>NC_081410.1:91866297-92232547 GCF_030272615.1 Cryptomeria japonica
GGGGAAGGGAGAGGTAGGGGGAGGGAGAGAGGGAGAGAAGAGGGGGGAGGGAAGGGAGAGAGGGAGAGAGAGAGAGAGAGAGAGAGAGAGAGAGAGAGAGAGAGAGGGAGGGAGAGGGGAGAGAGAGGAGGGGAGAGAGGGAGAGGAGAGGTGAGAGGGGGAAGGAGAGAGGGAAGGAGAGAGAGAGAGAGAGAGAGAGAGAGAGAGAGAGAGAGAGAGAGAGGGAGGGAGGGAGGGAGAGAGAGAGAGGAGGGAGGGAGGGAGAGGAGAGAGGGAGAGGGAGAGGAGAAGGAGAGAGAGGGAGAGAGGGAGAGGGAGAGAGAGGGAGGAGGATGAGGGGAGAGGAGAGAGAGGGAGAGAATACATGATAAAAATCAAAGAGGAAGTTGCAGATAAGAAATAAATTCACTTACTTCTATAGAAGTGCAGACATAGTTGCAGTGGGGTATGGAGGGAGAGAAGAAGAGAAAGAGGGATGGGGTATGGAGGAAGGGAGAAGGGGAGAGAGGGAGAGAGTGAGAGAGAGAGACATTGTATGCGTTTGAGAGGGAGAGACGATACACTTACATGTGTATATATATGTTTAATATATTATATGTATATAAACATATTATATATACAATGTCAAATTATAAACATATTATATATTACATATATTATATGAATATACACATATTATGCATAGAATATCATATTATACAATAGCGCGTACGTGCTATTTAATGGGAATCATGCGCGTACGTGCTTCTTACACTATAAATACCCCGTACACACTTTTGACTTTTTAGGCTTGGAAATAGGCCTAGATGACAAAGCTACGGATTGGAAGTTTGATTTCCCTCCATTTCTCTCATTTTTGATGTGTTTTATTTAATAAACTTGGTTTATCGACTTTGTCATCATTAGGTTTACACTTCATAAAGTGGGTATTTCTAAAATTGCCACCATATTTTCACCCATCTTCTGAGCTTTCTAACCATATAATTTTTTTTCAATTTGAACAACAATAACATATTATTATTGAATTTCTTTTACTAGTGTCTCCATAGTTCTCACAGACATAGGTGCACCATTTTTTGAATAACTTTTGATATACGTATCCAAATTTAAAAAACTTTATATATTATTGTAGTGCACTTGATTCTTTACAATTTAAATTAAAAAACATTTGTATTTTTGATTTGTTTAGTGCAACTTATGATTCGCGCACAAACAGGTACTGAATTTTCAGGATGTGCTCGATTGGAAAAATCATTAAAAAAAAATACTCAACAAAAAATTACAAATAAATACACATCTTCTAGTACTCACTCTTAACTATCTTTCTGCCACAGGAGTTGTCAAAATACTAAATCTAACTATGACTTTTTTGATGCGCACATCAGACACTATGTTATGTTTTTCAGAAAAAAAAAAATAGGGTCAGTTTTTTGTGCGTGAAGGATTTGACCCCCTTAATCTTATCCAATTTTGAAAAATTTTAGTAGTTTGGAAACTAGATTCAGAGTACTACAATATTTGTTGTTTGATTATCTTCATATCTTGAGTGGATGACTTTCAAATTTTGCCTCTAAGTTTAGGTTCACCTAATTTTAGAAAAAAAGTGTCCACTTATACCCCCCTTTTTGACCACCATCTTTATGCACTTACCCGCTTAAAGGACACAAATGCTATTCTATCAGACACAGACATGCTTAAATGACACAGACGTGGTTCTGTCAGACACAGACACATTTCTAAGATACTGTAAATGCAATGTTTCTTAAAAGATAGAGACGCGTTTCTGCCCTTCACAGACGCGTTTAGATGACACAGACGCGATTCTGTCAGACACAAATGCATTTCTACAAACTTTGTGCAATTTTTCCAATCTGTTAAGTTGTTTTGTTGTGACCAAATCTAAATGTTTGACTGTTTTTCATGACAAGAGAACACAATGTTGATGAGGACTCAATGTTTGCAAGTGTTTAGACTCAAAATGACCCAAAGAAAAGTGTGTTGTTTGATGTAAAATTGTTTTGTATACACTTGAAGACACAAAAGACACAATGTTTTGGTGTTTGGTCTTGAATGTTTGATTGTTTAAAATAAGTCAAGCACAATTCTTATGGCTGGCCAAGACAATAGTTGTTGATCCCACATGGAGTTTCCCCTGAGGCTATGCTATTCAGAGTGGATACTTAGATGCTTGACCCCACTGGCTCCACCCTCGATACTCACTTCTTAGGGAAACTAAGCATCAGTCCCCATGAAAACTCCTCATGGTAAACTTTGTATCTCTACTAAGAACCGTATGTGTGTGGGCCGCTACCAGAGGTCCGACCTCCTGCCCCAACAACTAGAAGGATTTTGGCTTCTAAAACAAAAAAAGGTGCTAGTAAGGGCATCCACTCATGTGGCCATACATGTGACACTTTCAGCTCTATAAAACAGAAGGTTCCCAGCCAGTAGGGGTTACGCCTTACAATTGATCAAATAAATCTGATCAAATAGATTTATGGAGAGACATAGCATCCATATGAACTAATTAGCACATGTTATCGATAGTTTTCACCATGAATACAGTTGTTTATAGTGGTTTGGAAGAGGTGGGTTTTCCTTGCTACCACTTGGATCATTCTCTCCTCACTAGTAGTCCTAATGACCACACGGGGAGACAGGCCCTCTAAAGATTAAACAAAAAGAGCCTATTGCTCAAGACACAAAAGACAATGGTTCAATTTTAGTGCACCAATTGAAGTGTTTTCTAGTCTATGAAAATAAGGCACACAATTAAAATCAAAAACCCTTGCCAAGGTCCTGCAACAAATATCTATTAGTAGTTTGGATTGTTTCAAATGATCACCCCTTCCTGCAAACACACAAGTTAGGTATATTTTAGATCCAAAAGACTTTGTGAAATAGGGGCCTTCAACAAAACAATTTTTCTTTCCAAAACAAGCTACACCAATTTTGTTAGCTAGATCTGAAGATGTAAGCTCAAAATAAACTAGATCTAAAAATGCAAATGATGAAAAACCGAATCAAAGAAACCCAAAATGTAACAACCTCACACAGACACGATTATCAGAAACACAAATGCTATATAACTTCACAGACGCGCTTAGATCCGACATACACATGGTTCCAGAACATAGACGCGGCTCCTGGACACAGACGCGCCTAAAGAATTCACAGACGCGACTAGGGAACATAGACGCGTTTCTCAGAATCTGCAAAAAAAAAAAAATACTGTCGAGGGCACAGATGCGACAGAAAACCCAAAAACGCGATGCAAAAATATTGAAAGTTTGTCGGAAAGTCAGATCTACAACTTTAAAACACAAAAAAATCTTACAACAAAAGATGTTAAATGCAAAAGGGACAAGAGGCCCATCGGGTGTGCCAAAATGTATATGGTGAAAATGGATAACAACAATGTTGAAAGACCAAATGAATTCAACCACAAAACCCTAGCCTAACAACAACAAAGATCCACCATAACATATGAAGATTATCTAAGACAATGCAAATCAAATGAAATGACAAAGATTATACCATCACATGTCCAATAGGGTTTGGATCTCCATTCTTTCTATCTCCATTGATCTTGCTTGATATATTTGCTCTCAAATTTTATGTGCACAAGAGCTCAACAAAGAATGGAAATGTGGTTGCAAGTAGGATCGCATATGAAAGTGCAAAGGTGTAGTGTAGTCAATTGATCAAGTAGTTAGGGTTGATAATGAAGGAAGTATCTCCTTATATAGAAGACACTATATGAAATGGAGGGATAAGATTGAGAGGTGTAAAAGATAAATGGTTGGCTATGATTAAAGGGTAGGTAAGAAAATAAGAAAATAATAAGAGGGTAGGTAGTGTATGAATTAAGAGATGAATGACATGTGTCATAGGTAGAAAAGGCTAATGAATCAATTAAATAAATAAAGATTTATTTAATTAATAGAAGAAGTGGGATCAATTAAATAAATAAAAGTATTTATTTAATATTAGGAAAAAGGTTAATTTAAATAAATAAAGCTATTTATTCAAATGAGAAATAAGGCTAGAAGAGGATAAATGAATTAATTAAATAAATAATTATTTATTTAATTAATAGAAGAACTAGGATAAAATAATTAAATAAATAGAAATATTTATTTAATTAGACAAGACAATTTTAGGTGTCTACAGTTATATTAGAAATTATCTTTAAAAATAGTTGTATCAGAGTTTATTAAATTTTTGTTAATTTGGGTTCAACATAGTAGATTTCCTGGACTAGAAATAGTTGTTCAGTCAAGCAGCAACACAAGTTTGGAGAATTCTTCATATTCCACTCATTTTGGAGCAATTCTTAATGAGATTTCCTTTCTAGATTGATTTCACGGATCGGGGATGAATGTCAAAATATTAGGATTGGCAGTTATCCACATAAATTAATAAACAGTAACTGGCTTGCCATCAATATCCTCCTGCTGCTAGACAAAATTAGGGTTTTTAAAGTGAATAGCCACAAAACTGTGCATCCTCCATGTCGATGCCCTCAAATGGGAGATTTGAGTTAGGGTAGTGACACTCGTTAAAGAAATATTTTGGAGAATTTACTTTAGACAACCTCAGATTCAAATAACTCTAGATCATGAATATATGTAAAATTTAATCGAAACAATATTTGCGATCAAAAAAGGTCGATAGAAGGTATTTGGGTTGGGTCTACACGAACAACAGATGGAAGGACATGGTGATATAGGTAAACCAGAGCAGAAATAACAAGGTTTTTTGGCCAATTTCAAAATACTTTCAAGGCTTCTTTCAGAATAGACGTAGTGTGGTATGGAGGCAGAATAACAATGGAAGGAGATTCACTCGAGGGTGTTTTAAGAATGATGCAAATCAAGGGAATTCTGAGAAGCAATTGAAGGGTTTTTCGAGGAAATGGTCTTTGGATATGGGAAATCAACAAACGTTTGCTAGGGTTGTTGGCTTTGCAAATAAGGAGACTAAGGCTAAGGTTTCAATTTCTTCACAAGAGGTGGGAAATAATGTAAGTGTGAACCTCAAGGAAGCTAGTCTAGAAAAGGTAAGTAAGATACCTACTAATCCTATTCTGCTGAGGGTTTCTTCATCACAGGTTTGGGCTCCTATCCCTTGTATCGATCTTCTAGGTTTCGATGTTGATAAGAAAATGAATTGTTTGCATACAAATGCTATTTCTGGGGAAATTTGGGGTGATCAAATTAGTTTGTTAAAGCTTTATCATAAATTGTAGAAAAGATGGGGGGATATGCATTATTTTCAATTATTGTCTGTGAATGCTTTTATTATTGTCTTTGATTCTCCTTATTTCAGAGATGAGGTATTAAAAACTTTGCATCATTGGTTTGGCAAACATTTAATTTCAATTGCGGCTTGGAAACCTTTTTTTTGTTCCTGCTAGTTCAAAACTTGTTCCTTTCTGGTTTGGTTTACCTAAAATTCCTTTTGAATTTATGGATCCGGATGTTCTTTAGAAAATTGGAAATACTATTGGAACTTTTTTAACATCTAAAATGGACTTTGTGGAGGGGGAGGTTCTAGTAAAAATTTGTGTTCTTATTAACCCTAACAATATTTGCCCCCGTACTTGTAATATCAAGTCTCATGATGGTATTTGGCGCCAGTCAATTGAGAAATTAGATACGGAGCTTCTTAAGTCTCTTTTACTTTTAATGCTCCATTACTTATGGATTTTAAGAAAAACAAGCATGTTGTTGGCTCTGTCCCTAAATCCCTTAATAAAGATAGTTTGTCGATGGGACCTTCGGTTGAAGGATGTGGAAATGTCTCTTTGTAGTACCCCTCCTCGTTTGAACTCATTAGACTCATATTTTATTATTGTTTACTTTTAGTGGATACATTACCATGATGTATTATTCAAACTTATATGACATTATTTCATGCTTTATCTAGATATGAGATGCATAATTTATTTGCAGTATTTCAGTACTTGTGATTTATGGCATTTTATGGATTTTTTCTTTTTTGGTAGGTAATAGGCCGAAGCTGCAGTATTTTGAATTATTATTATTATTATTATTATTATTATTATTATTATGTTTGATTAGATTGACCCTAGACCTTTCCCATTTTTATGGAAGGCCAAGAGTCACAACTTAGAATTTATTTTAGATGTCCCTATTGGGAATTGAACTTGGGTCTCCATAGTGAAAACCCAGTGTTTTAACCAATTAAGCTCAACCCCTTGGATAGAATTTTATGGATTATTGCTATGTAGTGACACTTTATTTTATCTATGAAATGTGAAATTATATGTCGTGTGTCTGCGAGTGTATTGGATGCAAGGGGACGATTTTCCTTCACTCACTCCGGTGAGATAGGGAACGTCATGATTCTCCTTCATAGGTGTGTATGTCAGTTTTTTTATATTGTATACATGTATGTGTGTTTCAGTGATGTGGGATATTGCAGGTACAAGTACCGGGTAGGTACGAGGTATCATCTCCACTTGGCTTCACAGGTCTGAGCGTGCCTTATATTTGTCCGATGAAAGTGGAGGAGGTAGTAGTTGACCCCATTTTACCCAATTACACTCTTGTGAGTGTCATCAGTTGGTCGTCCTGTCAGTTTGTTCAGCCTTCGTGTATTGTCGTTTGACTTTTTATGAGTCTTTGTTTGGGGTTTGCTCAATTGTGTGTTTAGTGGATTTAATTAATTAATTAAATTTATGGAGTTATCTCATAGTTGGCAGTTTTTGAATTATGTATTTTATGCATTGAGATTTTAAATTTAATTAATTAAAAGAAACTATTAAATCAGATTGCAAGTTGTATTGTATTCGAATTATATCTTATTTAAATTTTAGTGAAAAATAAATTAGATTAATTTCATTTATTGTTTCCAAGAATTTTAAATAAATGAATGAATAAAAGAATTAATATATAATAAATGAATAAAAGAATAAATTAGAATTTAAAGTATTGCTTTATTTTCTTTGTTTAGAAAATTAATTAATTTGCATGAGAAAAGAAAAGAAAAAAAAAGATTTTTGCTTATTGCATGTTAATTTATCCCTTTATTAGGAATTAGAAAAGAAAAGAAAAGAAAATTAAATACTAGGGTTTTGGGAAAAATATGTGGAACCTAAAATTTTAGGTTAAAAAGAATAGATCTTTTTCTTTTTGGTACACAAGGAGGAGGTAAAGATTTTGGGGAAGAAAAATTATTCTGGAAGCAATATTTTGTTGAAGAAGAAATTATCAAAGGATTGCTGGAAGAGGGGTTGGCTTGGAAAACTAGTATAGGACTGAGCTCTTCCATGTGAATCTTCCAGGAAAGCTATATAGGTTGGGTGGCCTCTTCTGGTTGTTTTTTAAAGAAAATATTTTATTTCTTCCCTCTTTCTGAATGATGTGTGTTAAATTTTTTTGTCAAATCCAAAACCCTCTCTGGTTATTTCATGTTCTTGGCTAAAATTCATTCCTGAAATTAGTTTTAGTTTATGGAAATAAGTTATTTCATGGGTGTTTGTAGATTAAATTTTGTGGATTTTGGAAAAGTTATTCTGGTAGAATTTGCCAAGATATTTACTGTGCATGAAAATTGCAAGTTTTGGGAGAAATGGGTTTTGCCAGAGAAAACGTCCTATGCATTGGTATTGGTTTCGATATTTGGCTATGGTTGTTCTGTCAATATTTGTACATCTCTATATAATTATTTAGTTACTATTAAAAAAATTATGAGGAAATTGCTTTATTTAATTATTTTGGGGAAAATTGTATTAATTAAATTCTAGGGAAATAGATTTTATTGAAAATTGAAATTTATAATTTTTATGCTATGGAATTTAAAAAAAAAAATATATATATATATATATATATATAATTTAAATTTTGGGAGGGTTAGTAGTTGCTACCGATGGTAGTACAGTTACCGGCGGTAGCAGTGCTACCTATGGTAGTACCTCTTACTGTGCAGTAGCAGTGCTACAAGCAGTAGCACCTGCTACCATAAGGTAGGATGTACTACCTATAGTTGTACCTGCTACTGTGTGGTAGCAGTGAGTTTATATGGTTCTCTTTTTCCTGGGTTTTATTTTGTATTCCAGAATATGGTACAATTGGGTTCTATACCCAATGTTATATAATTCATTTTTTAAAATTAATTTATTATATATATTCATAAATAAGTTTTTAAAATTTTGGGTATTATATCATTTAAGTATTATTTAATTTTGTACAAATTAATTCACGTTTTAATATATATATATATATATATATTGTAATATGAATATAGGTATATGATATATTTATGATGAATATATATATAATTAATTCAGAATTTGGTTATATTCATAAAAGCTTATATTTTTTAGATTCTATATTTATTCTTGAAAGTACATTAGAAGGTTAATTTTATGTGCTTAATTTAGCCTTGTTGATCAAATGACAATTTTGCTTTTCTTTTATCAATGAGGTGTATTTTCTTCTTTTCTTAAATATTCCTATTTGCAAGTAATTACTGCTTTTTACTATTTTAAAAAGATTGTCTGTTATAGGATTTTTGAATAAAGGGTATTCTCTGGTAAAAGCATATTTTGTTGTAAATCTGATTTGAGTTATTTTCCTGTCACTAAGGTTGTTTTTACCCCTTGGTCAGGTGTTGTTGTATAACCTTGTTAATATGAGCCATTGTGTGTTTTGTTCCAAATGGTCAATCTTGTGTTAGTGATTGTGTATCCTTCACCTGTGGTTTGTCAGGATTAGGTATGGCTATCCGTTTCGCCATAGAGTTCTCATAGAGAGACCTTTCCTATTAGTGCCCTTTGAGAGAGAGTGGATTTCAAGCAGGGGCCGCACCCGAAGTGGATGGTCGGATAACCCCTTGAAAGCAGATTAAATATCAATTAAAATAATGTGCCTCGCACATGGTTGAGTGCATGTATAGGCTCATGATGTGGTGAGAAGGCCTGTAATAGCAAACCTATCACCTTGTCTTCATGAAAGGATTGGTAGGGTCCGCATGAGGCTTAGATGGAGCCGAAGGTTCGAGAGAGGTTACCAGGATAACCTAGGATGAGGGCTGGGACCTATGGAGGTCTACTAGGGTAAACACCTTAAGCCATGCGATGACACTCTCTCCTTAGAGTCACTAGTGTTTGTGAGTTGAGTCACATGGATGTTTGCGAAGTCATGTATGTTAGGGTTTCAAGCAGATCTGAAGCAAATATGAACTAACAATTATATGTAGATTTAAATACAAAAGATAAAGAAATAAGATAGGACACAGATAACACAGAGATTTAACGTGGTTCACCCAGAATGGGTTACGTCCACCATACACAGTCGTCCAATCTTTCTTATTATCCACCAAAAATAGTACATCAACCTTACAATGCCTTAAGCATCCCAGCCGCTTATAACATGCATTTTTAGGGCAACAAACAAAGTTGGCTTTTTTAGGGTTTTATTACAATGTCAGTTTTCATCAACGAAAAAATGGCAAATTTTTTTTTCTCGGGGGCTACCACCCCCGAACCCCTACCCGGGGCCTGGCCCAGCCCCAGAACCCAACGAGGATATGTGTTGAGTGTACAGTACTTTGTTGATCAGTCACCACATTTCAACAATCTCCCACTTGGAGACTGATCAGGCTCCACACCGAACAATCTCCCACTTGGAGACTGATACTACACGACACCACTGTACATGCAACATCTGCTGGATAAAACACTAGGACTTGACTGGTATAAATTCCACAATTATCAATCAAGAAGACCAACAGAAACTAATGAAGAAATCAGCTTCTTCTGTGGAACTGCCTTCGTGAACATATCAACAGGATTCTCACTTGTGTGAATCTTCTCAAGCCGTAACTGACCCTCCTCCAAAACAGTTCGAATGAAGTGGTACCTGAGTTGAATGTGCTTTGTCCTTGAATGAAAAGCAGAGTTCTTTGCAAGATGAATGGCACTCTGGCTATCAGTATATAATGGGCGATCCTCCTGTGTCTGACCCAATTCCTCCAGAAAACATTGTAACCAAATCATCTCCTTGCTGGCTTCTGTAGCAGCAACATACTCAACTTCAGTGGTATAAAGTGCAACAACCTTTTGTAGCCTAGAAACCCAACTGACTGCAGTTCCCCCTATAGTAAAAACATACCCTGTAGTACTCCTCCGTGAATCAATATCACCCACTAGATCAGAGTCAACAAATCCACTTAGAGTAGCATTAGATCCTTTGAAACATAATGCCTTTGTAGTAGTTCCTTTCAAATACTGAAGAATCCATTTCATAGCATTCCAATGTTCCATACCCAGATTACTCATAAACTTGCTCACAACTCCCACTACATGTGCAATATCTGGCCTTGTGCATACTATTGCATACATCACACTGCCAATAGCTGATGAATACGAGATGTTAGACATTTTATTAACCTCTTCCTCTGCCTTTGGGCACATCTTCTTAGTCAATTTGAAATAACTAGCCAAAGGTGTACTAACTGCTTTTGCATCCTGCATGTTAAATCTTTTCAACACCTTCTTTATATACTCAATTTGGGACAAATTCAAGGTTCTATTTTTTCTATCCAGTGTAATCCTCATACCGAGAATTTGCTTAGCTACACCCAAATCCTTCATAGCAAATGACCTGGTTAATTTCTATTTAAGATCATTTATATGTTGCATGTTAGACCCAGCAACAAGCATGTCATCAACATAAAGCAATAGGATAATATAACTGTCATTATCAAATCTCTTAAAATATACACAATGATCAGAATGACATCTATGATAACTGTGTTCAGCCATGAAACTATCAAATTTTAAATACCATTGTTGAGGTGCTTTCTTTAGGCCATACAAACTTTTCTTCAACCTGCACACCAAGTTCTCCTTACCTTTGACCTCATATCCCTGTGGTTGCAACATGTAAATTTCCTCCTCCAAATCTCCATGGAGAAAAGCTATTTTGACATCTAATTGTTCAAGATGTAAATCATCTGCAGCCACAAGACTAAGTACAGTTCTAATTGAAGTTATTTTTACAACTGGAGAAAATATTTCATCATAATCTATACCCTTTTTCTGTGCAAAACCTTTTACCACAAGTCTGGCCTTATATCTTTTCTGACCTCTTTCCTCCTCCTTCAGCCGATAAACCCATTTGTTAGGCAAGGCTCTTTTTTCTGCAGGTAAAGGGACTAAGTCCCAAGTCTTATTTTTCATCAAGGAGTCCATCTCCTCTTTCATGCTTAGCTCCCACTATTGTTTGGCATCTACCTGCATTGCTTCTTCATATTCTTCTGGTTCACCAGCTTCCGTTAATAAAATAGAATACAAAGAAGGAGAAAATATTTCAGGGGGTCTACTTGTCCTCGTATAACATCTAACACTTGCAGGAGTTTATGGGACAATCTGTTGTTGCTGAGCATCAGGTACCTGTGGCATTTCATTTTCAAGAATCTCATCCAACACCACATATTCTTGCTTGTCCTGTTCATGCTTCTTTTCCTGCATCTGTTCTTTATACATAACCTTCTCATTGAATATAACATCTCTACTTCTAATTATTTTCTTATTTTCAAAATCCCATAACCGATAGCCATATTCATCTATCCCATATCCAATGAAGGTACATTTCTGAGATTTAGCATCAAGCTTGGTTCTATTTTCTTTATCAACATGGACAAAAGCTTTGCAACTAAAAGTTTTTAGAAAAGAATAATTTACCTTTTTACCAGTCCATGCCTCCTCTAGAATACCACCATCCAAAGGGGTTGAAGGTCCTCTATTTATCAAATAGACAGTAGTATGTACAACATCTACCCAAAAATGTAAGGGCAATCTAGCATGCAATCTCATGCTCCTCGCACGTTCCATGATGGTCCTATTCATTCTCTCTGACACACTATTTTCCTGGAACTGTCTTTTGCTTTCGAATCCCATTTAAGGAACAATAATCTTCAAATGCTTTTCTACAATACTCACCTCCATTATTTGATCTGAGACACTTCAACTTTTTTCCTGTCTCATTCTCAACCAAAGCTTTCCATTTCTTAAAAGTTTTAAAAACATCTGATTTTTGTTTTAGGAAATATAACCATGTTTTACTAGTTGAGTCATCAATAAAAATAACATAATAACAAGAGCCACCAAGAGATGATACCTAAGCCGGTCCCCATACATCTGAATGTACAAGCTCTAACTTCTCACTCTTCTTCTCTCTCCCAACCTTGAGAAATCTGACTCTTTTCTGTTTACCATAAACATAGTTTTCACAGAACTCTAAATCAATCGTCTTTAGTTCTGGCAATAGATTTTTGGAGTGAAGGATTTTCATCCCTTTCTCACTCATGTGCTCAAGCCTATGGTGCCACATTATTGAATCTGTTCTTGGAACATTTATTGTTGTTGTCCCTGTAGTAACTTTATCTGTAGCAGCTAAGGTAGAGTAAGTGTTACCAGTACACAAATATAATGTGCCTACCTTCGCACCTTTAGCTACTACTAATGATCCTTTAGTGACCTTCCACATACTGTCTGAGAAGGTAACTATGCAACCTTCACTACCTAGTTTCCCTATAGAAATTAAATTTCTTCTTAAATTAGGAAGATGTCTTACCTCCTACAGAAACCAGTCATTACCATTCTGCAACTTGATCTTTATCTTTCCTTTTCCAACAATTTGACAAGGCTCATCATCACCCAAATATACCTGTCCAAAATCATCTTGAACATAATCTAGAAAATATTTTCTATGGGGTGTGGCATGAAATGAAGCCCCAGAATCTATTACCCAAGAATCATTAACATTATCCAAACATAAGATTAAAGCATCTTGTAAAGTATTACTTGCAATATTAGCTTCCTTACCGTCATTTTCATTTTTGTCTCCTTCTTTGTTTTTCTGAGACCAACAGTCTTTCTTTAGATGACCAGGCTTTCCGCAGTACCAACAATTTTTCTTTCCTCTAGATTGAGAGCATCCTTTCTTTGACTTCCCTCGTGACTTCTCATTCCCAGGGCCTTTTCCTCTTTCCTTTGATCTTCCTCTATTCTCCACATTCAAAACACTACCCGATGATGTTGGAGTCTCACCTGTGCTTTTTCTTCACATTTCCTCGCTTAGGATAACACCAACAATATCATCAAATACCAAAGTATTTTTACTAGAGACAGAGTTACTTACAGCCATAACCAAGCTATTCCAGCTTTCTGGCAAAGAACATAAAATCAAGAGAGCCCTAACCTCTTCTACAAAGGTAATTTTTACCAAAGACAATTGACTGGTAATTGTATTAAATTCATTTAAGTGCTCTGCTACAGATCCTCCCTCACTCATTTTCAAATTAAACAAACTCTTCATAAGAAATACCTTATTCGAAGTTGAGGGTTTCTCATACAACTTAGCCAATGTTACCATCAAATCTACAACCATTTTTGCTTCTATTATATTGAATGTTACAGACGACGCAAGGCACAATCGAATGGATCCCAGTTCCTTTCTATCTAAAATGTCCCACTCTTCATCTAACATTGTGGTCGGTTTCTTTTCCTTTCCTTCCAATGGCCACCACAAATCCTTTTGATACAGGTAATCCTCCATCTGCATTTTCCATAACTGATAATTCTGGCCGTTAAACTTTTTGACCTTGAATTTGGAATCCTCCATTGCTCCCACTCAAGTTTGAAAGTCCTACCAATTTACAGAAAACCTCACTCTGATACCAATTGTTAGGGTTTCAAGCAGATCCGAAGCAAATATGAACTAACAATTATATGCAGATTTAAATACAAAAGATAAAGAAATAAAACAAGACATAGATAACACAGAGATTTAATGTGGTTCACCCAGAATGGGTTACGTCCACCATACACAGCCGTCCAATCTTTCTTATTACCCAGCAAAAATAGTACATCAACCTTACAATTCCTTAAGCATCCCAGCCGCTTATAACATGCATTTTTAGGGCAACAAACAAAGTCGACTTTTTTAGGGTTTTCTTACAATGTCGGTTTTCATCAACGAAAAAATGGCAAAAAAAAATTTCTCAGGGGCTGCCGCCCCTGAACCCCTGCCCAAGGCCCAACCCAGCCCCAAAACCCGGTGAGGATACGTGCTGAGTGTATAGTACTTTGCTGATCAATCACCACATTTCAACAATGTAGTTATGTCGTACTTGTCTTATTTTGCTTTCTTGAGGGTCTTCTACTATCTCCCAGCACAGTGGGTTGGTTCCATTTTGGGATCACATGGTCGAGTGGTAGTGCCACTTCCCATTAGATGCTCTGGATTGTATCTTTAGGTGAGGAAAGGCTTCATTGGTGTTTCTTGGTTTGTGGTTCATGTACCAGCTCTTGTTCATGATCATTGTTCAGTTGAGACCTTGTGGTCATTATATCAAACTTTTATGTAACCTTGATATTGTAACTTTTGGATTCTGTGGTATTTTTGGAAGCCATGTATTTATGGCTATTGTAATATTATATCGGTGGAATGTATGTTAATTCAGTTGCTTTGATCTTTTGTATAAATGGTTTATGGATAAATAAATGGATTGGAATACTTTGATTCTTTCACTATGGAATTTAGATGTATGTGTAGGTTTAATCTTAAGCATTTAATTTACCTAATTAAAATGGACAAATGGATTAACTATGGTGTTAATATAATCTATGAATTAATCTTCATTGGTAACCCTTAGGAAATCATGTGTTAGACTTCCGCTGTGTTATTAAACATGCAATTGTTATAATTAATGCACTAAATCTTTAAAAGAAAAATTATTTCACCCTTTAGTTGCCTAGTTGTGTTGTTTTTCCTTTAGGGTTTTTGACGGGGCATTACACTCTTCGCATAAATTGGTAGAAACAAGTCACATTAATCTTGAAAATAATCCATTGTGTCGTAGTTTTGGGAAACCAAATGATCACACTTTGGGTTCGGTCTCACTTTCCTCTTTACTGAAGACATTTTCTAATAATAGGGGTATAGTGATGGATGGTAATCCCCCGATAAATGGAGTAAATCATTTATTGACAATAGATTTCCCTAAGATGCCAAATAATCACATAAAGGGTAAGGATGACAATTTGTCTTCATGCACTCATAAGGAGGTTTTGGATTCTTCAAAGAATGTGAATTTAGATAAAAATGCAGTGGTTGGTATGGAAACTATTAAACAGGTACCTGCCATAGGTTTTCCTAATGATGCTTCTTTAGTTTAGGAAATTAAGAATTTGGTGTCTAATAATTCCCCTCTGAATGTTGAAATTAATATGGCTAATGAATATTCATTAGGTAATAGTAATCCATTAGAGATTGTCCCTGTTATTATGCCAGATGAGAATTCGGTTCAGCAAGTAAATGATATTTTTAACAATCATGCACATCAGATGGATGAGGGTATTACTGATAGAGTTGTTTGTTCAATTGAGAATGATTTGGGGGGTATAAACTCGACCCTTCCAATTTTTGCATCTGCTAATCCTTTTGCCATTTTGGCTACAATAGAGTTGGGTTTTGAAGATAATCCAATTCTCCTAGCTTCTCCAAAGTCATGCAAGAGTTTACCAATTGTCCAAACAACTCTAGTTTTTTCAACATCAGTGGTTTCTCCTAGGAGAGGTAGGCTTCCAAATAATCTTAAGACTCATGTTGAAATTGATCCTAGAATTCAAAAGACTTTGTCCCTTTCTCCTACTGGTGAGCAAGGGAGGTGTTCGGTCTCTCTTGGTAGGCCTAAGAAAATATGCCTAACTCCTGTAAGTGTAAGAAGAAAGAGGAGTAAAAGATTTGTGACTAGTCCTCCTGTGACAAGATCAGGGGCTGTGAAACGTAATTTGCAAGGTTACTTTGGGAAAAGCAAAAATTCTCCGATAAATGGGAAGAGGGGAGCTTCGGCCTCCCCTCAAGGAAAATGAGAATTATTTCTTGGAATGTTAGGGGCTTAAATGCCCCTAACACAAGATGCTTAATTAAGTCTTAGATGGACTTAATTAAGTGTGATATTTTTTATGTTGCAAGAAACAAAGTTGTCAAAGGAGTCTGTTGATTTGGTTTTTTCATCTTGTAGAAGGTGGAATTTTTTTCTTGTCCTTCCTGTGGCACTTCAGGGGGTTTAGCACTGCTTTGAAATAATTATAATATTGAGGTACAATTAGTGGCATCTGCTACAAATTGGATGTTGACTTTAGTTATAAGCAAGATTTCTAAGGTTAAATTCTAGCTTTTTAGCATTTATGCTCCGTCAGGAATTCAAGGAAAGAGTAAGTTATGGGGTGAATTAAAGAGGATTTGTTCTCCCTTAAAAAATGGTTCCTTTATTATCTTCAGGGGTGATTTTAATGCTATCACTAATTTAGATGAGAAAAGAGAAGGTGTTTTCCCTAATAAAAGGATTATGGATGACTTTGGGGATTTCATTTCTGATATGAGCCTTGTTTATTGTAAGTCTCAAAATGGGGTTTTCACATGGACAAACATGAGAAGGTATTTTTCTTAGATTACTAAGAGATTAGATATTTTTGGTTATCTGAGAATTGGATTGATTCAGATTTTGAATTATTTTCCTCTATTCTATTGGTCTCGGGTTCCGATCATTTTCCAATTTCCCTTTCAGTTATTGAGGATAGGGTTTCTTTTAAGTCTCCATTTAAATTTGAGCCCATGTGGTCTAGGGATTCTTCCTTTTTACCTCTACTTTTGAAATGGTGGAATTCTGCTCCTCTTTGTTTTGGGTCCCGTATGTTTCAGATTGCTAAGAAGTTAAGTTATTTGAAATTGAATATTAGGGAATGGAATATCTCACATTCTAAGAACATTTTTCAAGAAAAACAAAGGATTCAAGATATGATTGAGTGTCTTAATACTCATGTGCTTCAACATGGTATGGTGCCACAAGTTTTTGATGAATTGAAGTCATTAAAAATATAGCTTGAGGAGGTGTTAGCTAGAGAGGAAATCTATTGGAGACAAAAATCTAGAGAGTTATGGCTTTCGGATGGTGACAAGAACATAAATTTTTTTCATTCTTCAACTAATATTAAAAGATGTAAGAATATGATATCTTGTATTCAGTATCAGAATGGGAATTTATTGACAGAGCCAGAGGACATTGCTTCAAAGGCAGTTAGGTTTTTTAAGTCATTATTATCTTCGAAAAAAGGAAATCTCAGCAATGATATTATATCTAATATTCCTCCTTTAGTATCTTTGGAAGACAATAAGATGTTGATGTCTCCCTTTTCCTTAGAAGAAGTTAAGAGTGTTGTCTTTGCCATGAATCCGAATAAAGCTCTGGGACCAGATGGTTTTACTCCTTTATTTTTTTAGAAATGTTGGGATTTTGTGGGAAATGATATTTTATTGGCTGTGGAAGAAGCTAGGAGAAATAGGTCTATTTTAAAAGAACTTAATACTATAATGATTGAAATTACTCCTAAAAAAGATGATACTAATAATTTTGTTGACTTCTGCCCCATTGCTTTATGTAACACTTTGTATAAGATATATACGAAGGTAATTTCCCTTAGGTTGGCAAAAATTATACCTAGGATCATTTCATTGAACCAAGGTGGTTTTGTTCCTGGAAGGGAGACGACAAAGGGTGCAATTGTAGCACATGAGGTGCTGCATTTTATTTCCACCCAAATAACCCCGACCATGATACTTAAACTAGACATGATGAAGGCTTATGATAGAGTAGAGTGGGGGATTTATGTGTTGTTCTTGAGAAATTAGGTTTTTCCAAGGCCTGGGTTAAATGGATTCATGCATGTATTTCTTCTAAAAGATTCTTGGTTTTAATTAATATTTCTCCTTGTGGTTTTTTCACTTCCTCCAGGGGTTTGAGATAGGGAGATCCCCTTTCTCCCTTTTTGTCTATTCTCCTAGCTGAAACCTTTAGTTGGGCTATTAGGGCTACTAAAGTCGAGGGTCTTTGGAAAGGTATAAGGATTCAAAATATTCCCCAAATTATTTCTCATTGTCTCTTTGTAGATGATACTCTATTATTTGGACATGCTTCATTAGTTGAGGAAAAAGTGATTAAAGGAATAATACAAAATTATGCATTGTTTACTGGTCAGAAAGTGAATGGTGATAAATCAAATATTTTCTTCCTTAATACATCACAACTAGTTCAGTATAGGTTGCAATCCTTTTAGGAATTTGAGACTGGAAATCTTCCATGTACTTACCTTTGGATTTCTTTCTTTATGAAACAAGATAAGATTATTTTGGTCATTTCTAAAAGAATTCTCTCATGGAATCATAGATGGTTAACTTTGGCAGGTAAAATTGTTCACATCAAGTCTATTCTGAATGTTGTTCCCATATATCTCATGTCTATTTTGAAGTCTGCAAAAGCAACTATTGTTAGTTTATAGGATACTCGTAGAGATTTTCTTTGGAACAATAATAAAGATGGCAAGAAGAAATTCCCTTTAGTTGCATGGGATAAGGTATGTTTGCCTAAGGAACTTGGGGGAAGAGGAACTCGGAGTCTAAAGAATCAGAATTTAGCCTTAGGTGCTAAGATGGTTTGGAAATTATATGATAGGCCTAGCTCCTTATGGGCATAGATTATGTTTGCCCAATATTTAAATAATGGACCGAGAGAGTACATTTTTAAAGTCTCAAATTTGCCTTCGGGTTCTGCTATTTGGAATTTCCTTTGTAAATGTAGATCAGTTATTTTGCCTCATCTCTCATGGATTGTTCATAATGGTAGAAAGGTCAGATTCTGGGATGAAGTATGGAATGGACACACACCTCTGGTGAATATTAGGGATTGGTCTCCTCTGATCGATATTCTTTCCTCCCTTTGGGGCATTTTTGTAGAAAATTATTTTGAAATTGTGACTAGTGGATCCCTTAAGCTAGCTAGATGGAAGTCGATTGATTTCTTAGATGTTGATCAAAGTATGCAATTAGATTTTGAGAAGATTTTGGGGGATATAATTGTATTTTTTTCTGATTCTAAGGATGAACTTATTTGGACAAAGAATATTTCTGGTAAGTACACTGTTAAAGATGGTTACAACTCTCTTATGGTTGCTAAAGATTTATCATCCTAGCCTTATAAGTTGTTTTGGCATTCGGCTTGTCTTCCTAAAGCTGGAGCCTTTTCTTGGTTGATAGTTCGTGACAGAGTCCTTACAGGTATGAGACTAGACAGGCTTGGTAATATGGTTGTTTTCTCTTGTGTCCTTTGTAACAAAAATTTAGAATCTTCTTCACACTTGTTCCTACATTATGATTATGATTATGAATGTTGGTAGTGGTTGTTTGACAAGTTAAATATATCCTTTGTTATTGGAAAGGATCTCATTTCCCATTTTAGATCTTGGCCCTTTATGTTTACCTCATCTTTTTCTGTATGCCTTTGCATCATATCTCCATCTATTGTGATTTCGAATGTTTAGCTAGAGCGAAACAATAGGATATTTAAAAAAACAAGTTCTCCTATGTCTAAGGTTCTATTAAAAATTGAGTCTTCGATCTCTGAGGTTGCTTTGTTGTTTATTTATAAGAATTTGGAAAATCTTACTTCTTTTTCGCACTGGGATAGTAGAGTTACTAGAGTTTGAAAGATGTTGTTGGTTTTACCCTCTCATGGTTCAATTTTAAAAAAGAATGATGCAATAGGTAAGAGATGCTCTGCCAGATGGAAACCACCTCCATAGGGGCACTTTAAACTGAATTTTGATGGGGCCTCTCGTGGCAACCCTAGCTCGGCTGGGGTAGGCATGGTAATTTATGATCACAATGCAAATTTTATTCGAGCTAAGTGTCATGCTATTGGTTTTAAAACTAACAATTATGCAAAATTTCATGCTTTGTCTTTTAGATTGGATATGGCAATCTCTTTGGGAATTAAAGACTTAATAGTTGAAGGCGATTCTATGGTAATTATTCAATGTGTTATGAAAAAGAAATTGAATTGTTGGAATTTGCAGTATATACTTGATCTCATTTTACAAAAAGTAGAATTATTTGAATCTTTCTTGTTATCTCATTATTACAGAGAAGTTAATAAGATTGCGGATTATTTGGCAAATTTAGCCATTGATAGCAATTCTAATCAGCGAGAGGTGGGTTTTGAGGAAATTCCTTCTAGGGTATGGGAAGGTTTGCAGCAATAGTTATGTGATTTTCTTGAGTAATGTTGATGTAAAAATTTATGATGATAATTATTCTTGCTTTCCCCTTTCATTTCAAGTATTCATGTTCATTGTCTAGAGGAGAGTTCGAGCTCATGGTATTTGATACAATAGTATTTTTCCAAAGGTTTTTTGATACTTTCTTTTTTGGTAGGAAGGTTTTTGGTTCATGGGATTTCGCACAGGGCTTTGGAAAATTTTGTCTTATTCCATTGATAGCAGCTATGGAGTCTACATTTGAAAATCATCCAATGGGACATATGGGCTCTACGTAAAACTTATATTATATGTGTTGTGACCACATTTTGTATGTGGTTTTGGGTGGGGTGTATAAACTGATCTATTAGATACTATAGGTATATTTTATGAGCTATGACCAAAGGTTTTCTTCTCAGGGTTCTTTCCTCCAATATGCTCTTTGAATCCTATGTAAAAAATTAAAAAATATTAATAAAAAAGTTTAGTGGAATAATCCACTTTTATTGAAAAAAATAAAAATTAATCTATAATTATTTATCTTATTAAAATTTTAATTATGATAGAATAATTTTATTTTAAATTAAAATATTTCTTTTATAACTATTTTCTTTTGATAAGAATGTCATTTAGACATTCAATTTTTTATTATTTACTCTAATTCTTCCACTTTTTTTAAGCATTAGTTGTTTTATTAAGTTAAAATTGTATTTTTTATTTTTTATTTTTTTTATGGTATTACAAATAATAATTAAAACATATTAAAATTTATAAATTTCATCGAATTAAAAAATTTCTTACAAATCAAAATTATAATAATTAAAAAATAGAACAAATATTTTTATTACAATACTATGACAGGAAGTACTTGCCAGTACGTGGCACTTGTTTTCATTGTGGAGAAGTAATTATATTTTAATAGTGTGATTTATAATGCATGGATTAATATAAAATATGCATTTGTGTTGTAGGTATCTATATGGTGTTGAGTTCAAATCTTCTACAACTAGCATTTGTATCTCATTGGTTATATCAATAGCAAGATATGCTTTGAGTAAAATATTGGAAGGTGGGCAAAAGTTGGAAGAACCAAACATTGCCTTTGTTAGGAGAAATTAATTAGAATACAATTGAGTTGATCTTGAAATGTGAGGAAAAGTTGAATATGAATGAATGCAACTTATAATTTAAACCAACAAGTTATGAAAAATGTTTTTGTAATATAAAATATTATTATGATGAATGTATATGATTAAGCTAAGATGTTGATTGCATTGAATAGATTTATTATGTGCTATATTCAAGAATGTGATTATCCAACCACCGAATAAATTTTATCACCACCAAATTTATAAAACATGCATAATTATAACCTCTAAATATGTAACACACACTAATTGTATGATGACTAACCAACTCTAATATGGTCCAATGTTTTACTAGGAATTTATTTCTATATTTAGTTATCCTATCTATTATCCTCAACAAATTTCTTATAGAAGGTACTCAATGATAATATGATGATATCCTACTTTAAATTGTGATTTAATTAATCAAGGTTGATAATTTTGTTGAATATTTATTTGGGGCGTAGTACTTTACTTTGTTTCATTTGTACCATTAACTTTCATAAAAGAATGCTCTTGCACTCCTGTACACAATTTTGTGATATTAACTATGCAAATATCTAGAAGTGGGTGGTTTGAAAGAATTCTCTCTAACAATCTCAAAATCAATTCACATAGAAATATATTTTAAAATGAGATCTTAGTGGAAAGATATTCTTCTATGAAAAAGATTTTGGATGTAGTGTATGATCTAGAATGGAATAGTAGTGCTTTAAAGAATAATTACATTGCAATTGTTGAATTCAAATGGATGCTTAATCAAGTAAGTGAATTGGCTACTATTAAAAGGGATTTTGTAATTCTAGTTAGCTTTATTTGTGTTATAAGGTCTTAGGATGCTAATCAATTTTGCATATCCATTTGTTCCTTTTTTCTATTTTTAGCACTTCTAGTGTTATCAATTTTCCACTGAATTTTTTTTATAATACTGATTTATTTGCAATGTTCACATTTAAGTGGAGTCTAGGAATTATTTATTTGAAAGAGGTACTTCTATAAAATCTTCTTCTCATTCAAATTTTCAACAATTAGTAGCCATAAAGTAAGAGTAACTTGTCCACCAAAGTTTCTTAGTACTTGATGTTGGATATCATTGGCATATGATGAACTGATATGTTGATATGATGATAATGTATGTTGTCATTGATGTCAATAAGTGTAAGTGAACTAGTATGTAGATTGAAAGAAGTTGGTGAACCAGTATGAAGAGGCATGAAGAGATGTAGTGAACCAATGTCAGGGTTTCACTAAGTATGACTATCGATTGGTAGTCTTAGCTCTAGGGGTATTAGTTTGGCAATCTTACTTGTGTGATGTAATCGATGATACTCTGTGATGAGCTAGCTAAGAGATGTGAAAGAGATTGAGGTGCCATGTCTTCCTTATGTGCATGAAGGATTTCCTTGAGGATCTTGCATGAAAAGATCGACTGCGTTTGGAGTCTACCTCGGGAATGATCATTCTTCTTAGTGGTATGCGAAGAAAGTGTGATGGGTCACTGATTCCCATGTGCGGTGATGAATGAATGATGTAGATTGTCTTGTCATCTGTTTGAAATTGTAATACTTTATACAATGTTATTGGATGGTCAGGATTGGACCACCTGTGTTGTAAACCTAAGATGCTTAGGGTTTAGGGTTTATGCTACCAACCTGGCTATTGTCTATAAGGTTGATGATGTTTGTTATCTTAAAGTTTTTGTCAAAAGTTGTGTGTATTCGAGTGATGAGATACTTGCCAGACCAATAAGAGGAAAACTGTAAAGTGTGATTGTAGAGTAGAGGAAATGAAAAGGATTTGCCTTGGCATGTAGTGTAGTTATCAGATCAGAAGTTTTACCTATTGTCTTCTAATCATTTCAATAGTTGGAAAACCCCTTTACCGGGTAGCTTTAATAGGCTTATTGTAAAACCTGTAACCAGGTGACTCAAGATCATTGAGTTCTTCAAATCCTCTAGCAAGGTAACCTTTAATAGGGTTTCAACCTTTAACAAGGTATATAGCCTTCCCTTAACCGAGCGATGTCTAATAGGATTAGTTCCTAGGAGAACCTTATTGTAAAGTATTTAACTGGACTAGGCTCCTAACAAGGGGAACTTCAGAAGAGTTCAAAAACAAGCTTGTGTGTATTCATCCCCACCATGGTTTTTCTCATTTGGGTTTCCATGTGAAAACTCTGTGTTATGTGTTATGCATTTTTCATGTGATGGTTATGAATTATTTGGTTGAAAGATTATGCATGCAAAGTTTATAGGTTATGGTATTACTAGTATACCACATGCATATGTTTATGGGTGAAGTTGATATCAAGTATTGATCATATTTGAAGTGTTCAAACTTATCAGTTTATGGTATTTGATGTATTACTGTGTTTAACTGGTATTGCCATGGTTAAGTTCAGTAATGGTGACAATCAGTTGGTATTGCTTTAGTTTGATAAGTTGTTGAGAATGTTTTTGCCTATACTGATTCACCCCCCACCTCTCAGTACTGTTTGGGGTATATAATGTTCATCATTATTCATCACTTGTCACTAGTTCCAATTATGTTGTCCTATGAAATTGGAATGTTGCTGAATGGTCTGATATGCCATTGATAATTTTAATGACAATTGAATCAATGTCTACTATCAAATTTACAAAATTAAAATTTAGTGATGCAAGAAACCTATTTTTGGTAATATCTAGAGATAAAGAATGATGACTAATATACCTTGAATTCCTTATCTGGAGTTATTATTGAATGGGGAAATTCAATTTTCCTACATCCATGTTAGAAGCATTTTGAAAGAGAATTCTTTTTTTGAAATAGGTAGAATTTCATCATTTTGATAGTTAAATTTTATCAACTTTCCTTGAAATAACCTATCATTTTGATATCTAAAGCCACTAATGTGAAGTCGCTCTACAAGTCACTTAAAAATGAAACTGTAGACATGTAATATATTGGCTTGTTTCAATGGTAGAAAGTACTACAAAACTTGTATATAACCTATTCGGCATAAGACACTCATTCTAGGTTCACCTATGGGTCAATTGATGAGTTTGTTTAGTCTCTTCATGATAGATTTGCAAAACATGGAAACATCCATTGTACTACACTATAGGCACCAAAAATACAAATCTATTATCTTTAGAATTCCGACCATCGGATCTATTACTATGGTCACTATAATTTGTAGTGGTGGTGCTAGTCATTTTTATCGGATCCTTTTAGTTTTTGTTGTTGTCTTGGTGGGCCTAAGGCTCGAACATTTTATTTTTGTGATTTTTGAATAAATATTTACCCCTTTTTCTGAAAAAAAAAATTAAATTTGAGATTAATTTTATTATTACAATTATAATAATATAAATTCTTTAAAATAAAATAAGATTATGATTTTTAGTATATATAAAATTTCAGATCGAAATTAAAATCGCTCTGCAAATTTTTGCTCCTTATGGGAGACAAAGGAGGTGTTGGTGTGTGGGAAGATGTGGGTTGGGAAGACTTGCCACATGTTTTACAATGGGTTTTTTCAGGAAGGGAAATTGGGTGGATATGGAAGTAATGACTAGACGGAGGGAGAATGTAAACTTTTTTAGGCCATCCTCTAGGTATTTTCGGGGCTTTTGGAAGAAACAGGAGGATTTTGGTTCTGGTCAGTTGGGATCATGGGATTCCACAAACTAGGGTGGTTCTCATGGTTTTCGTAGTCACTGTCGGAAAGGGTTTCATGGGCATTTTCACAGCTACGATGGGAAGGCTCTTAATCATAGGTTTTTTTGTAACCATTTTGTGGGTCACCCGGGAACAAGGTCTGCTGAGATGGGTGGTAAAGTTTCATTTGCTAATATTTTTAACTCCTCAAAGGTGGGTGAGAAGGTGGGGGTGGGGGTTTTAGCTCCTTCAAAAAATGCAGAGGAACTATTGTCGAAATAGGCAGATAAGGTTTTACCGGCGGATTCTCCTGATTTATGTCTACATGGGGATAAGGTAAGTGAAAATGTCACTAGCCCTAATCTGGCCAATCTCAGGTTTGGGCTCCTATTCCTTGTTTGGATCTTGTTGGGTCTTACATTGCTAATAAAGCAAGTAGTTTGCATTTGATTGCTATCTCTTGGGTTATTTGGGGTTTTCAAGCATGTTTGTCTAAATTGCATCATAAATTGAAGAAATGTTGGCGGGGTATGTGTTATTTTTAATTATTGTCTACTAATTCATTCATCATTATTTTTGAATCTCCTTCAGTTAGAGATGATGTTCTTAAATTTGAATATCACTGGTTTGGGAATAATGTGATCTCTGTTTTAGCTTGGAAACCTTTTTTTGTGCCCGATCGGTCTAAACCTAAAATCTGTCTAGTATGGTTCGGTTTGTCTAATTTTCCATTTGAATTCATGGATCTGGAGGTTTTGAAAATGATTGGAGAAAATCTTGGCACTTTTTTAACTTCTAAATCAAATATGGTGGATGGGGTGGTTCTGGTAAAAATTTGTGTTCTGGTTAGTCCTGATTGTGTTTGCCCTAGGATTTGTAATCTCAAATCTAATGATGGAATTTGGTGGCAACCGATTGATAAGATGACTAATGATCTCCCTTTGTGTTCTTTAATTGTGGAAGAACCTCTATTTATGGATTTTAAAATAGGCAAGTCCAATAATCCAGAAATAGTTGTAAATCATTCTGCTATGGGCAGGGATGTTGGTCCTAAAGCTTGTGAGCATATATTGAATTCTACAACTTTGTCTCATGCTCTCCCAGAGCTTGATGTTAACATGTTAGAACATCCTAGGTCTTCTTTGAATTTTAATGGTGTGAAATATCCTATTAAGCATAGTAATGTTAACTCTATAGAGTTTCTAGATAACACCCCAAATATGAAAAATGATAATTTGGGGTTGGGATTTAGGTCTTTAAATGAAAATTTTAATAAGGGAATTTCCTCAAACATTTTCATGGGTTCTCCAATGAGGAACATCTGTTCCAACAGATTTAGGATTTAGTGAAGGATAAAGATAGGAGGGGTAATATTTTGCCTTCAGATGAATCACTCATCATCTCGTATGTTAATGCGGTTCTTCAGGTTAATGAGCTTTTGAATACTCATGATCACTTGCTGGATGAGCATGTAACTGAGCGGGTTGTTAACTCTATTGAGTGTGATTTGGGAAATATTAATAAGTCTCTTCCTTTATCTGCTTCCAAGAATCCATTTGAGGTGTTAGCTTCTAAATATTCTAAAGAGATTTTAGGAGAAATAGTATTGCCTAATTTGAGAAAGAAATTACCTATTGTCCAATCAAGTATGATTTTGTCATATCCGGTGGTTTCTCCTCGTAGGGGGAGACCTCTGAAAAAATCATAAAACTCAAATGGAGATTGATGCAGGTATTCAAAACACCCTGTCTGCATCCCCTAGTAATAGGCTAGGGAGAAATTCTTTTTCTTTGGGTAGATCTAAAAAGTTAGGTCTTTTCTCTGAAAAATTAGCAAAAAGGGCTAAGAATTCAGATTCGAGCCCCCGGTTACTAGGTCAGTGGTTGTTAAGTGGAATTTGCAGAATTATTTTGGAGATAGTAAAATTTCTCCAGCCTTTGGGAAGAGGGTAGCTTGTGCCTCCCCTTGAGGAAAATGAGGATCATTTCTTGGAATGTTAGGGGCTTAAATTCCCCTAACAAGAGACGCTTAATTAAGTCTCAAATGGACTTAATTAAGTGTGATATTTTTTTGCTTTAGGAAACTAAGTTGTCTTTAGAATATGCTGATGTGATTTTTTCTTCTTGGAAAAGGTGGAAGCATGTTTCTATTTCTTCTTCATGGGCCTTAGGTGGTTTGGCTCTTTTGTGGAATAGTTATAATATTGACCTGCAACTTGTTGCTTTTGATTCTAATTGGATGTTGTCTTTTGTCAAGAGTAAGGTCTCTAGTGTTAAATTTTGGCTTTTTAATATTTATGCTTCTTCAGGTATTCAAGATAAATGTAAGTTGTGGAGAGAGCTTGGAAGGATATCCTCTCCTTTGAGACAAGGATATTTTCTTGTTTTTGGGGGAGATTTTAATTCTATTATTGATTTAGGTGAGAAGAGTGGTGGTATTCTTCCTAACAAAATGATTATGGATGATTTTGGGACCTTCATGGTTGATGTAGGTCTTTTTTACTGTAAAACTTAGAATAGAGTTTTTACATGGACTAATATGAGAAGGGGTTTTTCTCAAATAACTAAAGATTAGATAGGTTCTTATTATCTGAGAATTGGATTGATTCAGTTGTTGATTTCTCTTCTTCTATTCTTCCTAATCTGGGTTCAGATCACTTTCCAATCTCCTTCTCCATTCTAGAGGATAGACCTCTTCACAAGTATCCCTTTAAGTTTGAACCTATGTGGTTTAGAGATCCCTCTTTTCTACCTTTACTTAAAAAATGGTAGGAGTCTGCTCCTTTTCTCTCAAGTTCTAGAATGTTTCAAATTGTTAGAAAGCTCAGTTTTTTAAAGTTGAAGATTCGAGAATGGAACTTAGTTCATTTTAAGAATATTTTTGAAGAAAAGTAGAGAATTTAGGATATGATAGAATGTTTTAATAACCATGTGATTCAGCATGGGATGGTTCCTAAGGTTTTTGATGAACTAAAGTCTCTCAAATCTCAGCTTGATGAGATTTTGGCTAGGGAAGAAATTTATTGGAGACCAAAGTCTAGGGAATTATGGCTTTCAGATGGGGATAGGAATACAAAAAAATTTCATTCCTCCACCAAGTTGAAGAAGAGTAGGAATAGGATTGCTTGTATTCAGGATCAACAAGGTCAGTTATTGACCGAGCAGGATGTTATTGCTAAGGAGGCTGTTAGGTTTTTTAAAACCCTTTTGTCATCAGAAGTAAGAGTTGTTAGCAACTTCGATTGTCATGTCCCTTCTCTGGTAACCATGGAAGATAATAAGATGTTAATGGAACCTTTTTATATAGAAGAAGTTAAACAAGTAGTTTTTGCTATGAACCTTGATAAAGCTCCTAGTCTTGATGGTTATACACCTTTGTTTTTTCAGAAATGTTGGGACTTTGTGGGTAATGATGTTTTACTGGCTCTTAAGGAGGCTAGGCAGAATAGGTCTATTTTGAAAGAACTGAATACTACTTTGATTTCTATTATTCCTAAGAAAGAGGATGTAAAGTCTTTTGTTGACTTCCGGCCTATTTCTCTATGTAATACCTTATATAAAATATTCAATAAGGCAATTTCTATAAGGTTAGGGAAGATTTTACCTAAGATTATTTCCTTGGAACATGGGGGTTTTGTTCCAGGGAGGGAAACTATCAAAGGAGTGATTATGGCACATGAGGTGTTGCAATCTATCTCCTCCTAGAAGTCTCCGGCCATGATTCTTAAGATTGATATGATGAAGGCCTATGACAAAGTAGAATGACAAGCTTTGTGTAAGGTTCTATTGAGGTTGGGTTTTTCTTATGCTTGGGTAAAATGGATTCACTCATGTATATCATCTGCAAGATTTTCAGTAATCCTCAATGGTTCTTCTTGTGGTTTCTTTTCTTCTTCCAAAGGTTTGAGGCAAGGAGATCCCCTTTCTCCTTTTTTGTTTATTCTTCTTGTTGAATCCTTTAGTTGGGCAATCAGGGCTACTAGATCAGGGGGTATTTGGTGAGGTATTAGGATTCAGAATTATCCTCAAATTATTTCTCATTGTCTCTTTGTTGATGATACTCTGTTGTTTGGTCATGCCTCTTTGTCAGAGGCTAAGATAATTTTAGAAATAATTAAGGAGTATTCTTTGTTTTCTGGTTAGAAAGTCAATATTGATAAGTCTAAAATTTTCTTTCTTAATACTTCACTGCTTGTGCAGAAGAGATTGTATTCCTTTTGGGGTTTTCAGATTGATAACCTACCATGTGTGTATCTTGGGATTCCTTTTTTTGCTAAGCAAGATAAGTTTGGTTTTTGGGATAAGGTTATTTCGGCCATTTCGAAAAGAATTCTTTCTTGGAACCATAAATGGTTGTCTTTAGCTGGTAAATTGATATTAATTAAATCTATTCTAAATTATGTCCCTATTTATTTAATGTCGGTATTAAAATCTCCTAAATCTGTTTTTGTAAACTTGCAAGATACCCTAAAGTCATTTCTTTGGAATAACAGTAAGGATGGAAAAAAGAGGCTACCTTTGGTTGCCTAGGATAAAATATGCCTTCCTCGGGATTCAGGTGGTACTGGTGTTCATAATTTGGAGAGTCAAAATTTAGCTTTAGGGTCCAAATTGGTTTGGAAATTGTATGAGAGGCTAAACTCTCTGTGGGATCAGGTTATGTTTGCTAAATATCTAAATAATGGTCCTAGAGAGAGTATTTTCAAATTTTCAAATTTACCTTTTGGTTCTGTCATTTGGAATTTCTTATGTAAATGTAGAGAAGCTATTATTCCTCATCTCTCATGGGTTGTTCATGATGGAAGGAAAGCTAGGTTTTGGGATGAATCATGGAATGGACATTGCTCTTTGATTAGCATTAGAGATTGGTCTCCCTTGATTGGACTCCTCACATTTCTTTGGGGTGTGTTTGTGGCTGATTATTTTGATATTGTTCAGAATGGTCCTGTAAAATTGGCCAAATGGAAGTCGATTGATTTCCTTGATGTGGATCTACACTTGAAAGAATAGTTTGATAAGATTATGAGTGAAAGGATTGTTACTCTCTCAGATTGTGAGGATGAACTTATTTGGACTGGGAATACCTTTGGTAAGTAATCTGTTAAGGATGGTTATATCTCCCTTTTGCCTGCTAAATCTTGCTCTTATTGGCCCTGTAAGTTGTTCTGGCACTCGACTTGTTTACCTAAAGCTGGAGCCTTTGCTTGGTTGGCTGTCTAGGATAGAGTTTTTATAGGTATGAGGTTGGACAGATTAGGCATTACTACGGTTTTTCCATGTCTTCTATGTAATAAAAACCTCGAGTATTCTTCACATCTATTTCTTCATTGTGATTTTGCTTACAACTATTGGAATTGGTTGTCGAGTAAATTGGGCTTATCTTTTGTTATTGGTAAGGATCTTGCTTCTCACTTTTTCTCTTGGCCTCTCATGTTTTCCTCTTCTTTCTATGCATGCCTTTGGGTTATTTCTCCCTCTATTGTCCTCTAGAATATTTGGCTTGAACAATATAATAGGATTTTGAACAAAGTTAGTTCTTCTGTATCATATGTGCTGCAAAAAATAGAAGCCTCTATTTTGGAGGTTGCTTTGTCTTATATTTATAAGAACTTGGGTAATCAATCTTCCTTTTTCCCATTGGGATAATAGGGTTACCAGGGTTTGGGAAGCCCTCTCGATCTTACCCTCTCATGGCTCAATCTCGAAAAGTAATAATTCCTTTGCGATGCAGTTGTTGGCTAAGTTGAAACCTCCTCCTTGGGGACATTTCAAACTTAATTTTGATGGTGCCTCCTAGGGAAACCCTGGGAAGGCAGGGGTTGGGATGGCTATTTTTGATCATAATGTGCAGCTCATCCTTGCTAAATGTCATGATATTGATTTTAGTACTAATAATTTTGCAAAGTATCAAGTTTTATCCTTGGGTTTGGATATGGAAATCTCTTTAAAGATAAAAAATATAGTGATTGAGGGTGATTCTATGGTTATTATTTAGAGCATCATGAAGAAGAAATTGAATTGTTGGAAGTTGCAGTATTTTCTTGATCATATTTTACAAAAGTTAGATTCTTTTGATTCCTTCTTAATATGTCATTGTTATAGGGAAATTAACACAGTGGGAGATTTTCTGGCAAATCTTGCCATTGATAGCAAGGCTCATTTCCGGTTGGTTGATTCTAGTGAAATTCCTTCTAAAGTTTGGGAAGGAGTTCAAAATGTTTAAATTCTTTGCATGTCTTCTAGGTGTTTGCCCGCCCTCCTTGATTTGTCAGGCTTATGTTCATGTTCACTATATGGATGACTTTGTACATGTCTAGCATTTGAGGTCGAAATTATATTTCTATTTTATGTATTCGTCATATATGATGTTATTCATAGGGTGAGAGTGTGGGTAATCATGATACATTCAAGGGTGGTGGCATGTGTGATTTAAATGGTTTTGTCCATCTTTCAAGGGATATTGGCATGGGTGATATTTTATTATGTGACACATACTTGGGCTATTATTGTTTGATGATGTTTTGTACTACCTTGAAGTTCATTATGTGTGAGTTTTGGTCATGGTAGATTTGGCATTGTTCTTTGATGTTTGTAATCATTCGTTGGTGTTTGCATTCTCTCCCACTTAGCTTTCATTGATGGTTGTCAGGTTTTAAATGTTGTTATTCAGTGTGAAATATCATACCATTGCAGTTTGTAAATGATATTTTATCATAAATCTATTGTCACCTTGGTGGTACATTGATGGCAACCATTTGTTATTTTTTCCATGCATTTTCACTTCGTTTATTTAGATTGTGGAAGGCTACATTTTGCGTCATATGTTTTGTGGGTTTTTGGAGTGTTTTCTTCTACAAATGTTGACTATCTTGTCTTCTGGAATATATAGAGTGGTGCTAGAATCTGGGGTTTCAGAGGAAGGGAATGTGGATAATTATGAAAAGCTTGGTAAGGTTTTTAACCCATTTTCTCCTTAGTTGGCTTTTGAATTCCACAAGCTATTGGGGACTTGTTGGTTGGAAATTTATCCTAATATTTCTTATTCTAAGTTTTTGTCTCGGTTTGTTACAATCTATTATGATGTTTTACTTGATGTTGAATTGGTCTACCTCCTGGTTTCCATGTTCATATTTCCTATTGGAATTTTGGCACTAAGTTGTCATTGATGTCAACCGCTGGAGATTGAGCATGAAGGATGGTTGCTTGTTTATGATGAAGAGGCAGAATGTTGAAATTTGTCTTACACCACTAGAAGTAAAGATATGCAACCAGTATAGGATGTTATACCAGTCAATAGAAGAAGAACACTCTACTGGCAAAGATTTTTACCGGTATGCATTTTCCAGACCGACTCCATGTTGGTAGGTCATGTCTTGGTTGGTGGGATGTCGTGTGAAGCTGAGGTGGCAAGTAGGGTGTGGTTGGTGAAGCTTCATCGATAGGGTTGATGAAATAGATAATTTCCATTAATGAAGGAGCCACAAATCATGGGATTGCATTAAACTGATTGCGTCTCGAGGAAGAAGGTATGATAGAGGAAGATCAAGGAGTAGTTGGTGCCTAGATCGAAGCAAGAAGATTAGATTGAAAGAATACCTTGAGAAGGAAAACAAAAGAGATATTAATAGCAGTTTGACAGATGTAGATTGAGATAATAGATCATGTTTTCCTTATCTAAAAAAACATGTTTTAAAAGGCACAAAGATGGCAAAGATGAATAAATGGACGTCAAGGTGATCAGATCATGTAAGGTCTGATTACATTTGGTTTGCCTCATAGATGGTGAGGAAACCCTAACCGTCAAAATTTTTAATTGCATTTTGGCAGGAATTCACTTGATAAGAGATGAGAGCTCTAGACAAAAGAAGATTGATACAGTGAAGATTATGGGGTGAAGAGAAGAGAGAGGAAGCAAGGAGAAAATTGAAGAAGGAGATCTAAGGAAGTTGCAAAGTAATAGAAATCAAGTAAACTAGTGAGAGGATTTTATTCTACTAGTAGAGTGTGATACCAGTGATGTGCAGAGAGTGAGGTGTAGAGTAGAAAGAAGAGTGTGTCAGTAAAGGAGAGAAGTTACTTCACTGGTAGAGTAAGACACTTGATAAGTTTGCAAGATTCACTTGTAACATTATAACAATTTATGTATTTAAATTTAACATTATGAACATTGAGTTGTAGGTTGGTGCTCCTTTTGGTTGTAGCCCATAAATCATATAGGGGTTGTAGCTCCTTGGGTTGGTGCCCTTAAGTTAGGGGTTGGTGCTCCTTGGGTTGGTGCCCTAAAGTTTTTAATTGTGTTTTATTGTGAGGTTGGATTGGAGCAATAGTCTCCAGCAACATCATTCACCGAGGTTTTTCCCATATTGGGTTTTCCTCATAAATCTAGTGTTGTGAATCTCTTGTGTGTGAGTGATCTTTTTGTTTTTCTCTCTTGCCTTACCGATATGACTATTTAAGTGGCTAAGGAGTTAATTGATTACTTAAAAGAAGATCGGTAAAGACAAAAATTGGAAACCACTAATTCACCCCCCTCTCAGTGGTATTATGTGTTCAACAATTGGTATCAGAGCATAGTTCCTAGTTATCTTTAAACCTTGGGTAGATTCTAGACTTTGAGCACAATGGAAAGGAGTGAGTGTGCTTCCTCAAAAGCCCCCATGTTTGATGGATCCAACTATGCCTTATGGAGCAGAAGAATGGAGACATATATTTCATCTCTTGATTTTGATGTGTGGATGTCGGTCAAGAATGGGTATGTCATTCCTAATACTCCTCCCACTAATCCGAATGCAAAAAGGGAGTATGAGAATAATGAAAAGGCAAAACATGCCATCCTGAGTGGACTATCCAACAATAAATTTGTCAAAGTCATGCACTATGTTTCAGAAAAGGAGACATGGGACAAATTGTAGAGGTTGTTTGAGGGAGATGCAAAGTTCAAGGAAGCCAAGCTGCAAATGCTGAGGAGCCAACTTGAAAGCATCAAGATGAAAGATGATGAAAAGATTACAGACTATCTTCACAGATTTGATGAAATTGTGAATACTATTAGAGGACTTGGAGAAGAAATCATACATGAGATTCTTGTCAAAAAGATACTTAGATCCCTCACTCCCAAATATGATACTAAGGTGTCAACCATAGAAGAAGCCAAGGATCTGAAGAATTTTACAATGGATGAACTATTTGGCTCTCTAACAGCCTATGAGATGAGAACAACTGGTGAGACTTCCACAAGGAAATAAGAAACATTCAACATCACCAAAAAGGGCAAAGAAGCTATTAATCATAAAGAATCTAGTGAAGACTGAGATGCTAAAGTAGAAAAAAATTTCAGAAAGCTCAAAAGAGGATATGGTTGGTACAAAGGAAAGTTACCACTAAAATGCTTCAACTATGGGAAAGTAGGACACTTCGCTGCAAGTTGTCTTCACAAGGAAATCGGTGGAGATGAGTCAAGAGAGGTCAGAAGATCTTCCAACAAAAACTGAGATATAAATGACTATCGACAAGGAAGAAGAGGCTACCAGAACCAAAATAGCTTATATACCATTGAGGATGACACAACAGAAGATGAAGATCCATCAAAAGATGATGACCATGAGAACGACAGAAAAGTAAACCTTTTCATGGCACTCGACAGACCTGCTGATGAAGACAAGGAAGAAGAGGACATTGAGGTTGAAGTGGATTTGGAAAGTGAACTTATCAGCGCACTTGAGGAATTGAGTAAAACAAGAAGAGAAATCAAGAGGGTTAAGCTTGTTGCAGTAGAAGAACAAGATCTCATGAAGCAATCTCTGGAAGAGCCTAGTCAAATCTTATCTAACTTAAAACTACAACTAGAAGAAACTAAGAGGATTAGTGATGCTACAACCCTTGATCTGAAAAGGAAAGAAAAGGAGCACCAAGAGTTGGAAGCATAAATAATAAATTTTAGAAAGGAGCTTGAAGAAAGCAAGGAAGAGATAAAAATAAGAAGTAAGTATGAAGGTAACATTGAGGCTTTGGATAAGATGTTGAGAAGACAAAAGCAATCCAAAGACACTAGAGGTCTAGGCTTTGAAGTTGGTCAAGGTTCAACCCACAAAGGTAAATCTAACAAAGAGATAATGTTCACCTCTTCAATTGAAGGTAAAGAAAAGAAGACATTCACTATAGGCAAGGATACTAGCAAAAAGACATGCAAATGCTATTGGAAATCAACATCCAAACTGGTATGTAGGAATGAACCGTAGTCCACATTTCATGCATATATATGCAGACCCAAGGAGGAATGTTAGAATTGATCGAGAAGGACTCACTAGATTCAACAACATGAATGGAAAACACCTAATGAGGTATTTTCATTCAGGACCAAGATAGCCCAATTGGTATGTATCACACTTTCATGGTTGTTGTTACAGGTGTATTAAATTTGGGCACAAAATAGCTGACTGTAGGTTAAACAATAATCCTTCTATAAATTATGAAAGTAGAAATTATTTTAATGCACTCTGGGATATGAATGTTGCCTGCTATCAGTGCAATGGATATGGACATAAGAGTTTTGATTGTAGGAAAAACAAACTAGTACCCTACAATAATTTTAAGGATGTTCATGTTAATGAAAATATAAAATGCTATAACTATCAAGAATTTGGACACATAGAAAAGTTATGCAAAAACAAGAAGATCAAGAAAATGAAGGAAAATCCAAATCATGAACTGGAAATTGAATCTGAGTTGAGTATAGTAGCTGACAAGAAGAAGAAAATCAAACTAGTTTGGGTTGAGAAATAAAAGGAAAAGGAAGAATCTAGTCTCATAGTCCAGACTACCTTGCATGATGAATGGAAAAATCTATGGGTGGTGGATAGTGGTTGCTCAAACCATATGACTGGTGATAAAAGAAAATTCATTAAACTTGAAGATTGGAATGGTGGATTGGTAAGGTTTGGAGACAACTCCTCCATCAAGATAAAGGGAAAAGGAGTACTAAGAATTGATGGAAAACTGAAGGCACATGATGTATACTATGTGGAAGGACTCAAACATAATCTGCTGAGTGTGAGTCAGATGTGTGACAAAGGGTACAAATTCACCTTTGATTCAACCAGTTGCTAGATAAAGAAAGACAACACAAGTAAAGTTGTGATAGAAGGAAAGAGAACTAATGGAAATGTTTATAATCTGAAGGAATGCTATGAGTCCCAATGTATGTTAGGACAAGTAGATGAAAGTTGGATGTGGAACAGAAGATTAGGCCACATAAATTTTGATAACTTAGTTGTAGTAAGCAAAAAAGAGTGTGTGAGGAACATTCCACTCATAATCAAACCGATAAACACATTTTTTGATGAATGTGTAAAAGGTAAGCAAACAAAAGTGAGTTTCAGAACAAAGGAGCACAACACCTCAAAGCCACCTGAAATTGTGCATATAGATCTATGTGGTCCAACCAAGACAAGAGCACTTGCTAGTGAAAGATACTTCATGATCTTCATCGATGACTACTTAAGGATGACATGGGTCACCTTTCTACAAGATAAATCACAAGCATTTGAAAGATTCAAGATCTTTCAGAAGATGGTAGAAAAAGAAAGTGGGTACAAATTAAAATGCCTAAGATCAGACAAGGGTGGAGAGTTCACATCAAATGAATTTGAAGATTATTGTGAAAAACATGGAATTAGAAGGAAATACTCTACTCCTAGAACACCACAGTAAAATGGAGTGGTAGAAAGGAAGAACAAGACACTCAAAGAGATGGCCAGAACCATGTTGAATAAGGTCAGTCTGCCTGATACTTATTGGAAAGAATCTATTCATACTGCTGCATATACTTTGAACCAGGTTCAATTAAGAACAAACAACAAAATGACACCTTATGAGTAATGGTATGATCGGAAACCATCAATCAAATATTTCAAAGTCTTTGGAAGCAAGTGCTTCATTAAGAAAGATATGGATGGTTTGGGAAGTTTTGACTCTAGGAGTGATGAAGGGATTTTCCTTGGTTGCTCATCTAACAATAAATCCTACAAATGATACAATAAAAGAATAAGAAGATTTTTTGAAAGTGTGCATGTAAGAGTTGATGAAGACATGCTCAGATGTTCTCAACCACAGGCTAATTGGTATGATTACTCTAGTGATGAATATTATGAAGCTCAGATAGAAACTGCACCAAAGGTAGCATCCCAGAAGGTTCCCAACCGATATGTATAGTTGAATCACTCGAAAGAGTAAATTTTGGGGAATAAGAATGATGGTGTGCAGACTAGAAGAAGACTTGCACAAAATGATGAACAAGTCAACCTATGCCTCATGACTGAAGTTGAACCCAAAACTTTCATTGAGGCTAGAAAGAGACAATAATGGATGGATGCCATGGAAGAAGAATTGCACTAGATTGAGAAGAACAGGACTTGGGAGTTAGTCCCTAGACTGGAAGACAAGAATATAATTGGTACAAAGTAGGTCTACCAGAACAAAATTAATGAAGAAGGTAAGATTGTAAGGCATACAACTAGACTAGTGTGCAAAGGATACTCTTGAGTAGAAGGGATTGACTTTGAAGAAACATTTTCACTGGTGGCTAGATTAGAAGAAATTAGAATGTTTCTAGCTTACTCTTCCTACAAGGGCTACAAAGTATACCAAATGGATGTAAAATCTGCTTTTCTAAATGGAAATTTAGAAGAAGTATACATGGAGCAACTGGAAGGATTTATGTTGCATGATGATGAGACATTTGTGTGTCAATTAAAGAAGGCTCTATATGGTTTGAAGCAAGCTCCTGGAGTATGGTACTCAAGATTGGATCAGTATTTGAAGGAGAAAGGATTCAAAAAGGGAAGTGTAGATAGTAATTTGTATAGAAGGAAATATGGGAATCACATGATTATTGTGGTTGTGTATGTAGATGACATCATCTTTGGAGGCAACAAGGATACTCTCTGCAAAGAGTTTGTTGATCAGATGGAGTCAGAATTTGAGATGTCAATGCTTGGTGAATTGACTTACTTTCTTAGCTTGCAGATATTATAGAAATATAAATGAATCTTTATCTCACAAGTCAAGTATGCAAAGGGGATGCTGAAGAAATTCCAATTGGAAGATTACAAACTAGTAATTACTCCCATGGTGACAAGTAGTAAATTGAGTAAGAATGATGAATCACCAGTAGTGGATTAGACTCTGTATAGATCCATGATAGGTAGTCTAGTGTACCTAACTACTTCAAGACTAGATATAGTTCAAGCAATATGCATGGTAGCTAGATTCCAAGCTGCACCAAAGCAATCACATATGAATGTTGTTAGCATAATTTTTAGGTACCTACAAGGAACTCTCAACTATGGTTTTTGGTACCCTAAATAGGGAAATTTTATCCTGGAAGCATACATTGATGTCGATTGGGCAGGATGCATTGATGATAGAAAGAGCACAAGTGGTGGCGCATTCTTTCTAGGTGATCGGTTGGTCTCTTGGCATAGCAAGAAGCAGGACTTAGTCTCCTTATCCACTGCTGAAGCTGAGTACATTGCTACTGCCACATGGTGCTCTTAGGTGCTTTGGATGAAGCAGACTCTCAAAGATATATAGGTAGACATCACTAAACCAATTCTCATCTAGTGTGACAATTTGAGTGCAATCAACATAGCAAAGAATGTGGTTATGCATTCTAGAACAAAACACATTGCAATCAAATACCACTTCCTCAAAGAGAAGGTTGAAGGACATGAGGTAATAATGGACTATGTTCCTACTGGTGAACAAGTAGTAGACATTTTCACCAAACCACTATTGGTAAGCACGTTCAAGTACCTCTGACACAAGTTGGGAGTTGTATCATCTGCCTAGGAAGGTTTAGGTGGCTTAGGGGGAACATGGTATGGATCAAAGAGGGAGTGTGCAAGTACCCTTTGTCATTATGTCAAAGGGGGATAAATGTACCAATATGGAGTGGACTATGAGAAGATGACATCAATGCCAAAGGGGGAGATTGTTGGCATTTTGGCACCAAGTTGTCATTGATGTCAATTGGTGGAGATTGAGCATGAAGGATCGTTTCTTGTTTATGATGAAGAGGCAGAATGTTAAAAATTTTCTTACACCACTGGAAGTAAAGATGTGCAACTAGTATAGGATGCTATACCGGTCAATAGAAGAAGAACACTCTATTGGCAAAGTGTTTTACCGGTATGTGTTTTCCAGACCAACTATGTTTTGGCAGGTCATGTCTTGATCAGTGTGATGCTGTGTGAAGCTAAGGTGGCAAGTAGGGTGTGGTTGATGAAGCTTCATCAATAGGGTTGATGAAACAAATAATTGTCATTAATGAAGGAGCCACAAATCACGGGATTGCATCAGATTGATTGCGGCTCAAGGAAGAAGGTATGATAGAGGAAGATCAGGAAGTAGTTGGCACCTAGAACAAAGCAAGAAGATTGGATTAAAAGAATACCTTGAGAAGGAAAACAAAAGAGATATTAATAGAAGTTTGACAGATGTAGATCGAGATAAGGGATCGTGTTTTCCTTATCTGAAAAATGTGTTTTAAAAGGCATAGAAATGGCAAAGATAAATAAATGGACATCAAGGTGATTAGATCATGTAAGATTTGATTGTATTTGGTTTGCCTCATAGATGGTGAGGAGACCCTAACCATCAAAATTTTGAATTGCATTTTGGTGGGAAATCACCCGATAGGAGATGAGAGCTCTGGACAAAAGAAGATTGATGTAGTGAATATTGTGGGGTGAAGAGAATAGAGAGGAAGCAAGGAGAAAACCAAAGGAGATCTAAGGAAGTTACAGAGTAAGAGAAAGCAAGTAAACCGGTGAGAGGATTCTATTCTACTGGTAGAGTGTGATACCGGTGATGTGCAGAGAGTGAGGTGTAGATCCAGTAGAGAAGCAGCAGGTGTAGAGTAGGAAGAAGAGTGAGTCGGTAAAGGAGAGAAGTTACTTCACCGAAAGAGTATGACACTTGATAAGGTTGCAAGATTCACTTGTAACATTATAACAATTTATGTATTTGAAGTTTACATTGTGAATTCTAAGTTGTAGATCGGTGCAGGGGTCGGTGCTCCTTTGGGTTGTAGCCCATAAATCTAATGGGGGTTGAAGCTCCTTGGGTTGGTGCCCTAAAGTTAGGGGTTGGTGCCCTAAAATTTGTAATAGTTTTGTATTGTGAGGTTGGATTGGAGCACTATTCTCTAACAACATTGCTCATCAATGTTTTTCCCATATTGGGTTTTCCTCATCAATCTAGTGTTGTGAATCTCTTGTGTGTGAGTGATCTTTTTATTTTTCTCTCTTGCCTTACCGGTGTGACTGTTTAAGTGGCTAAGGAGTTAACTAATTATTTAAAAGAAGATTGGTAAAGACAAAAATTGGAAACCACTGATTCACCCCCCTCTCAGTGGTATTCTGTGTTCAATATTTCCATAATTATATAATCAAAATATGGTTTTTTCTACCTTGGATGATTATCATTTTGATGTGGGGTCTTTTTATTATGGTGGTTTTCTTCCTCACCATGAGCTCTTGGGTAATGGTTGGTTTGGTCAATTGTTGTTTGAACTAAGTGTTAGGATTCCCAAAGATATTGAGAGGGGGGGGTGAATCAGTATCTAACTGGTTATAGAAGTTACTTGATTTAATGCATGAAAACCATATCAATACTATGTACTAGTAAACCATAAATAAAGCAATAAGCAAGAATAACAACATCCACAAGAAAACACACCATAACATAGTAGTTTAATGAGGAAACCCAGTGTGGGAAAAACCTCAATGGGATTTGTGACCCACAATATTCGCTTACTGGCCAATACGTGAATATTACTCTTACAATAGGGGCCTGCACATGTAGGAAGGCCAAGTGCCTAGAGCTCACTACTCAATTACAAAATGGAAAACAAAATAGATTATGTAAATCCAATGTCTTGTACTTCTTCAAAATAGAGTCTACTATGCCAAATCCAGTACCGGTTTTAGCTCTGCTTCATACATAAACCCTTAACCTATAATTTGCATAATAGGTCTACCTTATTTCACCTATCTTCTTCCTTACAAATGTTCTATAATGATCTCATACATATATGAGTCATTTTACAACTTGCCAAGTTGGCTTACAATGATTTTACAATAAATTACAAAATATATTACAAACAAAATTCCTGTTGGCCTGGGTGCTAGTATACATCCTTTCACTATAGGTGGTCTCTGTGCCAGTGTAGAGTCTATCTTTGTTGGTACTGGTAAGTTGTCTTGCTGGTGTCATAGGATTGCAAGGTTGCCATCAATGACAAAACCTTCAATCACCTACAATGTCTCATTGGAGAGTGCATTTTCCAACACTAAGAATGGGGCTGATATGTGATACCATGGTTGATACACGACCTTCTATGGATTTTTATCTATATTGGGTTCTTGCTCAGTTTATGGATAAAGCTTGGGTTGTTTTTGAGACTTTGCATTTGTTACTTTCTTTGAGTTTCTTGTTCTCTACTCCTGCTCAGTTGAAATTCCCTATAAGGGTTGTTCCTCCTCCGGATGCAGCTCATGATCCTCCTATTGAAAGCACTAGCTCTTGGTTTTTACATGTCTGACTACTATATCTTGGAGTTGGTATGTTTTTTGATGTTGATATGGATAATTTTGGTTTTATTCAGTTTTGACATACTGGAGATTTGGTCATAGCTTATGGGCTCCTTGGTACCTTTGTATGATATTCTTGAGGAGTTTCTCTTAGATATCTAGCTCTTCATTTTGTAACCAGTTGATGCTCCCCAATTGGTATAAGTATATGGGATCCTTAGTGTTTCTACATGACCTTCTCAAGGAAATATTTTTTGTTATCCAGCTCTTCATTTTGTAGCTAGTTGGCTTTGTATCTAGATATGTCCTATGGGACCTCTTTGTATAGTTCAATGGTATGGGGTTGGGTGGGTTTTCTGGATATGTAACAGATTTTGTAAGGGTAGTTTAATTTTTGGTTTTTAATCAAGGCGATAACCAAAGGTTTTCTTACGGGTTCTTTCCTGTCGGTATGCCTTTTGAACCTGTTGTCAAAATTATGAAATATAATAATAAAGTTTAGTGGCTTGTCCCATTTTATTGAAAAAAAAAAAGATTTTGATTTTAAGAAAAATATATATTTTCATTATTAAATTTGTATTATATTATAATGATTATGTCAAAGTCATAGGTGGTTTATTTATATGGGAGTGCCTTCCTCATAAAAAAAATGCATTTTAATATTATTTATTGGAAAAATAATATGCAAAGAATATATTTTATTATTATCTACTTTTACTCAAAATATCTCTTAATATTATTTCTTTGATTATAATATTATATCTTTTCTGAGTTTCTTAAAAAATAAAAGAAAAAATATTGAAAAAGAAAGAAAAGGCTTTATTTAATTTTAATTTTTCTTTTTTCGTTAAGTTTAAAATTATTTCAATTATTTATATCTTTTTTAGAATAATTTAAAATCATTATAATTAATTTAATCTATAATTATTTATCTTATAAAAATTTTAATTATGATAGAATAATTTTATTTTAAATTAAAATATTTATTTTATTAATGTTTTCTTTTGATAAGAATGTCATTTTGATATTCTATTTTTTATTATTTATTCTAATTCTTCCACTTTTTTTCAAGGATTAATTGTTTTATTAAGTTAAAATTGTATTTTAATTTTTTTTTATGGAATTACAAATAATAATTAAAAGATATTAAATTTATATATTTCATCTTATTAAATTTTTTTATTACAATTCAAAATTATAATAATTAAAACTTAGAACAAGTATTTTTATTACAATACTATGATGGCAAGTACTTGCCACTATGTGGCACCTGTTTTTATTGTGGAGAAGTAATTATGTTTTAATGGTATGATTTGTAATGTATGGATTAATATAAAATATGTATTTGTGTTGTAGTTATCTATATGATGTTGAGTTCAAATATTCTACAACTAGCATTTGTATCTCATTGGTTATATCAATAGCAAGATTTGCTTTGAGTAAAATATTGGAAGGTGGGCAAAAGTTGGAAGAAACAAACATTACCTTTGTTAGGAGCAATTATTTAGAATACAATTGAGTTGATATTGAAATGTGGGAAAAAGTTGAATATGAATGGAAGAACCTTATAATTTAAACCAACAAGTTATGAAAAATGTTTTTGTAATACAAAATGTTATTACGATAAATGTAGATGATTCACTTAAGATATTTATTGCATTGGATAAATTTTGTTATGTGTTATATTCAAGAATGTGATTATCCAACCACAAAATAAATTTCATCACCACCAAATTTATAAAACATGCATAATTATGTAACCTCTAAATATGTAATACACACTAATTGTATGATGACTAACCAACTCTAATCTGGTCTAACATTTTACTAAGAATTTATTTCTATATTTAGTCATCCTATCTATTATCCTCGACAAATTTCTTATAGAAGGTTCTCAATGATAATATGATGATATCCTACATAAAATTGTGATTTAATCAATCAAGGTTGATAAATTTGTTGAATATTTATTTGGGGCATGGTAGTTTACTTTGCTTCATTTGTACCATTAGCTTGCATAAAATATTTCTCTTGCACTCCTGTACACAATTTTGTGATATTAACTATGAAAAATTCTAGAAGTGGGTGGTTTGAAACACTTCTCCATAACAATCTAAACATTAATTCACATAGAAAGATATTTTTAAATGAGATCTTAGTGGAAAGATATTCTTTCATAAAAAGATATTTTGGATGTAGTGTATGATCTGGAATGGAATATTAGTGCTTCATGTAATGCCTCGCCAAGAAACCCTAAAAGAATCGACTAAATACTAACAAAAAGAGAGCTCAAATATTTTTTTGTTTAAACATTAATGAACTTAAAGATGCATTAAGTTAAACAATGCAATAACAATTGCACAAGCGGAACACTTAACTTAAACTCCTAAATGGTTTTCAACAAAGATTACTCAATAATCCAATTAATAATGAGAATCATTAAACCTACTCATGATAAAACGATTACCACAAGGACATAGAAATTAAATTCCATAAGAGATTTAACTAGCATGATTGAATATATACATCTGACATTAGCTACATTACATCATTAAGCTACATCCATCATAATCCATATTATTGCATCTAATTGATAACTTCATACATGCAATAAGATTAATATCGTCTAAACTACATTATAAATATTAACCATAATGCCATTCATGCATCCAAAATTAAAAAGAACCATATGAACATATGCAACATACAACACCAAATTGATATCGTAGTTCACCCCTAATGGGCTACATCTTCGAGTCTACTTCAAGTGCAAGAACCTTCTAATAAATAATAGGTGAAAAATACATAAGGTTCACATTAATTACATCTTACCATCAAGGTGTATGAAAAAAAAAATACATATGACCACATTGGGTCCAAGAGATACACGAATGATCCAAGAAGAAGAAAGAGGATCCATCTAAAAAATAGTATGGAGTAAATACAATAGAACAATCAGAGCACCAGTGAAACAAAATCATCGCAATCCATAATAAGCACCCCATGGTCTAACATGAATATAAGGTACTCTCAAAAGCATAAACAATCAGATAAGACTCCCACAACAGTGCTCCAAGCAAAATCAACACAAACTGCACACTAGTGAACATAAGGGAAGAGTGTCATCACATAGCTTGGTATGGTTACCCTAGCATGCCTCCATAGGTCTTGGCCCCCATCCACTAGGTTGCCCTGGCAACCTCTCCTGAACCTCTGGCCTCATCCAAGTCTCATGTGGACCCAACACATCCTTTCATGAAGACAAGGTCATTGGTTTTCCATTCCAGGCCTTCTCATTGCATCCTGAGTCTGTACTAGCACTCAACCCATGTGTGAGGCACAATTATCTTACTTAGTATGTTCATCTACCAAATCCCCTAATAATTTATTAAGTTATCACTTATTTAGACACACTTTCGATGGGTTACCTTGCTACCACTTTGGGTGTGACCCCCACTTGAAAGCCACTCTCCCATATGACACTTACCCATAAATCAGACAAACTCCCAAAACCAAGGTATACATAAGAAATAGTATACAAAGTTCAAAGAAATAGAAAAGCACTTGGCCAAACAAGCCCTTGCCCATAGTTAACTAACTATTGATTCTCTGACTAGAGACATGACCATATATGATAACAACCTCATGAAACATCTAAAACACATATCCAAGGAATTGCAATTTTCAAAAGCAAATGGGAATACAATAAATGAAATACACATCTTTGCTACTCTAATATGACGTTAATTTTTCCATTTCATCTAAAATACAATTTGGCCAAAGTTTCCCAATCCATCTAAATTTTTTCAATTTATACCATAAAATAAATATCAATACCCCACAATAAATTTAAAACCAAAATCTCATTTATATAATTATATATATATGAAATATACATTAAAAACTAATATTGATATTTATTTTTCCAGAATAAATCATCATTCCTTTTTCTTTTAAAATAAAATATCCAATCTAAACTTTTTCCAAATCAACTATATTTCCTCCATGCATATATAAAAAAATATATATATAAAAGTATATATTAATATTAATTAAAAATTTATATAAAAAATTTTAAATACATAAAATAAAATTAAAATTTTTTTTTTATATATATTAATATTAATTAAAAAATTATATTTAAAAAATTTTAAATACATAAAATAAAATTAAAAAAATTTATATTATTATTTTTTTGTTTTAATAAAAAGCAACTGCCCACCACGTGGGTCTCCCTTACCAATGGGAAGGGTGGTTCTTGTGAGGACCATGTTGTGGTCTCCACAACCACGACTATGTGGAGACCATGGCATGGCCTCCATAGTCATGGCCTCTCCCCATGACTTGGGGAAGCTACGGCTCCCCAGCCATGGGTCAAGGAGCTTGGCTTGACCCAAATCCCCCCCCCCAACAATATATATATATATATATATATTTTTTTTTTTTAAACTTAAAAACATTTCCCCCAAACCTGCAAATTCTCAGACTCTGAAATTTTTGGGAAATTTTATTTCCAGAGCCTTTTATATAATTTATATATTTTTTAACTTATCATATAGATTTTTTTAAAACAAAACAAACCAGATTTAAAGTTCTGGAAAATAATATCAGAACTAAATAAGTTTTTACTAGCATGCCAAAAATACCAAAATTGGAAAATTTTGCCAGCATAACCCTTCACAGGGTAAATTTGGACAAATTTCATACCCTAGAAACATACAAGAGCAACTAATCTTCACAATTAAGCTCCAAATATAAATATTTAATTATGAAATTTATTGGTTTCAAAACAGAGAAAAATTCATAAATCTAATTTGAAACCAATTTATTCACAAACAAGAAAATAGATTTGTGGAAATTAGCTAAATCTAATCTAAATCATACTAATTTCACATTTCTTAAACTAAATGAATGATTCAACAAATTTTGACATAAATTATTTTCACACAGAGATTTCTTCAATCAAATAAACTTTTAAAACAAAACATAGATATTAAAAAAAAATAGAATCCAACCTTAATAGCAATCCAGGATGAAATATGAGAAGAGTCCCAACCTGCAATCTGGAAGATTTATTCAAACAAAGATGCCTCAAATATTTTTTAATCCAAAAACACAAACTCCCCAAATTTCATGAAAAACATAGGTTAAAAGGAAATTTTTGACCTAAAAACCTATTTTAGGTTGAAATTTATTTTAACCAATCAAATCATTTCCTGATAAAGTTAATATTCAAAAAATGCTTTTCTCTTCCTTATTTAGTTTTCTTCAAATAATAAAAATTCTATTTCAAAAGTCAATGAGGGTAAAAGATTTTATTATTTTACTTTTCCAATTCTATTTAACCTTTTTTTACAAAAATGCATATATATAGCTAATTTTCACAATTTCTATTTAAAAATGCATATACTTATTTAATTCACCATTTTGGAAATAACATTTAATCAACTTGCTAGTAATATGAATTAAGGAATTAATATTGTATGTGTAAGGAGAAAATAGTGATAATAATATAAATTTATAGAAGGTGAAATGGGTGAAATTTCACAAGCTAGGATTTCAAGGTGCAAGCTTAGTTGGGGAGAGGATGCCCTTGGCGATCCCCTTCCTCCTCTAGATCCTTTTGGCTTTCAAACTAATCACACTCCATAGTGGGTTTTTCAAAATGGTAAATGGGTTGATGTGCTTTCTCAGGATAAGATAGAGTGGTGTCGAGAGCATCTTGGAAGACTGAGATTGACTTATTTCAAAGGGTTTTCTAGTCCTCAAAAGAATTTTTCTACATGTTTTATGTCCTGAGGAATTGGGGGGCCTGGAAAAAACCCTAGGAGTAAAAATATCCCTCAGAAGGGTGTGAAGGGGAATTTTGCTAGGTTGGCATGGCCAAAAGTTGTATTACCTTATGGTGTGAAAATGGATAAGCCCTTGGATAAAGAGCCTTTGGCAGAGAAGGTTTGGTTATTGATTCCTTACATTTTTGTGGTTGAAGCTCTGTTTGATAAGAAAGCTAGGGATTTGCAATCCTTGGCGGTTCTAATCCAGGTTTGGGGTGATAATATTTTGTTTCCAAGCTTCATCATAAAATTCACTCTCTCTGGTATGGAATGCTTTACTTTCAAGTTCTTTCTGTGAATTCCTTCATTGTTATTTTTGATTATGTGGATGCTAAACGTTAGGCTTTAGAAAAACCATATTTGTGGCTTGGTCGTAATTTAATCTTTGTGAAAAATTGGAAACCTTTTTTTTCTACATCGCAAGATATTGTATAATGTGTTCCTAGTTGTTTCTCCTTGCCTGGTCTTCCCTATGAGTTTTTAGATATGGATATCTTACAAAAAATTGGGGATTCATACGTATTCAGTTTTTGAAGATGGGGATTTTAGGGTCAAGATTTGTGTTTTTCTTTGTTCATCCTCTTTGGTCCCTTGCAATTGTAACTTGAATTCTATCAATGGTTTTTGGGTGTAGACTATTGTTCGTGACTCTGCTTGGTTTTCTAGGGCTTCTATGGTTATGGATTTTGTTCTATTTGCTTCCCTCAAGGGTTTTTCTTTTGGAGATAAGGTTTATTGACCCTCTAAATTTTTCAATTCAAATTTGGAAACTCCATAGAGTAATGTCGATAATGGGGGTCTGTTGAAATCACCTACTTTACAAGGTCTGACTTCTATTGACAATGAAATTCGTCCTTCGGTAGGAGAACAAAATGGGGATAGTAGGAGGGATTTAGGGTCTCCTTCTCTTATGAAGGAAGGGCTGCTCATGAATTCCTCTAGTTTTTCTCAAAAAGATGATCATCCTTTCGTCAATTGAATGGATTCCTTCCTTCATGATGAGGACTTAATTTTTAAAGTTGAAAAATTAGTTTTTGATCATAACATTACCTTGAATTCGGATGGCACTAACAAATTTGTGGAAGCGATTGACTAGGATTTGGTCAATTTGAATTCCTCTTTTGTTATCCCCCTGACCTGTAATCCTTTTGACATTCTTTCATTAGATAAAGTTCAGGAGGGTGATATTGCCTTGTGTATGACTGGGAATGTGGGGTTTGATCCTGCAATTAATAAACCTCTGGTTCAGTTCCCATTATCCCCTTCCTCTCCTTCTCCTTCTCCTGCTAAGAAAGGTAAAAAGTCAAAGGCATTCTATACATAGTTAGAGATTGATGTTGGTATTCAGTCTATGCTTTTGAGTCTGAATTCTAGATTAGTTAAGAGGAAAAGAAAATTTAGTCCTCCATTTACTCGGTATGTTGCCTCCAAATGTAGTTTGAAGGCTTCATTGGAGGTTGAGTTGGAGGGTTTTGATTTTGCAATTGAGAAGAGGGGAGAAATTGTCTCCCCTCGAGAGAAATGAAGATCATGTCTTGGAATGTTAGGGGCTTAAATTGCAGTTGGATTTAATGAAGTGTGATGTGTTACTATTGCAAGAGACTAAGTTAAGTTGTCAGGGTGCTGATTTTTTGTTTTCAAAATGGAAGTTGTGGAAGTTTTGTGTCTCCCCTTCTGCGGGAGCGTCTGGGGGTTTGGATTTTCTTTAGAATGATGTGTCTACTGAGTTAAAATTGGTTGTTTCTACTCCCTTTTGGTTGTTGGCCTTGGTAAAGAGTCGTGTTTCGAATGTTAAATTTTGGTTGTTCAATGTTTATGGTCCAATGACAATAGAGGGCAAGAAAGCTCTTTAGGAATCTTTATCTATTGCCGTTTCTCCCCTACAAGATCAGTTTGTGGTTTTTGGAGGGGATTTTAATATCATTTCCTTTGATGATGATAAATTCAAGGGTATTTTTCCGTACAAACATATTTTGGATGATTTTCCTGCTTTTATTCAGAATAATGACTTGATGAATTGTAAAACTTTGAATGGTTCGTTTACTTGGACAAATAGGAGAAAAGATTTTTTGCAGATTGTTGAAGGCTTGATCATTTTTTGGTTTCTGCCAATTGGATTTCCTCTGATGTGGATGTTATTGCTCCAGTTTTGCCTAATACTGGCTCTGATCATTTTCCAATTATGTTGTCTATTTTGGATGATAGAGATCCTGGATGTTCTTCTTTTAAATTTGAGCCAATGTGGTTTCGAGACCCATCTTTTTTCATGCTTTTACAATCCTGATGGACCTCGGCTCCCTTCTTTTATGGAACTAGAATGTTTTGGTTTTTAAAGAAACTCACTTTTCTAAAACAAGAGATTAAGAAATGGAATGTGTTGCATTTTTTTAAAAAAATTCTAAAAAGATTAAGATTCAAGAAGAACTCAAAGTTCTTGATGCTATGGTTATGAACCGTGGGATGGATTCTGCTACTTTTGAGAGACATAAGATGTTAAATTCTGAGCTTGAGGAGATTCCCTCTAGGGAATAAATCTATTGATGACAGAAATCTAGGGATTTATGGTTGAGTGATGGAGATAGGAATACTAAATTCTTCCATTCTTCAGCTAAATTAAAAAGGCAATGTAATAGGATCTCTTGTATTCAAAATCCTGATGGAGTTGTTATTACAGAAGAAAAGGATATTGCCACTGAGGTTGTCTAGTTTTTTAAGTCCTTGCTATCTGAGGAGGCATCTATTTTAATGATAGCTTTGCTTTTGCTATTCCTAGACAATATCTGATGAGGATAATGTAATGTTAATGGCTCCTTTTTCTATTCAAGAAGTAAATGAGGTTTTTTTTTCAATGGCACCTAATAAGGCCCCTAGACCTGATGGTTTTATTGCTCTATTTTTTCAAAAATGTTGGCCTTTTCTTGGGGAAGACCTTCATCTTGTTTTAGAAGAGGTTAGATGCAATAGGTCTATTTTGAAGGAGCTTAACATAACTCGTATTGCTATCATTCTGAAATTAGAGAACCCTAAATCTTTTGTGGATTTTCATCCAATTGCATTATGTAATACCTTATATAAAATTATCACTAAAGCTATCTCTGTATGGCTTGCTAAGCTCATCCCAAAGATTGTTTCGAGGGAGTAGGGGGGTTTTGTCCCTAGTAGGGAAACAATGGAAGGGGCTATTGTGGCCCATGAGATTTTGCATTCTATCTCTCATCTTTCTATTCTAGCTATGATACTAAATTTGGATATGATGAAGGCTTATGATAGGGTAAGTTGGCAAGTTCTCTCTTGTGTGCTTAAGAATTTCGGGTTTGGGGTAAAATGGGTTAAATGGATACAAGCATGTATTAGCACTGCTAGGTTCTTGGTGATTATGAATGGTTCCCCATGTGGTTTCTTTTCTTCATCTAGAGGTCTTAGGCAAGGGGACCCATTGTCTCCTTTCTTGTTTATTATTCTAGTTGAAGCTCTTAGTAGAGCTATCTTGGGAGCTAGGGATAGTGGCCTCTGGAAGGGGATTTCTATTCCACATATGGCTGCTACTCATTCTCATTATTTATTTGTTGATGACACATTATTATTTGGTAAAGAAACTATGGGGGAAGCAAAGGTCATTAATAGGATTATTTTGGTTTATTCTTCATTTTCTGGTTAGAAGGTAAATCGAGCTAAATCTAAGATTTTCTTTCTTAATGTTTCCCCTTTGGTGTAGTCTAGGTTGACTCATTTTTAGGGTTTCTCTGTTGGCCAGTTCCCATGTAAGTATCTAGGAATCCCGTTTTTTACTGGATCTGAGAAGCATAATATTTGGGAATGGATTTCAAAGGATATTTCTTCAAGGATACTTTCTTGGTCTCATAAATGACTCTCTTTTTTTGGGAAAATTGTGCTCATTGAGGCTATTCTAAATGTGGTTCCAATCTATCTATTATCCGTTTTGAAGTCTCCTAAGAAAGTTGTGGTTGCTCTACAATAAGTATTAAGGTTTTTTAATGGAATGATGATGTTAATAATAAGAGTAGGATTCCTTTGTTAGCATGGGATAAGGTTTGTTCTTCGAAAGATAAGGGTGGTGCAGGGATTAGGGATCTTGGAAAATAGAACTTGGCTCTTGGTGCTAAGTTGGCTTGGAAGTTTTATAAGAAGCCCTCTTCCAAGTGGGCATCTATATTATCTGCAAAATATTTGGGAAACTGTTCTAGGGACTATTCTAGGGAGGCCATTTTTACTACCTCTTCACTCCCTAAAGGGTTTGTAATATGGAATTGCATGGTTGAGTGTAGATATGTTATTATTCTTGGGTTGTTCTATCTTATTCATAATGGTCATAAGGCTAGATTTTGGGAGGAAGTCTGGAATGGTTTCCCAACACTTTCTAGCCTGAGGGATTGGTTACCTCTTATGACTCTTCTCAAATCTTCTTGGGGCATATTTGTGGCTGATTATTTTTTTGTGGATTCCTCGGATCTTGCACCTGTGGCTAGATGGAAATCTATTGACTTCCTTTCGATGGACCAAGATCTTAAATTTGCTTTTGTTGAAGAATTAAAGAAATGCCCATTGCTTTTTTCTGAGGTTGAAGATGAGCTTATTTGGGTCTATTCAAAGTCTGGGGAATATTTGGTTAAGGAGGGGTATAATTATTTGTCTATAGGTTGTAGGGGGGAGGAATTTCCCTATAAGTTATTTTGGCATGTTGCCTGTCTTCCAAAAGGAGGAGCTTTTTCTTGGTTAGCTACTTAGGATAGAATTCTAACTGGTATGAGGTTGGATAGGCTTTGTGTTACTATTTTTTTTTCTTATGTCATGTGCGGAGGGAATTTTGAACCAGTTGATCATCTTTTTCTTCATTGCCCCTTTGCTTCTCAATGTTGGTGTTGGTTGTCTAAAAATTTAAACAAGTGCACTTCTTTATGTGGTGACCTTAAGTCCCAATTCATGAGTTGGCATCTATTATATTCATCTTCATTTTTTGCTTGTCTTTGGATAATTTCTCCTTCTTTTTTGATTTGGAAGATTTGGATTGAGAGGAAAAACATGAATTTTAGGAAACATTCTTCCACCTTGCTAGATGTGCTCTTCTGTATTGAAAAATCCATCTTTGAGATTGCCTTGGTTTTCATTTACAAGGGCATTAGTCTTCAACATACTTTTACATCATGGGATAATTGGATTACAAGGCATTGGCTGACTTTGAAGACACTCCCTATGATTGGAGCCATTTCTAAAACAAGGTCTCCTTTAATTAATAGGAAAGAGGTAGTCTGGTTGCCTCCCCCTTCTTCCAAGTATATATTGAATTTTGACGAAGCTTCTCATGGTAATCCTAGGAAATCTGCCATTGGTGTTGTGGTTTCTGATAATAGGGCTCATATTATTAAAGCACAATGTCATTTTATTTCTTATGGGACCAATAATGTGGCTAAGTTACATGCTCTATCAGTTGGGCTTGATTTGCTCCTTTCTTTGCACTTTTTGGATGTCATTATATAAGGTGACTCTCTAGTGTTTTTTTATATGATCACAAATCATTCCCCAAATTCTTGGAATCTTAAATATTGGTTGGATAAGATACTTGCACAACTCAAATTTTTTAATTCCTTCTCTATAGCTCATTGCTATAGGGAAGCCAACAGGGTGGCGGATTTCTTGGCAAATAAAGCCTTAGATGAAGATATTGAGTCTTTGGTTGATGTTGATGTCAGTTGTTTACCCCCTCATCCTATATAATTATTTGTATACAACCTTTTGGCTTAGCTTCGACCTTGTATCTTGTTTGTGATTATAATCAGGTATGCAGTTTAGTATGGTGGTGTTTGAGGCCTTCTTGGTTGTTTATATCTCCCCATTATGTCTACATGTTTTCTTCTAAATCTAGTCCATGGTAATGTTCATGGCCTAGTTTAGGGTTTGTGGTTTTTAGGTTTGGGGGTTATCTTGTAATAATTATTCATTGGTACTTTGTTCCTACTATTTTACTCACATGACAGACTTGTTTTTGGGTGTCCGTAATATGATTTCATTTATTTTTGCAGTACAGCTCACATGTTGGTTTAATCTTGTTTACTATTTGTTTTGAGTTTTATACTATCTGATTGTAGTTAATGAGTACATTGATATCCATATTTGCAATTGCGGCTCGCTCATAGGTATATTTATGATTGTTTTATTGTATTCTTTGAGGTGGCAGTTTGGGTATGTTTCTTTTTCACAAGGCTTTGGGGATTTACTTCATGTGACAATCTTGATTTATCATAAGATTTTTCATATGAGTAATGGTCGTACTTTTGTTGAGGACCTTTTCATTATTCTTTATGAGGTGGAAATCTATGATTGTTAGTTGGCATGATTTATCGTGGGCTAGCTTGTGTTGATCTTTATTCTGATATCTTTCTTATCCTTTGGTGGATGTGCATATTTATTTATGATGGCCTTTGGTTTATTTATAAGCCTTCTCTTTTTCTTGCATCGCATTATTTTTTTTTTTATGGAGGCTACTGGTTATAGAGTCTTGATGCATGTTAAGAAGCATGACTTCCAGGACTCTCATGGTTTTGATGATGAAAAGCTTGGTCGCCTATTTAAGATTTTTTCTCTCGATTTCTCTCTAGTTTTTCGCAAAGTGCTGGGAAAATGATGGTTGGTGGAACATGCAGATAGTTTTCTTGCTGAGGTTGCATCTCATTTTATTACTATCTATATGGACATGCTCTTGGAATCTTCTATGGTTAGAGTGCTATTGGATGCATACATTCATCCCTATATTTATTTTGCTACTGATATGGATAATGCTTTGTCTCTCTATCATTTTGAGTTTGATATTTTTCCTTATGGTGGTATCCTATCTCATTCTCAATTACTATCTTCTGGCTAGCATGGTGAACTTCTTTTAGTTATAAGAGGAGGCTTGATTTTTAATCATTATGATGATACTATGTTTTCTCTTGTAGCTTTTTATGATCATGTTACACCAGATATTTTGGCAATGGCTGTTAATGTGCTTTTAGGTATTCACTTTCTCCTGGATTCATTGAATGCAGTTATGTCTTCTCCAACTTCAGTTTTGCCTCTTTAGATTGTGGCTCCAGCAGTGCATAATGATGGTGTTATCCACCCTCTCTCTCCTCCGTTGGAAAGTACCAGCTCTTGGTTTCTACATTCTTGATGTTCTATTCTCTCATTCAGAGAGTTTTTGTACTCATATAGTCTGGGGGATGGTTTTTTTATTGACCAATATGGTTTTTGGGGAATCCTTCTAGGGTTGGCTAGCTATTTCTTTGTTCTTATTTGGCTATACTATTTATGAGCAAGACTGGAGGTTTTCTTTTCTTGGTTCTTTCCTATCGGTGCTCTTTGAACCAAGTTCTAAAAATTATAAATATTAATAAAATTTAGTGGTTCTCCACTTTTATTAAAAAAAACAGATATGAATTAAGGAATTTGATTTAATGATTGGTCACACAAAAGGGGTCCTATTTGAATTTAATCCCTTTTATTTACAAATGCACAATAAACATAATTAACTAATTAAACACTTTAAGATTTAATAGCTAATTTCACAGATGCAAACACGCAACTCAAGAACACCAGATAAATTCGTGACCCACATATCGGACATAGGTAACTGATGGATGACTGACAATGCTCACTATTGAGCTTGGATAGGGGTAAAATGCAGGGTCTTACGACCATCTCATCCACTTCCATTGGGCCAATAAGGAACACTCAGACCTATGAAGCCAGGTGGAGATGATACCTTGTACCTTCACGGTACTAGTACCTACAATCTACTACAACAACAAACCACATGTGTGTATATATATATATATATACAGCTAGAGTAGACACACTGATGAAGGAGAATCACATGGTGTTCCCTATCTCACCAAAATGAGTGAAGGAAAATCATCTCCTCTCACCCCATACACTGACAAACATAAAAAATGCATACAACACAACTCACATAAACAATAAATGTGTTAGTCTAGGGTTAGTAGCACATTAATCAAATTAATATCTAATCATACATAATAATTAATACGTAATCAACATTCATCAATACACGCATCAAGCATAAAACCTGAATATAACATCACAACATGGTATACCAACAAACCAAGTAAGCCACTGAAAACTCAGTCAAGGTCAAACTGGGTTTAAAAGAGCCAGATCAGGGGAGGGGTACTATAGCTTCAAAGAATAATTTCATTGCAGTTGTTGAATTCAAATAGATGCTTAATCAAGTAAGTGAATTGGATACTATTAAAAGGGTTTTTGTAATTCTAGTTAGTTTTATTTGTGTTATAAAGTCTTAGGATGCTAATCAATTTTCCATATACATTTGTTCCTTTTTTCTATTTTTAGCACTTCTAGTGTTATCAATTTTCTATCGATAAAATTTTATAATACTGATTTATTTACAATGTTTGCATTTAAGTGGAGTCTGGGAATTATTTTTTTGATAGTGGTACTTCTATAAAATTTTCTTCTCATTCAAATTTTCAACAATTAGTAGCCACAAAGCAATAGTAACTTTTCCACCAAATTTTCTTAGTACTTGTCACCAACTCCAATTTGTTAGGATTCCCAAAGATACTGAGAAGGGGGGTGAATCAGTATCTGACCGGTATAATGATTTTCTTAACTTATAACATGAAAAAGCATATCAAAACTGTGTACCGGTAAACCAAAAATAATGCAGTAAATAAGAATAGCATCCACAACATAAGAGACACACCATAACACAGTATTTTAACGAGGAAATCCGGTGTGGGAAAAACCTTGGTGGGATTTGTGACCCACAGTATTCACTTACTGGCCAATAATAGAATATTACTGCTTACAATTGGGGCCTGCACATGCAGGAAGGCCACGTGCCTAGAGCTCACTGCTCAATTACAAAGAAGTCACACTAACTTAAAAAATGGATTATACTAATCCAATGTCTTGTACTGCTTCCAATTAGCATCTACTATGCTAGATTTAGTACTGGTTTAAGCTCTTCTACGTACATAAACCCTTATCCTATATCTGCCTCACAATTCACATATTAGGTCTACATTAATTCTTCCATCTCTCAATCTATATATCACCCTAAATGATCTACAATGATCTCATACATATATGAGTCATATTACAATCTGTCAAGTCTTATGATAAAAGATTTTATAATTAATTACAAAGTATATTTATACAAAATTCTTATCAGTCAGGGTGCCGGTAATCTTTCTTTTGGTGCCGGTGATTTGTATGTTGGTGTAGAGTCTGTCAGTGTCGGTGCCTATGTCTGCCTATCAGTATCACATGATTGTAAGGTTGCCATCAATGAGAATACCTTCAATCACCTACAATTTCTCATTGGAGTGTGCATTTTCCAACAATCTCCCCCTTTGGCATTGATGGTAACACTCATGTGAAAAATCAAAAAGTGTCCAAAAATGATGTCCAAAAAGAATTTCTTACCAAAACTATGTTGTCAAAAATATATGCTCCCCTTGAGCTGATGATGTCCTATTCTAATCATTTTTATCATCTTACTACTCCTCCTTTGATATCAATGACAAAGGTTGTCATTCATTGTCAGTGAAGTGTGTTTCCTGCCTAGATCCTTGTATCCTGTGGGTTACAATCTAAAAGAGTTCTGCTAATACCAAATTTAGACTCTCAGTAAACTTTTCACTATCTTTCAATGCAGCTTTTGTCCTTTGAATAGTACTGGTGAGGTGATGCATTTGTTCCTTTGGTGTCTTCAGTCCTTGAACAAGTGCCTCAGAGATCTCTTTTCTCAAAGAGATGACGTAGTCCAATTTGGGGCTGAGTTTGCATTTAAGGTCTTTTGCCTTCCCTTTTATTATGTCTTTCTCATTTTCAAATTTCTCAAGTTTTTCTTCAAGACTACGTATCTTCTTCTCTGTAACTGATAATGGTTCAGATGAATCGATGAGGTTATCAGCTATATTGTCAATCTCCTTTTGTACCATACTTATTTCCTTATCTATATCTGTTATCAGAACATTTGTCTTGCATATATCTCTATAGAGTTCCTTAAACTCCATTATTGTTTTATTTAGTGCCGGTAAAAGGGTGCCAATGTGTCCCATGCACTTCTTTATAGTTTCATCAAAGAATTTCTCTTCGTCTTTATTCATTTTCTCCTTAACTGTGTCCTCATTTATTTGATCAACTATAAAAATGTTGTCGGTGATGTATTTAGACAATGTGTCTAGTTGACCTAAAGAATCTTTATTATCCACAATGCACTTGGGTGCTATCAATTTAAGAATGGGAATTGTATCATCAATAGCCTTATAGGCTTGTGCATTACACTCTATGAGTTTCTTTATTGAGTCCAATAAGACCTCTATTACATTTGTAGGTCAGAATTCTACTATAGAAGTACCAGATGTCTGTCCAACTATTTTTACAATTTCCATGCTACCTATTGTAGTAATAATCTTGCTTTCCTCTTTCTCAAGAGGATATGTTTGGGTATGCATTTCTATTAGCAAAGGTTTTGGTTTTTCAGTTTTTGTCGGTGGCATTGTCTCAGTTTGAACTTGTACATCAACCTATTTATGTTCCAGTGCCTCAAATGGTTTCTCTAAGCTCTCAATTGCCGATTTCTCAGATGTAGTCTTTGAATGTACTTCTGGTTTCTGTGTATTTGCTTCTACACTATTCATTCCTGGTTTCTCTAATTGTTTCTCAGTAGAGTCCTCTATCGGTTTCTATGTCTTTATGCTAACTTTAATTTCCACATTTGTAGTGGGTGGCTCAGTAGTCACATCTTTCTTTTTATCCTTAGTGGTTTCTTTATCTACCACAGTATTCACGTCATGTATCAATATTCATGGTATACAAAATCTTAGACTCAGGATTTGTATCCTCTATAGGAGTCTCCATACTCTCTGTAGTCGGTTGTGTGTCAACTATTTCTACCAATGGAGTATCAGAAAGAGGTGGGGGTAAGTTATCAGTTATTTTTAAGTTCGGAGGTCCACATTCCTTACCTTTTCCCTTATCCATATCTTTTTTATATACTTTGATAGTCTTGGGTCTTTTGAGTTCTTCCTGTTTCTCCTTTTCAACAAAGAATATGTCCCATTGGTCCACAGTCTCTTCTGAAATTTCATTCATTCTCCTTGCCATCAGTGCTACATGTCGGTGACTGGTTAAGAATACAGTTTGATTGGCCTCACTGATTAATTGATCAATTTCTTCCGGTGAGTTCACTGGGTGAGCTGCAAGTCATTTCTCAATTTTTATTTTCTTATCTAGCTCAACAATAGCTACCCTTCTATCTTCAAGTCTTCTATAAAGATCAGTGGGTATTTCATCAACAATTTCCATCAAAAATTTCTTGTAAATATCCAAGTGTAAAATTACACTATTTTCTATGCTCTCTCTGTCATCAGCACAAAGTGTATTGTATAGTTTGCTAATGTTCTTTATCTTTCCATCCTCTGTTATTTCATTAAGGAGTTTATCTAGTGGAGCAATTTCTTGTTTTACCTTTTTCTTCTTAGGAGTCAACTTCTTTATTGGAGGCCTCACTACTTGTTGTTTTTGCCTTGTTCTCCTAGGTGTGGGTGAGGGTGCTGGTGAGGGTTTTCTTTCCCTTTCCACCCTTTTGAATACCGTCGGTATATCACTCTCAAAAGAAGTTCCAACCGGTGAAAGATGAGCTTCTAGTTGAAGTCCTTCTAGCTCACTTTCCTTGATACCAGTTTGTTTCAAAACGTCTTCCTTAATAGCCTTTGCCTATTAGGTTCCTTTCTTCGCAGTTTGTTCAACTTTCTTAACCCTTTTTCTTGACTAAATTCCATTTTCAATTGTTTCTGCATTTCCAAAGATTTTCTCAGTGGGTTCTTTTGGTGATTCAAGGAGGGATTTTGCATAAGTTTCTATGATGTTATCATCTATTTCATAGACCATTTCAGTTACCCAGATAGTCCTAGGGACAACTGCCTCCATCTATATTTCATCTTTCTTAATTAAAAAGCATATTTCCTTTTGATATTTATCCACAATTGCTTGTGATAGTCTTGTTCTAGTCTTCATTCGAGCTGTTAGTGCCTGAAAATGTTCATTAATGTTTTTCTCCCTGTTATCTCCCATTTTCTTTAGTGTATCCAAAAGTTGCTTTCCTACCAGTATGTCAAAACCAAAATCTCTTCTACCAATACCAGGCACTTGTTTAGTAATATACAACATTAAACATACAAGTAAATTTACAAATCTAAAGGTTCCTTTCTTATCTCCCTTTATCTTCTTCAGATTGTCTATTAATTCATCTTTGAGCCATTCACACACATCTATTCTAGCATTGTTGTTAACCATATCATATGAACTTTTGATACATAGGCTTGATACTGAGTTTAACCTATTTGCATGTGTAGCCTTGTAGCCTAAAATCATACTGATAAATCTGACATTGATATCCTTCACATCATTTACCCTTAGAGACCTTTTTTCAAATTTTGTGCCAGTTAGGTCCATTACTGTGTCATTAGAGACCTTTTTAGTTCTGTCAGGCCTACTACCGGTGGAAGGTAACCCTATTACTGCCTTTACTGCTTCTTTGGTGATCTTATGGATTGAATCCAACCAAAATAATTCCCCATAAACTCTTCTTAGCACAATCCTTATAATATCCTTGGGAAAATATGGGACACTAAGGATTTCAGTAAAACCTAGGGTTTCCACTATCTTATGTTCCAGTTTGATATTTCCGGATTCATCACAAATCACAATCTGATATATGTTCTTAATTTCATCATCTCCTAATTCCTCCATATGACAATGTATGTATATCCTATGGTCTTCAACATATACTACTCCCTTAGGAATTTGAGAAAATGCACCTAGGGTATCATCTTTCTTTTCTATTTTGGGAACAAGCTTGAATTCGGGTCTAGGGCGCTTGATTACTTCAATCACAGTAGGGTTTGCAATAAATTTAGGAGAGGATGAGGAAGCCATAGTTATAAATACCTTGATCTGCCTTTAGGAAGAGTGCTTGGATTAACTGCTTCTCTTCTTCGCTAAGGATGCCTTCGCTCGGGAATTTTCATGCTCTCAAAGATTTGAATGCTCCGTGAATGAAAAAGAGCCAAAACACTTTATAATTTTATTTTCTCCAACTACCACATTTAATGGTTGCGGGTTAAGTCACAACTTAACTCATCTACCGATAAAGAAGTAATTTCAACTTCTCGCCATCAACCGAGGGTATATTAGCATGTTTTTTTAGGTTGTTGCTAAACCCCCAAAGGATTTTCCTTCAATTAGATGAAGAGTCCCCTGCCAGTGGAGGAGTATTCCCATCAACATTCTGATCTAACTTTTTGATCCATTGTTTTGAGAATTCTTTCTTTACCTTTCAAACCAGGACCTTTGTTATTTGCCAGTGAAGTCTTGCTTCTACAAAATTTTGCAATATGTCCAATTTTATTACAAGCATAACAAGTCACATTGTTTTTTTTGAATAGTTTTCCCATATCCTATGCCGGTATGTGTTCTACATTGATTAGATAAGTGTCCAAATCTTCCACAAACATAACATCTTACATTCATTCTCCACATTATAGTTAAAGAATTTTGTAGTACCCCTTCTCGATCGGACTTTTTAGACTGATTTTGTGTTGCAGTTTACTATTCAGTTGGCACTTTATTGCGCGACATTTTTGTAGATGTATTTGATATTATTTCATGTTTATCTGGATATTAGATGCATGAGTTATTTTCAGTATTTCAGTATTGGTGATTTCATGGATTATTGCTCGTACTGACATCTTACTTTATCTAGGCGATGTGTCATATCTATGTTGCGTGTTTGCTATTGTATTGGATGCAAGGGGACGATTTTCCTTCACTCGTTTCGATGAGACAGGGAACGTCGCGATTCTCCTTCATTGGTGTGTGTGCCATGTATTCTATATTTATATGCATGTATGTGTGCTTCGATGATGCAGGATATTGCAGGTACAAGTACCGGGTAGGTACGGGGTATTGTCTCCACCTAGCTTCACAGGTCTGAGCGTGCCTTATATGTCCGATGGGAGTGGAGGAGATAGCTTTTGACCCTAGTCCTTACCTCAATCTTTATTTTGTGAGTGCCGTCAGTCGGTCGTTCATCCCTTTTGTTTGAATTTCGAGTCTTTTTGCTTTCCTCGATTTGCGTGCCATAGTGGTTCGGTTATTTATTTAAAGTTTAAGTTGTCATTATTTGTTGGCTTGAGCGATTTATTCCTTATTATGCCTTATGTCTTGAATCAAGCTTAATTGATTAGTTTATTAGATTTTAACTTTTAGTTGCTTATTTTGGCAAAGTAATCATGTTTAGATCCAACGGAAGAAGTAGAATAAATTAGTTAATTGCTTTTAATATATATGCAAATGAAGCTAACTCATTGTTTTCCCTATTTAGTAGAAAAGTTGATTTAATTGCTATTTATGAAAAATGTAATTTTCAAAAAAAGAGGGAATTTTCATTTATTTGTTTTGAGGAATATGAAAAAGAAAAAGAAAAGAAAAGAAAGTCAATTGTGGGATTTTAATGTTGTTTTAAATAGAAATATTGCAACCTATAAAATTAGGTTAAAGAGATTGTCTTGCTAAATTACCTTGGAGGAGATTTTGGGGGTTATGCTTATTTTGGAGGAGGAGAAAGAAATTCTGGAAAAATTGCTTGAAGGGTGGACTTGGGTTTGAACTAGCTGGGATACCTGTTGAAGCATACCATTCCTGCTTGGAAATCATAGAGGTTGGTTGAATCCTTGTTTATTTCAACAAAAAAATCCTTGCTTTCTTCCCATTTTCTGTTATTTGTTTAAAAGCTTGAATTGTGAATTTTGGGTGTTGGGTGTTTGATTGTCATGGGTTTGTGGAAGAAGGATTCTATCAATTTGTTATCAAATTCAAACTTAAACTCTCTCCATGTAGTTTCTTAACTTAATTTGTGTTGTTTCATCTTTGTTTGTGCAAGAAATTTCTTGGTTTATTTTGCTGTTTGTAATTGGAAATATTGTTGGGTTTTAGTAGTGTTATGCTGGCAAAATTTTGCCAATCATTCATAAAATACCTCTCCCTGGTAATTTCCAGTTTAAAATGATGGTTATGAGTTAATTTTTCTCTTGTTCATGCTTGTTGGGAGCCAAGAAATTCAATTGGAGGTTAGAGATTAATTCTATTTCCATTTAATTTGAATTTTAGAGTGAAATGGGCTGTTTTGAATGAAGTTTTATTGCCCCTGTTTTGTCTCAGAAGATTTGTAATTTGCTGGTAAAATTGGCATTACCAGTGACTCTTTTAATTTTTATTTTTTTTTGGTTGTATGTTTGTCAAAATATGGTGGCTGGGAAATTAATTTTTAATTTTGTTTTAACAAAGGTTTTCACCTCTGTCTCTGTATTTAGTTTTTGTTTTTTTTTGGTCTCAGTCGTTTTTATTTGAAAACGAGTTTTAAATTGTTTATTAAAACAAAAAAATTGATTAAATTTGAAATCAAATTCATTGGGGGCGGTGGCGGGGAGCTGGGCTCGACCCAGCCATGCACCCCTCCCTTTCCTTGCAGCTCACTGCATTTCCCCAGTTTGGGGTTAGCAGCAAGCGCTGCTTTCCCCAACCTGAGGATGCAACAAGCGCTACATTCCCCAGTTTGGGAAAAGAAGCATTGCTGTCGTGGGTGCTTGGGGGCCCCACGTAGTATGTTTTAAAATTGTTTTTTTTAATATTTTTTTTTAGTTTTAAAAAAAGAAAATAATATTATGATTTGTTAGTGGTTAAAATAAAATCTTTAGTGTTATTTTATGTTTAATATTACGTGATAATATATTGTTATTTTAATAAAAATAATAATATGTTATCATTTAATATTAAATAATAATATTAAGTTAATTGTTAGTTTATAATGTTATTAAGATTAATTAATTATTCCTCATCTTAGTGATTAGCATTTAATTGCTTTATATTTTGAAAATAAATAGAATAATCTGGAGGTTAGCATTAACGTTGGAATAAAGGGGAAGTTGGATTAAATTTAATATTAGTGTTTGTTATCCAAGTATTGTTAAATAATCGTAGGATGATTGTATTTGTTGAATAGTTGTTATTTTGGAATTATTTTATATTAGCCGATATATACAATTATTTAATTTGATTTAAATGTTGACTGCTCAAAGAAAGATTGCTTGTGTAGGATCTTGTGTTTTAATAATTGCAGTCTAATTGTTTTAATGTCATCGCATTATGTTTAAAATTGTCATTATGTTGTCGATGTTTACCCTTGGTCAGGTGTCGATGTTCAAACCTTGAGGAAGTGGGCTATTATGTGTTATGTCCTTAATGGTCAACCCTGGGTTTGTGGCTGTGAGTCCTCCACCTGTGTTATGCTTGGATAATTTATGGTTGTTAGCCCACCATAGAGTTCTCATAGATAGTCTTATCCAGTTAGTGACCTAGTAGAGAGAGTGGCTTTCGGGTGGGGGCCGCACCCAAAGTGGACGGCAGGATAACCCCTCGAAAGTCAGCTATTAAGTGATAACCTAATAATTTGATTAGGGGGTGGGTAGTTATTAATTTAATTTAAGATAATGTACCCCATACACGGTTGAGTGCTTGTATAGGCTCAAGGTGTTTGGGAAGGCCTGGAATGGCAAACCTACCACCTTGTCCTCACGAAAGGATGGTAGGGTCCGCATGATGCTTAGATGGAGCCGGGGGTTCGGGAGAGGTTACCAGGATAACCCATGATGGGGGCCGGGACCTATGGAGACCGACCTATGGTAACCATGTTAAGCCATGTGATGACACTCTCTCTCTAGGGTCGCTAGTGTTTTGTGAGTCGAGTCACTTGTGTACTGTGGAGTCATGTGTACTGTTCTACTTTTCTTGCTTGCTTGAGGGTCTTCTGCTATCTCCTAGCACGGTGGGGTGGTTCCATTATGGGATCACATGGTCGGGTGGTAGTGCCACTTCCCATCGGATATCTTGTTCCTACCTTCACACGAGGATTGGCTTCGTCGATGCATCTTGGTTCTTGCTTCGTGTAGCACTTATGTTCTTGATTTTGTACCTTGAGGCCCATGTGGTCATTGTATCATCAACTTGTAACCTTTGTATTTTATTGTTCTATGGAAGTCATGTAATTTATGGAATATTGTAATTTAAGTTCATGGGATGTATATTGTTTCAATTATCTTTCCTAATATGTATAAATGAATCATTGGAAGTATATATGTTGTAATTATTTAAGCCTATATTTTGGAGATCAATTTATGAATATGAGTTATTTAATCATTTTTTGGCTTTCTCTCATTTTAGATGGATGATTGGATTAATATTGTGATGTGGTTTTTTTAGAAGTAATCTTCGTTGGTAACCCTTTAGGATGTAAATGTTAGTCTTCCGCTTATGTTAATTATTGAGAAAAGTTATGATTATTTCCTTTAATCTTTAAAAAAAAAATTATCACGCCTCTTAGTCGCCTTGTTGTGTTGCTTTCCTTTAGGGTTCCTGGTGGGGCATTACATTTGGTATCAGAGCCCATGTTTCAACATTGGGTACTCTGGGATTGTAGTGAGCCCATTTAGTTTGACCTTGTGTGTAGATCTTAGTGTCTGGATTTCCCTTGCTTTATCCTTGTCATTGATCTGAACTGTTTTCTCTTTTGCAGTTTTGGTCATGGTTATGAAAGCTAGGGGAGTTGGCTGTGTTGGTGGCCGCAATAGAGGTAGAGGTGGGAGATGAGGCCGAGGTTCTGACCGCCATAGTCCTTCACCAATTCCCACTCATGTGAGTGTGGAGCAGGATCAGTCAGTGCATCAGGAATTACCGCATGTAGAAGAGCAGGTTCCCGAAAGGGAAGAGCTGAGGCAGATGTTTCAGGAAGTTCTAGCTAGGCTAGGCCCTAGGCCTGATGGTGAGCAGCCCATCCATGCTCAGGTTGGGGAGTCGCATCAGCATGTTTCAAAGGAGAGAGAGAGAGAGGTCTCCTAGGAGGAGAGAGGTTCCAATTGGTCATGATTCAGCTCCCTCGAGTCACATCAAGGATCTTTTGAGGACCAACCCTCCTTTCTTCGATGGTCAAGGCATAGGTCTCGAGGCAGAGACTTGGTTGATTAGTTTGGATAGGTGTTTCGCTATGTTCCCATACAGTAGCAACACCCGAGTGAGATGTGCGATCATGCGTCTCGATGACTTTGCTTCTATATGGTGGAAGTTAGAGGAGGAGAAGATTGGTCTGAATATCAATACTGTTTCTTGGGAGATCTTCTTAGAGAGGTTCAGAGCACAGTTTCTCTCACCGCAGTGGAGATAGACTCGGGCAGATGAGTTCTATGCATTGCGGCAGTTTGGTATGTCAGTTGACTAGTTCGAGCATAGATTCTATGAGCTGAAGCAGTATGCCGGGATTGGCAACGATGAGACTATGCTCGTACAGCATTTCTTGAGAGGTCTTAATGACCGCATTAGTGGAGGGGTTAGAGTTTTTGAGCCAGTTTCAGTGGACGCAGCGGTGGCGAAAGCCAGATTGGTTGAGCAGAACCTCATCCGTGCGCATGGTGGACAGACAAGAGTTCAGATAGGGAGTGTTCCTTCCAGTGGGAACAGAGCTCGTGGGAATCAGTCCCAGTCAGCAGCACCATTCAGGACTCCTCAGGCACCCGCTAAGGGTGGACAGCAGCAGCAGCAGCAGCCGCAACAGCAACCGCAGCAGTAGAAACTGAAACAGTCTCAAGGCCAGCAAGGTGGCAACCCTCCTCATAGAAGAAACAGGAACTGGCGGAGGAGCAAACAGGGTTTTCCAGGACAGTCTTCTCAGAGTGCATCACAAGCCCCTAGTAGGGGAAGCTTTCAGCAGTCTAGTGGGTTGACTGGAGGTAGAGGACCAGGTAGAGGAGCTTGCTACTCTTGTGGGCAGTATGGTCATATAGTCGTGCAGTGTCCTCAGCGTATCCACCAGATAGGGAATCAGGGGCCAGCTGCATCAGAGCCTACAGTAGGGGATGCTGGTAGGTCCCACAGAGTGTTTGCAGCGGTTGATAACCGCCAGGCTGAGCATCAGGGGACAGTTATTGAGGCTACAGGTGTGTTGTGTGGTATCCCTATCTTAGTGCTTTTTGACTCCGGTGCATCGGATTCTTTTATTTCTTCATCCATTGTGGAGCGGTGTGGACTCACATCTGCTAAGCAGGCGGATAGGTGGCAAGTAGAGTTGGCTACCGGGGTGCGCATGTTCGTAGATGCCTTTGTTCCTAGTTGTGAGTTGGATCTAGGTCCCTTTGGGACTTCTGTTGACCTTCGTGTCATTCCTTTGGGATCCTATGGAGTAGTGTTGGGGATGGATTGGTTATCATCTCATAGTGCTCATGTGGACTGTCGTCAGAAGACAGTAGAGTGTTTAGATGACCATGGCAGGAAAGTGGGGATCGTTGGAGTTCAGAGATCAATATCCTTACGTATGATTTCCGCTATGCAACTTAAGTGGTGTATGCGTAGAGGATGTCAGCTTTTTGCAGTAACTCTTGAGGATATGGATGAGGGAGAGAGTCGAGAAATCGCTCTTGATGGTCACCCTATTCTTCGAGAGTTTGCTGATGTGTTTCCATTGGAGATTCCTGGTATGCCTCCGAAGCGAGACATAGATTTCCGCATTGACTTGGTTCCTGGTGCAGAACCTATTTCGAGAGCTCCATATCGGATGACTACTCAGGAGTTGAGTGAGTTGAAGTTGCAGGTGGAGGAATTGTTGACCAAGGGATTCATTCGTCCTAGTGTCTCTCCTTGGGGTGTGCCTGTTATCTTCGTAAAGAAGAAAGATGGTTCTCTTCGGTTATGCATTGATTACCGACAGCTAAATAAGGTAACCATCCGGAATCGATATCCATTGCCTCGTATTGATGATCTTTTCGATCAGGTGAAGGGAGCCATGGTGTTCTCTAAGATTGATCTGAAATCTGGGTACCATCAATTGCGCATTCATGATGCAGACATTCATAAGACAGTGTTTCGCACTCATTATGGTCACTATGAGTTCACAGTAGTACCATTTGGGTTGACAAACGCGCCTTCAATTTTCATGTGCCTCATGAATGGGGTTTTCCATGCATACCTGGATCATTTTGTCCTTGTGTTCTTGGATGATATATTGATTTATTCCAGATCTATGGAAGAGCATGAGGGTCACCTGCGTCTAGTTTTGCAGTGTTTGAGGGAGAATCAGCTTTATGCCAATTTGGCGAAGTGTGATTTCTTCCAGACTGAGGTGAAATATCTTGGTCATGTGGTTTCAGGAGAGGGTGTATTTGTGGATCCTTCAAAGATCCAAGCCATAGTGGATTGGCCAGCGCCGACCAATGTTTCAGAGGTTCGGAGCTTTATGGGTTTGGCCGGATATTACCGTCGCTTTGTTAAGGATTTTTCCCGTATAGGTCACCCGATTACTTCTCTTCAGAGGAAAGGGAAGAAGTTTGTTTGGTCAGAGTAGTGTGAGTCAGCGTTTTGTGCCTTGAAGGAACTCCTTGTCAGTGCTCCGATTTTGGCAGTCCCTGATCCATCCAGAGAGTTTATGGTATGCACAGATGCCTCTTTAGAAGGTATAGGTGCAGTGCTTATGTAGGATGGACGTGTGGTTGCCTATGAGTCTCGCAAACTCAAGGACCACGAGTTGAACTATCCAGTTCATGATTTGGAGTTGGCAGCTATAGTGCATGCGTTGGTTAGGTGGCGTCACTTTCTGTTAGGGCGTCGGTTTGAGCTGCATAGTGATCACCGTAGTTTGCAATATATCTTCACGCAGCCGAACTTGAATGCTCGACAGCGAAGGTGGATGGAATTCCTCTGCGAGTATGATTTTGAGGTTTGATATATTCAGGGGAAGGAGAATGTAGTGGCTGATGCCTTGAGTCGTAGGCGGCATGAAGTTTTAGCATTGTCCCTTGGAGTGGACTTGAGACAGAGAATTCTTGGAGTTCTTCCTCAGGACTCTTGGTATCAGGATGTTAGAGCCGTGTTGGAGTCCGGAAGGCCCTTAGAGGGTAGATTCGCTGGGTTTAGCCTTGAGGCGGATGGCATTCTACGTCATCTTGGTCGGATCTACGTACCTCCTTTGGAGGGTCTTCGCACTTTGATCATGACTGAGGCCCATCGTGCACCTTATTCGGCACATCCAGGTGTCAAGAAGATGCATGCAGATCTTAGATAGATTTATCATTGGGCTGCTATGAAACGTGACATTGCCGATTTTGTGTCGAAGTGTTTGGAATGTCAGTGAGTGAAGGCGGAGCATCAGCACCCAGCAGGGCTTTTACAGCCTAATTTAGTACCAGATTAGAAATGGGACATCATTTCCATGGATTTCATTGTTGGGTTGCCTGTTTCTTCGCGTTGTCGTGATGCCATCATGGTCATTGTTGACAGGTTGACGAAGGTTGCTCATTTTGTTCCTATCCGAGCTTCCTATACAGCAGCAGTGGTGGCTCGTGTCTTCTTGGAAGATGTGGTGAGATTGCATGGGATTCCAAGGCGGATAATCTCTGATAGAGATCCAGTCTTTACCTTAGCATTGTGGACCTCACTTCAGCATGCTTTGGGAACTCAGTTGAACTTCAGTTCAGCTTATCACCTAGAGACAGATGGTCAGACTGAGCGTGTGAATCAAGTTTTAGAGGACATGCTTCACATGTATGTTATGGACCAGCAGTCGCGTTGGGAGGATTATATTTATCTTGTGGAGTTTGCTTATAACAATGGATATCATAGCTCCATAGGTATGTCTCCCTTTCAGGCATTGTATGGCTGTCCTTGCCGTACTCCGTTGAGTTGGGATCAGTTAGAGGACAGGGTGCTTATAGGCCCAGATATCCTTCGAGAGATGGAGCAGCAGGTAGAGCGGATTCGAGAGCATTTGGTAGCTGCATAGGATAGGCAGAAGAAGTATGCAGATGCTCACAGGGTAGATCGTCAGTTTTCTGTTGGCGACCGTGTATTCTTGAGAGTGCGTCCGCGTAAGAGTCCGATCCGTTATGGAAAGGGTTCTAAGTTGGCGCCTCATTTTGTTGGCCCGTTTGAGATCCTTGAGAGGATAGGACTTGTTGCCTACCGTCTTGCCTTGCCACCGAGTCTATCCCGCATCCACGATGTCTTTCATGTTTCAGTTCTTCGACCTTATCACCCAAATGTGACTCATGTTCTTGATTGGAACGCTTTGCAGGTCGAGGACAGGCAGCTTTCTATGGAGCCCGTGCGCATTCTTTAGCATCGGGATTTGACCCTCAGGGGACGCACCATCCACCAGGTAAGGGTCCTATGGGACCCAAATGATGAGACCTTGGCGACATGGGAGGATGCAACGAAGATGAGAGAGCTCTATTCTTATCTGTTTTAGGCTTCCTGGAGTAAGCCTAGTTTTGTGGGGGAGAATGTAGTACCCCTTCTCGATCAGACCTTTTAGACTGATTTTGTGTTGCAGTTTACTATTCAGTTGGCACTTTATTGCACGACATTTTTGCAGACGTATTTGATATTATTTCATGTTTATCTGGATATTAGATGCATGAGTTATTTTCAGTATTTCAGTATTGGTGATTTCATGGATTATTACTCGTACTGACATCTTACTTTATCTAGGCGATGTGTCATATATATGTTGCGTGTTTGCTATTGTATTGGATGCAAGGGGATGATTTTCCTTCACTCGTTTCGATGAGACAGGGAACGTCACGATTCTCCTTCATCGGTGTGCGTGCCATGTATTCTATATTTATATGAAAGTATGTGTGCTTCGATGATGCAAGATATTGCAGGTACAAGTACTGGGTAGGTACGGGGTATCGTCTCCACCTGGCTTCACAGGTCTGAGCGTGCCTTATATGTCCGATGGGAGTGGAGGAGATAGCTTTTGACCCTAGTCCTTACCTTAGTCTTTATTTTGTGAGTGCCGTCAGTCGGTCGTTCATCCCTTTTGTTCGAATTTCAAGTCTTTTTGCTTTCCTCGATTTGCATGCCATAGTGGTTCGGTTATTTATTTAAAGTTTAAGTTGTCATTATTTGTTGGCTTGAGCGATTTATTCCTTATTATGCCTTATGTCTTGAATCAAGCTTAATTGATTAGTTTATTAGATTTTAACTTTTAGTTGCTTATTTTGGCAAAGTAATCATGTTTAGATCCAACGGAAGAAGTAGAATAAATTAGTTAATTTCTTTTAATATATGCAAATCAAGCTAACTCATTGTTTTCCCTATTTAGTAGAAAAGTTGATTTAATTGCTATTTATGAAAAATGTAATTTTCAAAAAAAGAGGGAATTTTCATTTATTTGTTTTGAGGAATATGAAAAAGAAAAAGAAAAGAAAAGAAAGTCAATTGTGGGATTTTAATGTTTTTTTAAATAGAAATATTGCAACCTAGAAAATTAGGTTAAAGAGATTGTCTTGCTAAATTACCTTGGAGGAGATTTTGGGGGTTATGCTTATTTTGGAGGAGGAGAAAGAAATTCTGGAAAAATTGCTTGAAGGGTGGACTTGGGTTTGAACTAGCTGGGATACCTATTGAAGCATACCATTCCTGCTTGGAAATCATAGAGGTTGGTTGAATCCTTGTTTATTTCAACAAAAAAATCCTTGCTTTCTTCCCATTTTCTGTTGTTTGTTTAAAAGCTTGAATTGTGAATTTTGGATGTTGGGTGTTTGATTGTCATGGGTTTGTGGAAGAAGGATTCTATCAATTTGTTATCAAATTCAAACTTAAACTCTCTCCATGTAGTTTCTTAACTTAATTTGTGTTGTTTCATCTTTGTTTGTGCAAGAAATTTCTTGGTTTATTTTGCTGTTTGTAATTGGAAATATTGTTGGGTTTTAGTAGTGTTATGCTGGCAAAATTTTGCCAATCATTCATAAAATACCTCTCCCTAGTAATTTCCAATTTAAAATGATGGTTATGAGTTAATTTTTCTCTTGTTCATGGTTGTTGGGAGCCAAGAAATTCAATTGGAGGTTAGAGATTAATTCTATTTCCATTTAATTTGAATTTTAGAGTGAACTGGGCTGTTTTGAATGAAGTTTTATTGCCCCTGTTTTGTCTCAGAAGATTTGTAATTTGCTGGTAAAATTGGCATTACCAGTGACTCTTTTAATTTTTATTTTTTTTTGGTTGTATGTTTGTCAAAATATGGTGGCTGGGAAATTAATTTTTAATTTTGTTTTAACAGAGGTTTTCACCTCTGTCTCTGTTTTTAGTTTTTGTTTTTTTTGGTCTCAGTCATTTTTTTTTGAAAACGAGTTTTAAATTGTTTATTAAAAAAAAAAAATTGATTAAATTTGAAATCAAATTCATTGGGGGCAATGGCGGGGAGCTGGGCTCGACCCAACCACGCACCCCTCCCTTTCCTTGCAGCTCGCTGCATTTCCCTAGTTTGGGGTTAGCAGCAAGCGCTGCTTTCCCCAACCTGAGGATGTAGCAAGCGCTGCATTCCCCAGTTTGGGAAAAGCAGCATTGCTGCCGTGGGTGCTTGGGGGCCCCACGTAGTATGTTTCAAAATTGTTTTTTTAAATATTTTTTTTTAGTTTTAAAAAAAGAAAATAATATTATGATTTGTTAGTGGTTAAAATAAAATCTTTAGTGTTATTTTATGTTTAATATTACGTGATAATATATTGTTATTTTAATAAAAATAATAATATGTTATCATTTAATATTAAATAATAATATTAAGTTAATTGTTAGTTTATAATGTTATTAAGATTAATTAATTATTCCTCGTCTTAGTGATTAGCATTTAATTGCTTTATATTTTGAAAATAAATAGAATAATCTGGAGGTTAGCATTAACGTTGGAATAAAGGGGAAGTTGGATTAAATTTAATATTAGTGTTTGTTATCCAAGTATTGTTAAATAATCGTAGGATGATTGTATTCGTCGAATAGTTGTTATTTTGGAATTATTTTATATTAGCCGATATATACAATTGTTTAATTTGATTTAAATGTTGACTGCTCAAAGAAAGATTGCTTGTGTAGGATCTTGTGTTTTAATAATTGCAGTCTAATTGTTTTAATGTCATCGCATTATGTTTAAAATTGTCATTATGTTGTCGATGTTTACCCTTGGTCAGGTGTCGATGTTCAAACCTTGAGGAAGTGGGCTATTATGTGTTATGTCCTTAATGGTCAACCCTGGGTTTGTGGCTGTGAGTCCTCCACCTGTGTTATGCTTGGATAATTTATGGTTGTTAGCCCACCATAGAGTTCTCATAGATAGTCTTATCCAGTTAGTGACCTAGTAGAGAGAGTGGCTTTCGGGCGGGGGCCGCACCCAAAGTGGATAGCAGGATAACCCCTCGAAAGTCAGCTATTAAGTGATAACCTAATAATTTGATTAGGGGGTGGGTAGTTATTAATTTAGTTTAAGATAATGTACCCCATACACGGTTGAGTGCTTGTATCGGCTCAAGGTGTTTGGGAAGGCCTGGAATGGCAAACCTACCACCTTGTCCTCACGAAAGGATGGTAGGGTCCGCATGATGCTTAGATGGAGCCGGGGGTTCGGGAGAGGTTACCAGGATAACCCATGATGGGGGCCGGGACCTATGGAGACCTACCTAGGGTAACCATGTTAAGCCATGTGATGACACTCTCTCTCTAGGGTCGCTACTGTTTTGTGAGTCGAGTCACTTGTGTACTGCAGAGTCATGTGTACTGTTCTACTTTTCTTGCTTGCTTGAGGGTCTTCTGCTATCTCCTAGCACGGTGGGGTGGTTCCATTATGGGATCACATGGTCGGGTGGTAGTGCCACTTCCCATCGGATATCTTGTTCCTACCTTCACGCGAGGATTGGCTTCATCAGTGCATCTTGGTTCTTGCTTCATGTAGCACTTATGTTCTTGATTTTGTACCTTGAGGCCCATGTGGTCATTGTATCATCAACTTGTAACCTTTGTATTTTATTGTTCTATGGAGGTCATGTAATTTATGGAATATTGTAATTTAAGTTCATGGGATGTATATTGTTTCAATTATCTTTCCTAATATGTATAAATGAATCATTGGAAGTATATATGTTGTAATTCTTTAAGCCTATCTTTTGGAGATCAATTTATGAATATGAGTTATTTAATCATTTTTTGGCTTTCTCTCATTTTAGATGGATGATTGGATTAATATTGTGATGTGGTTTTTTTAGAAGTAATCTTTGTTGGTAACCCTTTAGGATGTAAATGTTAGTCTTCCGCTTATGTTAATTATTGAGCAAAGTTATGATTATTTCCTTTAATCTTTAAAAAAAAAATTATCGCGCCTCTTAGTCACCTTGTTGTGGTGCTTTCCTTTAGGGTTCCTGGTGGGGCATTACAAATTTCCCATTTAATTTGTAAGCATTAGGTTGTCTTACCAGTTTACTATGATCATGATTGTTTGCAGTACCAGAGCTTTCACCAATTTCAAAGCCAAGGCCATTTGTATCACCATTAGGTTTCTAATTCTTCAGCATGTCAACAAGTTCTTTTGAACTTTTCTTGAATTTCTCCTTGTGTTGATTTGCAGCAGTCAGTTCATTCTCCAACATTTCTTTCTGTCTTATGAGTTTAGTTCTGTCATTTTGTGTATGCATCAAATCTATATTCAACATATCATTTTCATGACTGAGTCTTTTGTTTTCATTTCTAGCATCATTTAGTCTTCTAGCCAAATCATCTTCATTCTTCTTGCTATCTTCAATTTCTTTACAAAATCTCATAGTCATATCTTGCATCTCATTCTTCATTGTACAATTATCTTATCACAATTGGTTCACTAGATCATTAAGAGTTTCCTTTTCATTTTCATCATTCTACATCTTTTCACAAAGTTCTCTTCTTTTATTCCTTGCTATAGTGAAATTTTCTTGAAGTCCTCGAATAATATCCTGTGTAGCCTTTAGATCATCCTCAAGTTGATATTCTTCACCTTTTCTGCATCATAGTCTGAAAGAGTTGTTTCCAATTGCTTTCTCAAATTTTCCATCTCTATCGATGTCAAGATCTTCTTGAAGCTGTTAGGCTTTTGAAAATAGAGGACCAGGCCCTGATACCAATTGTTAGGATTCCTAAAGATACTGAGAGGGGGGGGGGGGTGAATCAGTATCTAACCGGTATAGTAATTTTCTTAACTTATAATATGAAAAGCACATCAAAATTGTGTATAGGTAAACCAAAAATAATGGAGTAAATAAGAATAGCATCAACAACATAAGAGACACACCATAACACAATATTTTAAAGAGGAAACCCGGTGTGGGAAAAACCTCAGTGGGATTTGTGACCCACAATATTCACTTACTGGCTAATAAGAGAATATTACTGCTTACAATAGGGGCCTGCACATGTAGGAAGGCCAAGTGCCTAGAGGTCACTGCTAAATTACAAAGAAGTCACACTAACTTTCAAAATGGATTATACTAATCCAATGTCTTGTACTACTTCAGATCAGCATCTACTATGCTAGATTCAATACCGTTTTAAGCTCTACTACATACATAAACCCTTATCCTATATCTGCCTCACAATTCACATATTAGGTCTACATTAATCCTTTCGTCTCTCTATCTATATATCACCCTAAATAATATACAATGATCTCATACATATATGAGTCATATTACAATCTGCCAAGTTAGCTTACAAAAGATTTTATAATTAATTACAAAGTATATTTATACAAAATTCTTGTCAGCCAGGGTGCCAGTAACCTTTCTTTTGGTGTCGGTGATTTGTATGCCAATGTAGATTTCACTGGTGCCGGTGCCTATGTCTGCCTACCGGTATCACATGATTGTAAGGTTGCTATCAATGACAATACCTTCAATCACTTACAATTTCTCATTCGAGTGTGCATTTGCCAACATAATTATGTTGTCCTATGAAATTGGAATGTTGCTTAATGGTTTGATATGTCATCGATAACTATTCTGATAATTGAAGCAATGTCTATTATCAAATTTCCAAAATTAAAATTTAGTGATGCAAGAAACATATTTTTTGATAATATATAGAGATAAAGAATGATGACTAATAAAGCTTGAATTCTTTATCTAGAGTTATTATTGAATGGGGAAATGCAATTTTCCCGCATCCATGTTAGAAGCATTTTGAAAGAGAATTATTTTTTTTTAATAAGTATAATTTAATCATTTTGATACTTAAATTTTATCATCTTTCCTTGAAATAACCTATCATTTTGGTATCTAAAGCCACTAATGTGAAGTCTCTCTACAAGTCACTTAAAAATAAAATTGTAGACATCCAATATCTCGGCTTGTTTCAATGATAGAAAGTACTAAAAAACTTGTAGATAACCTATTTGGCATAAGACACTCATTCTAGGTTCCCCTATTGGTCAATTGATGAGTTTGTTTAGTCTCTTCTAGGTAGATTTGTAAAACATGGAAACATCCATTGAACTATACTATAGACATTAAAAATACAAAACTATCAAAACACTACACATGCCATCTTTAGCCACTGCCAAATCATAAAATATTTTATCACTACATTTTATTGAATTATTTTCTATCCAGTTTTCCATATATGATTCTAGTATGATGCATTGTTGCTACTCTATAAAGGGTAAAAATGTTAGTTTAATTTGAGGAGCAAAAAAATTCAATAGATTCAACTCCTAAGCAATGGTTAGCCTTTAATTTGCATATACAACATGCAATAGGTATAGTGAACCATGCTTTCTTTTGTTGAAGTTAATCAAGAGATGAAAAACTAACCCACAAAAAAGAACTTAACATGGTGCACATTAAAGAGACAATTTGAATCTAAAATCTATGAGACAATTCAAATCTAAAATCTATGATTTATTCAAAATCTTGACTCATGAAAAAGTGTATAGGAAGAAACATGAATTATGAAATATAGGTATAAATTTAATTTTCTATCGATCGAAGAAATCTCTTTTTCAAGTCCCCCTAGATAAACTACCTAGGTTTCAATGTGTGTTTATTAAATCCTTTCCCTTCTCATTTTAATCTACCTATTTAAAATATCCATAATTTTAGTTTGAATCCTCTTCAAAATATTCTTATTAAAATATTTGTAATTAGAACTTATATATCCATATGATTTTTGAAATGTTATTAAAATGTTTTATTTTATTATTGCCAAATTAGCATTTGTAAACATTCATTTTGTCCTGACAAGGTACAATTTGAACACTTATGAGTATATTAATATGATTTTTTTAATAGGATTTCTAGATTATTGAATTTCAAACTAACTATTTTTTATTTTTATTGTAGGTATCCACTAAAAACATCACATTAAAACCTCATAGTATCATTTGCTGCAACTATGAAAAAATCAGCAACCTCAAAATTAGATAGATACGGTAAGTATAAACAAATATACATAAATATGAGGTATTTGAGCTTCATCCCTAACAAGCATAAATCCAATTGACAACTAGTGACAAGAGAAAGTTAAATGGAAAAAACATTAAATCTAACAAGTTAATAAAAGTAAATAATACTTTCAATGAAATTAATCATCATCCCCTAGTCATCAAAGTCTTTATAGTGCGGACATACAAATTTAGAGGAGTGCTCTTCCCAAAACAAAAAAATCTTAAAATGAAAGATCATATATAGGTTACAATCACCCAAAACAAAATTATGATTTTACAGACTTATTCCCAACAAAAGATCAAGCCTAAGCTCTTTCACGACAAATTCAAATACAATTTTGGATATCCTTGGGTGTTTTATGACCCTCTTAGCATGAATTGCATACAAATTGGTATCTTCAAATAAGCCCACAAGATAGGCCTCTGTAGCTTCATGGAGTGTGAGGATTGTATGGCTCTAGAAACACAAGTTCATTTGTAATACAATACAATCACAAGGATTTATTGTCAACCATATTGTCAAAATCATGTAATAGAAATATTGAACCTAACTACATGAGCATTTGATTATAAATTCAATCCACACATTTATGCAAGTTCTTTAATACTATGTCTACAAGTAAATTAAAAAGGAACATAATCTATGTATCAAGCATCATAAATTTGAAGAAAACCCATAACCAACATCAACAAAACATTGCCATTAATACTGCACAAATTTGAGATTAGTGTCTCTATATTGACTACCAAGGAGACTTGGATAAGTTATTTCTAAACTATTTCTTCTACAAAAATAGAAGAAATGGGATTAAATCCAACCCTCAAAATGTCTCTAACAAAACCCTAATAATTACCTTGAAGTCCTGAGCAATTTCTCCTACAAAGCCTCTAGAAAGGTAACTTTCAAATTAGGCGCTCTGTACTCTTCTGGTACTTTTGAATCTCCTATTGTATATTAAAGAGACAAGAAACAAATTATTACAAATCAAGAATGAATCATACAAAATGAGGTATACTTTTAAGATTCACACCATAGAGCAACAATTATAGGAAAATATTTGTGAGGCTTTTTCATTGCTCTAGTCATAGGGATTGATTTATGAGTATCTTGAGAAGTGAACAGAAATCAAATACATTAATTACGATACAAAAAATTACAAAAAAATAAAATTCAAACATAAAAAAATAGAGAATTTGTAACATTTATTGCGAGTTGTTTCCTTGGAGCCTTTCCTCTAGTAGACTTACGCGCGGTTTCCTTAGTTTGATCCATTTCTCAATCAAGCTAAAAATAGTTGCACAATATTTCAAAACCTCTACAAAACACCAAAAGGCACATATCAAGAAAAATATGAACACATGAATATAAGACTTAAATAATGTAAATCATTCAGAGAAAAACCAATGTAGAGGTACATATGACCATTCCCCCATTTTGTCCTAATTAAAATAATAAATATTATAAGAATGATAAAACCATGTACTTTGAAGCAATCAAGTGTGGGAAACAAAAATAGGATGAAAAGTGTTTTCTTTTCTATTTTTAGTTTGTAAAGAAAAATAAGTGAAACAAACACTTGGCCTACCCAAAATGTTAGATAGCCACACTAAACCTAGTCATAAAACCCCCAAATCTAGCAAGCACAATGTCCACGTATGCAATTGTCCATCCAAATACCCTCAACAAGTTTAACCCATGATTCCTACAATAAAATAAAAGGCATATATCCATCCCAATCAATACTAAAAGATTACACGACAAGTATAGTGTCTTGCAAGAGCGACCAAGGAAATTACAAAGAGAAAGAGGGAGGGAATTAATTTAATTAATTTGCTTCCATGCACATACACATAAAAAATTGACAACATCCACTAATAATGAGAAAGAGTTAAACCACGAGAATCAATCAAGTTTCTTGATGGCTATGCTCATTGCTCTATGAACAATAAAAAAGGGACAAAAGGGTGTCTTCTTTAAAAGGCAAAAAAAAAAAAGATATATATATAGAGATTTTGTAGGGGCATGTCCTCCATAAGAAGAATAAGAAGAAGATGAATTTAATGTCCACGAGGCTGAGGATAGCCTATGGGACTGACATAATAAGTTTGAAGTGTCTGACATTGATGGTAAATGTTTCTTCAAACTTGTATTGATATCCCCAGTATGGATTGTCCATATGATTTAGATTTTTTTGTGTCCATCGGGAACTGATATGAGACATGATTTTTTATGGTAGGTTGTTCCAACATATATAGCCAATCAGCTAATAAAATAAATCTAATGGATATAAAATTAGGGTTTTCACCATGAGAGGGATGAAAGCCACTAATTTATCATTACATTCAAAAGAGGGGTAAAATCCAATAGATTCAATCATAAACCAAAAAGATAAGGACTAAATGTTGCTTGGATTTCAAGGGAATTGATTTGTTTACCCTCTTTTGTGTGTTGAATTGCTGAAATTAGGGAAAAGTGTTGAAAATGAAGGCAAAAATGCGAGAATAGTGAGCTACAGTTGTCAAATTGAGGCATGCTCCTAGATTTAAGAGATATAAATAATTTCGGACTTGATCCCCGAAAAAGCTCCAAAAATGTCAAGACCAAAGCGCCTATTGCTCTAGTCCTCCTAACTTTTTGCACACCAAAAGGGGTTGATTCATCTCTACAAATAATACATATTCTGAAGATCGCAACTCCATACATGTTTCTTGTAGATGGAAAGAAAGGGAAATAGGTTGGGAATAGGGGCTTGCCTAAGTCAATCCCCAATTTAGGGATTAACCTTGATTGAAATGTTGCAAATACTGAAATAAATAATGGAAGGATATACCTTAGATCTGCAATGACTGATAATGATACTTTTCTTCTTTAATGTAATTACATGTGTGAAATGGAATGAACAAGATATAACCTGAATCACACACACATGCTTGCAAATGAATGATGTGATGTTACTCCAAAATGAAGAATGTAGTCTTGAAGACCTCTAAAAATGTTTGATGATGAATGCTTGAATGCTTTATGATTATAATTCTTCCCTTCTCTTATGATATTTGTATTAATGTATCTTGTGTATGAAAATGAGAGGGGAAAGATTCCTTGTATACTTGTTGAAAATCATGCTAATTTCCTAACATAGGCCAACACAACAAGAGATTTACCACTCAAATTTGAGATGCAAAAGGGGACCAAGGAGGACTAGAGCATGGCGCCCTGGTCCCAATGAGGACCAAATCTTTAATACCATGGTCCTACCCTATTTTGGGGCAAGAATAAGGGGCCATGTAGTGGATGAAGTAAAAATGAAGCCAAATTTGCATGATGAAGGAATAATTAGGACTTAATTAGGTATCAGGGGACACACACTGAGGTGAGGGCCCAAAATATGGACTAAATTGTAAGGGATTACAATATAGGATGCTACATTTAGCACCCACTTCAGTGGGAGTATGATCTTACGCAAATACTCATGCTAAAGTAGAACAAAGAGAGATGAAGAAGATGAGGAATGTGGAGCAAAAACACAAAGAGCATAAGACATCACTAATTTTGATGAACCAAGACCCTAAACATAGGATCTTAACTCACTTAAACAAATGCAAGGGCACACAAAAAACAAGACAAAAACAAAATAACAAACAAAGACAAAAAGGAAAAAGACACACAACAAAAGCTAAAGACCAAAAATAAGACCTTAAGTCAACTAGATAAAGAGAGCTCAATATCAAAATATCTCAACCACTAATATCATTCTTGAAAAATTCCATCTCACGAACATGAGTAATCACATAAAAGAGAAATTCAAGCATCATCCATGAACTATTAATAACAAAGCTACGAGTTCATGCGAAGAAGGAGAGAGAGCATGAATAAACACTAGATGTGTTTTTATAGGTGAACCGTGAGAAGAATGATGAGAGAGGACATATATACCTCGCCCCTAGATGTTTTTATCTAGGTGATCCATGTGGGGAGGAGAGTAATAATAGTCCATCCCTATTCTTCTAGTTTCACTCATCCTCATGTGTGTGTGTGCAAGTGATGTCTGGTTTTAATTATATAGCACCCTATATAAGAGTTTGTTTCCTTTGGTTTCAAGCGTGCATCAACCTATTTAAGACATGTAATGTAAATGTAAATGCCAAGAGACAATTGTGTAAATTCCAAGAGGTGAATGTGTAAATACCAAAAGGAAAATGTGTGGCTTCGGGAACATTTTGCTCTTAGAGTTTCCTTTGGTTTTGAGAATTTATAACCCCAATTGCAACACATACATGCTTGGTTTCAAGGACATCACAAGCAAGAGTTTGTTTACTCTAGTTTCAATGATGTGTAACCCCATTTAAGGCATGCATCAATGTTGCATCTGGTTTTGGGTATGAATAATCTCATGTAAGAATTTGTTTCCTCTAGTTTTGAGAATTAATACCCCGTTTAAGACATGCAAAAATATAGTACAATATTGCACAAAGGGAGTGATATGGGTGCCCCCCCCTTAAGATGTCAACATAGCCCTATTTTGATATCTTAAGGAATCTTAGGGACAAGGATACCTTCCCTTCAACACCAAGGAGATATCCTTTAAGCAATAATGTCATAAATCCAAGCTAAAGAGGGAATACTCTTATAAGCAAGGATAAGATAGTTAAAAAAGAGATATCTTGCAACAAGTGTAAAGAGAATCCTTGGAGGAGAAGAGATATTTTCTCAAAAGATATCTATCCCCAAGATGAGTCACTTGAATACACATAAAATATTCTACCAAATGAAGGGAAGGTGAACAAGGATACATACCTTCCCACTATTGCTAGAGGAAAGGGATTCTTGATGAAGGATGACACACTCTTGACCCAGTGTGAAGGGGTAAGTTTATAATAGATATACATTACCAAGTGAAGAAAATGTTGTAGTCAAGGATTTACTTCTCTTATATAAGAGAGAATCCTTGAGAAAACAACAACTTCACACAAGGAATGACACCAAATCATAAGAAAACACCACTCAACAAAGGAAAAAGTGGATCCTTAGAAAGGAGAGCGAAATAAATCATTACCCCTCAAGTTTAAGGACAAAAAGAAGAATTATACAACTTCTAATCAGAGATAAAATAGAAGCAAATGCACAATGCATTCACATGAATAATCCAAGAAAAGGCATTAGTATATATAAAATGCAACTCTAAAGAAGAGGTAATCTTTAAAGAGAGAGGGAAGGAGAGATGGATCACAAATTACCCTAAGGAGGGATTAATCATAAGAGACATACCGTTCCATTCAAGAAAGGATATCAACACATGAAAAATTCAACCCCTAAAGGGAATAGTGATACGTTAAATAACAAGAGAGAGAGGGAAAATGGCATCCTTCCCCCCCAAGCAAGAAGACAATGATAGATTAGGGGGAAGAGTCACACATTTCCTTAGGATAAATTATTCATACAAGATGTGCCATTTCAAACAAATAATAAGTCCTAACGAAGGAACACACATGCATTCATGTTAAAGACAACTTTATGCAAGAAAGTGTTGGCTTTGCATGAAGATTGCATTGGAGAAGTTTAGTGTTGTCATTGATGTCAATAGAAACCGGTAATGAACATATATTGCAACTGGTAATAATGCAGTAAAGCAACCATTAGTAAAGTAGTGAAGGCAACCAGTATTGAAGCAGAGATCAACTGATAACCCTAACTAGTTGAGATACAAAAGCCTAACTGATGAAGTTTGGAGATCACTTGTGAGGATATATGAACAAATGATGATCGATGACGATGAAGCCATGTAAGAATGTTGCACGTGATAAGTTTTGAAATGGATTTGGCACATTAGAGATAACTGTTTATCACGGGAATGATCAATTTCTTAGTATGAAGTGACAAACGCATGATGAGCTACAAGATCCAATGTGTGGTGATCCAAGAAAGGTTGAAGTTGTCTAGAACAATGTGTAGTTGATTGCTATGTAATCTATTGGTTAAGAATGAACCGATGTGTTTATAATTTCTATGAGATTTGTAGGGTTTGTGTTGTGTTACTGACTTAATGTATTTTATTTTAAGGTCAATGAGTTGTTTGTAACATTTTTGGAAAATTTGGCTAAGTGTGATTGTTGTCGAACCAGAAGGTGTGTCTACATAATGTTGTAAAGGAAGATAGGAGCAAAAAAGGATCTGATTAAGAAAGGAACTGCTATTACCAGATCAACAAAGAACTTGTTCTCTAGCCATTTACATAGTTAAATCCCTCAACTAGTTAAGCTTTAATAGGATTGTTGTTTAAATCCTCTAACCAAGTGATCCATTAGAGTGGATATGAAATCCTCCACTGAGGTTAACTTTAACTAGGTATTCCCTTTAATAGGGTATTTATAGTCAATCCCTTAACCAGGTGGTCCTTAACCGAATCTGTGCCTAACAGGACATTACTGTACAATCTTCTAACTGGGCTTGGCTCCTAGCAAGGTGAACTTCAGAAAAGTTCAAAATACTTGTGGGTATTCATCCCCACTGTGGTTTTTCCCATTTGGGTTTCCACATGAAATATCATTGTGTCAAGTGGCGAATGATTTAGTGGATGTGTTTTGATATTGTTGATATGAATGACTAGTAAATCCACTTAGATATGTTTAAATGACCAGAAATGATATGAAGTATGCTATTAGTGATATTAGTGAAGTGATTTAAGGTTTTGGTGTTATGGTATTTAAGTTTCAAGATATGTTGCATTGTATCACCAATGTTTTGGTCAACCGATAAGTTTGATAATGCAGTTGTAGTTTTTGATATAGTAACTAAACCGATTAGTTTAGTGACTTGATTTTGAGTTGGAATTGAGATTGGTGAAAGTTTAGTTTATTTTCTATCTACTGATTCACCCCCCCCCCCCCTTCTTAGTAGTTGACCCAAACTTTATAGTTTCATCATATTATCAATTGGTATCAGAGTTTTCCAAGTCCTCTTGAGTATAAGCCTAATAGCTTGAGGAAAAGATCTAGGAGAAAATGATGAAGAGAGAAGGTCTGAAGTTCAATATAGATAACTACAGAATCTAGAGTCATAGGACAAATATTTACATCAAGAGTTTAGGAAGCCAGTACTAGGGACATGTTGTTACTAAGTATAACTTGCCTAGTGGGATTCTGATAGATGATCAAAAGAAGGAACAATAGGAAAAAAATCAAGCATTGGAGGCCATCATTAGTAACTTGTCTGACTCAGAGTATGTTGATGTTCATGGATTGGAGACTGCATATGAAGTTTGGAAGAAACTAGAAGAAATCTATGACAATTATGAGCATGTCAAGATGGTTAAGGAAGAGAGTCTCAGAGGAAAATTTGATGATATGAGAATGATTGAAGGTGAAAACATTTAACAGTATGGTTAGAGAATCAAGGAGATAGTCAGCGAAATCAAAAGTGTTGGAGGTATAGTGGAGGATACCATTATGGTTAGCAAGGTGTTGAGAACCCTTCTATTGGTCTACGCTATTAGATTTGTAGCCATTCAAGAACTCAAATCTATTGACAAGACAAAGGTAACTCTTGACTATATCATTGGTAAATTAACTACATTTGAATTAAATGGTTTTGATGGAAGTGTTCAGAGATCAGAATCTGGATTTAAAGCTTTAGTCTCAACCCCATCGGTAGTGAAAAGTAGAGAAGTGAGGTACAGTCATGAATCTAGATCCAACAAAGAGGTAGATGATGAAGATAGTCTGATAGAGCTAGAAGCATTATAGGCCAAGCAGTTACCTAGAGGTACCGGTAAGTATAGAAGTAAACTACCACTGAAATGTTTTACATGCAACCAGATAGGATAAATTGCTGCTAACCATCCTAATGGAGATAATGAAGAAAAATGAGAGAAATATAGAAAGTTTAAAGGAAAAGGAAAAAGGAATTGTCTCATTGTAGTGGATGGAGGTATTACAGATGAAGAATCCAAGGAAGATGCAAATGGGGACATTGTTTTTATTGCAATCAAAGAAGAGACATCAAATCAGAAGGCATTGGTCTCTCACTTGGATATTTTTGATGACTAGATTATAGACAGTGGTTGTTCACACCACATGACCGATGACTGGAGAAATTTCTTACGTTAAAAGAGTATGATGGAGGTGTTGTGATATTTGGGAACAACTCACCTTGCATGGTGAAAGGGAAAGGATCCATCTCCCTGAATGGTAAGAGTAGTGCAGATGATGTCTACTGGGTTGAAGGACTGAAGCACAATCTTTTGAGTGTTTCTCAACTAAATGAAAAAGGTTACACATTAGAATTCAAGAATGGATTTTGCAAGATCTTTGGAAGAAAAGGTGAATTGATTGCAACTGGCAAAAAAACTAGAGGTAACTTATTTCACTTAAACTCTAAAGTCAATAGTTGTTTGATTCCAAAAGTAGAAGATAGTTGGCTTTGACATCAAAGTTTTTGTCATGTAAATTTTGATAACATTGTAAGAGTCAGTAAGAGGTTTTCCACAGTTGGGAAAACTGGTGAATGCTTTCTACGAGGAATGTTAGTTAGGGAAAATGACATCCTCAACCTTCAAGAGAAAATCTTTCTCAGCTGAACATTTGCTAGATTTGGTTCATACTGACTTGTGTGGACCAATAAGGACTAGGAGGATTCAAGGAAATCGGTACTTCATGATATTTATTGATGACTGCTCAAGGATGATGTGGGTCACATTATTGAAAGACAAGACAAAAGATTTTAGCAAATTTAAGGCATTCAGAGCCTTGGTTGAGAATGAAAGTGGAAAGAAGATAAAATGCTTAAGAATTGATAAAGGTGGTGAATTTACTTCAGAGCAATTCACTAGATATTGTGAAAACAATTGAATCAAGAGGTAGCTATCTGCACCAAGGACACCACAACAGAATGGTATTGCAAAAAGGAACGATCAGTAGTTGAAGCTGCTAGGACTATGTTAATTCAAGGAGGTGTACCTAAGACATTCTGGGGAGAAGTTGTCAGCACAACTGTTTATACAATGAACTGGATACTAGTTAAAAGAGGTAAAGACAAAACACCTCATGAATACTGGTATGGTAGATCACCTAATGTCATTTGCATCAAACATTTTTGTAGCAGATGTTTTACCAAAAGAGGTGATTATATTGGTAAGTTTGATGCCAAGAGTAATGAAGGCATGTTTCTTGATTACTCCACCAAGAGCAAAACTTACAAGTGTTACAAAAACTGGACTAAGAAGATCATTGAAAGTGTCAATGTTTGAGTTGATGAATTTCCTAGAAAATCAAAGAAAACCGGTAAGGAGAAGGAAGAAGAAGAACCTAACATGTTGTTTTTGGAACTAGAACTGGTAAAGCCAGAAGTTGGAGAACTGAACACAGAAGACCCAATTCAACTGGAACATGAAGGTCCAATAGAAGATGATGAAAGTGAAGAAGATAAAGAACCTGAAAACCAAGATCATGTTATTCTAAGGTATGTCAGACTTAATCATAGCCCTGATCAGATTATTAGAGACACAGATGTAGTTGTGTTAACTAGAACAAGGTTAAGAGAAAACTCTTGTATGATCTCCACCATTGAGCCTAGAACTGCAAAAGAAGCCTTTGAAGATGAAGACTAGATCAAGGCAATGGAAGAAGAACTTGACCAGATAGAGAAGAATAATACATGGTACTTAGTACCCAGACTAGAGAACAAGAATGTAATAGGAACAAAATGGTATTCAAAAATAAACTGAATGAATATGGAGTAGTGGTCAAGAATAAAGCCAGACTCGTATGCAAGGTGCAAGGGATATGCACAAGAGGAAGGTGAAGACTATGGTGAAACATTTACACCAGTAGTAAGATTGGAAGTAGTAAGGACTCTACTTTCATTTGCAACATACAAAGGATTTAAACTATATCAGATGGATGTTAAGTCAGAATTTTTAAATGGAATATTGGAAGAAGAAGTCTACATAGAACAGCCAGATAGTTATGCATTGACTGAATAAAAAGGATATGGTGTGCAAACTCCATAAGGCATTATATGGTTTAAAACAAGCACCAAGAGCATGGTATGAAAGATTGCACTCTTACTTAGTAAAGATAGGTTTTCAAAGAACTAGTAAAGATAGTAATATATATCTCAAGATAAAAGGAGATAAGATATTGGTAAGTGGGGTATTTGTTAATGATATCATTTTTAGAAAAAATGATGATATGTGTCATGATTTTGCTAATGAAATGAAGAATGAGTTTGAGATGTCACTGATAGGCAAGATAAAAAATTTCATAGGTTTGCAAATCCAATAGATGAAGGAAGGTATTTTTATCACACAATCCAAGTATGTGAAGGAAGTGTTGAGAACTTTTGGAATGGGAGACTGTAAACCAGTTGAAACACCAATGGTTACAGGTTGTAAACTATCAAAGGAAGATGATTCTGCACTAGTTGATGAAAAGGAATACAGATCCATGATAGGTAAGCTACATTATGTTGTCCACAATAGACTGGACATTGATCATGCAGTAGGATTGGTTTCCAGACTTAAAAAAAGTCAGAAGGAGACACACATGGTTGCAACCAAAAGAATTTTCAGATACTTGAAACGTACAATTGATTATGGATTATGGTATCCATATGCAGAAGACTTTGATTTAAAAGTCTATACAGATGTAGATTTGGTAGGAAATATTGATCATAGGAAGAGTACAACTGGAGGAGTATTTTTTCTTGGAGGTAGATTAGTGTCTTGGAGCAGCAAGAAATAGAGTTGTATCTCGTAATCAACCACAGAAGCTGAATATGTTGCAACTTACATGAATTGTACCTAAGCAATTTGGATGAAACGCATTTTGGAATGTTTCAAGCTAAATATATCAGAACTAGTAAGAATTTTGTGTGAGAGCACAAGTGCTATAAACATTTCTAAGAACTTGATGTTGCATGCTAGAACAAAGCATATTGAGTTGAAGTATCATTTCTTGAGAGAGAAAGTTCAAAGTAAGGATGTGTCACTGGAGCATGTTTCTACTAAAGAATAGCTAGCAAATATTTTTACTAAGCCTTTGCCTAAGGCTACATTTGAATATCTTAGAGGTAAGCTATGGGTTTTATTCGTACATGAAGTCAACTAAGAAGATAGGGAAGCCATCAATCCGGAATCCTATTGAAAATCTTAAGGAAGGATTGGTGAAGAATGGAGCTACTCCATAGGGGGGAAACTAATTGTAGATCGGTGAAGTATGGATTGGTTTATCTTCACTTTGGCATTATTGTCAAAGGGAGATAAGTGTATGGTTGATAGTCTTATATGTCAAGGAGATAAGATAGATTATAGACCAGCTACCAGTTGATGATATGAATATTCAGTTGAAGGACAAAAAATGATTGGAAAATGTAAACCAGGATTCCTATACCTGTGTATGTGCTTTACTCTCAATCATGACAATAAATCAGAATTGATATTTGTATTTCCATCAATGCCAAAGGGGGAGAATGTTGTCATTGCATGAATATTATATTGGAGAAGTTTAGTATTGTCATTGATGTCAATAGCAACTGGTAATGAAGATATATTGCAACTGGTAATAATTCAATAAAGTAACTGGTAGTAAAGTAGTGAAGGCAACTGGTATTGAAGTATAGATCAACCAATAACCCTAACTAGTTGAGATACAAAAACCTAACTGGTGAAGTTTTGAGATCTGTTGGGATGATCTATGACCGAATTATGATCAGTGATGATGAAGCCACGTAAGCATGTTGCACGTGATAAGTTTTGAAATGGATTTGGTGTGTTAGGGATAACTATTTATCTTGGGAATGATCAATTTCTTAGAATGAAGTGACAAACACGTGATGAGCTACAAGATCCAATGTGCGGTGATCGAGGAGCAGTTGAAGTTAACTAGAACAATATGTAGTTGATTGCTATGTGATCTAACAGTCAAGAATGAACCAATTTATTTTGTAATCTCTATGAGATTCATAGGTTTGTGTTGTGTTACCGACCTAATGTATTTGCATTTAAGGTTGATGAATTTTTTGTAATGTTGTTGGGAAATTTGGCTAAGTGTGATTGTTGTCAAACTAGAAGGTGTGTCTGTAGAATGTTGCAAAGGAAGATAGGAGTAGAAAAGGATCTGATTAAGCAATGAAGTTCTATTACTAGATAAGAAAAGAACATGTTGTTCTCTAACCATTACAACAGTTAAAACCCTTAACCAGGTAATATTTAATAGGCTTATTGATGAAATCCTCTAACCAGGTATTACCTTTAACTAGGTATTACCTTTAACAAGGTATTTCCTTTAACAAGGTATTTACAGTCAATCCCTTAACCAGATTTGTTCCTAATAGGACATCATTTTATAAGCTTCTAACCGGGCTTGACTCCTAATAGGGAAAAATTCAGAAGAGTTTAGAATACTTGTGGGTATTCATTCCCGCCATGGTTTTTCCCATTTGGGTTTCCACATGAAAATCATTCTGTCAATTGGTGAATGCTTTTGTGGATGTGTTTTGATATTGTTGATATGAATGACTAGTAAATCCACTTAGATATGTTTAGATGACTGAAAATGATTTGAAATAATGCTATTACTAATATTAGTGAAGTGATTAAAGGTTTTGGTCTTAAGGTATTTAAGTTTCAAGATCTGTTTCATTGTATCACCGATGTTTTGGTCAACCGGTGAAGTTTGACATTGTAGTTGCATTTTTTGATACATCAATTAAATCGATTAGTTTAGTGAGTTGATTCTGAGTTGGAATTGAGATTGGTGAAAGTTTAGTTTATTTTATTTCTACTAATTCACCCCTCCCCTCTTAGTAATTGACTTGATCTTTATAGTTTCATCATATTATCCATAAAGGAAATGTTGAAACTTTAAATATGAAAGATAGGGTAGAGGAAAAAGAGAATCATGTTGCTACTCCAAGATGTTTGAAATTGAAATTTAAGCACCCCTTCTAATGAAAAGGAGCCCCCAACTTGTGTCATAGGGTGAGGAGTAACATAAGGGTGAAAAGAGTGATAGGGAGCTACCTTTTCACCAAGAAAGAGAGAAAGATTTGTTGAAAGACATATATGAGCATGGTTGTATTCTTCTGGAATAAATTCCTTAAATGCTTTACACTTTCAAAGAGAGTAAGAACCACCATGATGGAAAAGGAAATTTCCACTACGTTCTTTATGTTTAGTGATAAACTTCATAAAAGAAAAAACAACATTCTTGTCATACTTCAATTTCCAAAATATTCTAGTTACCAATTTTTCATGATCATCAATACGTTTAGGGTTATTTTTTTGAGATTAAGGACAAGGGTTAATATTAGAAGAAGAAGGATTGTCATCTATGATTTTAACTTTTCCAAGTTATGAATAAGTTCTTTCATTACATTTTGAAAAACAGGACAATCGTTAGCATGATGATAATGAGTTTGATGAAATGAACAAAAAAGAGCTTATGAAGAAGAAGCACTTTCATGAGAACGAATGGTTTTTTGTCTTGCAAGATGATCTTTAAAGTCTTGAATCCTAAGGAGGTCATCCATAGGAGATTTATTATCATTTCCTAGGTCTTTTGTACTAATTTGTGTACGAGGGTTTATAGGGACTCAAATTCCTTGTTCAAGTTTTCCAAGTCCTTGTACTTTATAACCTTGTTTTGATATTATGCTAAAGCAACTCCTATAAGAATATTTTAATTGATAAGGTGGAGGAACATTATAATAAATTTCTTTGAAGTTTGTAGTTTAAGGATGTTTGGAAGGATTGAAAGGATTAGTAGATGAAGAAGGAATATCTTGTGGAGGAGGATTTTTCTTTCTTTCATCATGCATATCCTTTGTGGTAGATTTGGAAGGAAGATCATCTAAGGCCTCATATTTGCTTAATGTTATGTGGGAAGATAGATCATGAATGAAATGCTTAACATCATCTTACCTACAATTTTTTTGATGATTAAGATGGGCTCTAGAAGAATAAGGAGGATCTAGAGAGATGGAAACACCAATATTTTGACTTTGCCCCCCTTGTGCAAGCGTATGTGTATGAGAAGAAGATGGGGCCATGATTATCTTCAATTATTTCTCTCAATTAGAGATATCATTGATAAGAGTATTAACTCTTTCTTGATTCATATTAGATACCCTAGGAGAGGTACAAGTATTAGATTTTCCATTAAAATCTCTAGGATTGGGATCTACAAAAGCTTTGAGGTGATCTATGTATGAAATGCACTTTCCTAGAAACATCACCATAAAAAAACATGTACTATAAATGAAAGATTTGAGATCAAATTGATTGAAAGGAAGGAATTTTGAAAGTCTAAAAACACAATATGCCAAAGTGTTATAAATGAAAGAAGCATTGTGAAATGAAAGAAGCCATTATCCAACACATGATTTTGGTAAATATAAGTGAAAAGAAAGGTAATCATATGTGAAATAGAAAATAAATCATATCTATTAAGTGTCATTATGAATGTTGAAAAGTGAAGCAATCCAAAAATCAAATTAACCAAAATAAATTAGGGTTTTTATCAATTAAACCTTTGCATTTATGTAATTTGATTAAAATAAGATCCATGAATTTGAATTTGAATTTTGAAATTAAACAATGCAAATATTTTGTAAAAATAATTATTTAATTAATTATGCAAATAAAGAAAAATGCAATCCACTAATGAATTCAAATTTTAAATTTTAGGGTTTTGTGAAAATAACCTCTTAATTTTTAAAATTAATTTGAAATTGGGTCTTAAGATTGAAATTTTGAATTTGAATTAGATATGAAATAATTAATTAAAAAATTAGACAACCTATAAGCTCAGATTTAAATTTAAAAATTAGGGTTTATGAAATTAGCCTTTAACTTTTTTTGAATTTTAAATTGCAAAAACACTCAGATCTGAGAACATAAATCAGAATTAAATGTGTAAGGAGTTGGTTTCACCAAAATGTAATGGGTAGAAAATTAGGATTCCCACCATAAGAGGGATGAAAGCCACTAATTAACCATTACATTCAAAAGAGGGGTGAAATCCAATAGATTCAATCACAAACCAAAAAGATAAGGACTGGATCTTGCTTGGATTTCAAGGCAGTTGATTTGTTTACCCTCTATTGTGAGTTGAATTGTTGAAATTAGGGAAAAGTTCTGAAAATGAAGGTAAAAATGCGGGAATAGTGAGCTGCAATCATCAAATTGGGGCATGCACCTCGATCTAAGAAATATAAGCAGATTTGGATCCGATTCCCAAAAATGCTCCAAAATTGTTAGGATCAAAGTGCCAGTCACATTGGTCCTCCTAACTTTTCGCTCACCAAAAGTGGTTGATTTGTCTCTGCAAATAATGCCTATTTTGAAGATCGCAGCTTCACACCTATTTCTTGCACATAGAAAGAAAGGGAAATAGGTTGGGAATAGGGGCTTGCCTAAGTCAAACCCTGGTGTTTGAATTAACCTTGATTGAAATATTACAAATACTAAAATAAATATTGAAAGGATATACCTCAAATCTACAATGACTAATAATGATTATTTGCTTCTTGAATGTAATCACATATGTTGTGTGAAATGGCATGAACATGAAAAAACACTAATGACATGCACATGCTTGAAAATGAATGATGTAATGTTGCTCCACAATGAAGAATGCAACCTTGAAGACTACTAGAAATGCTTGATGATGAATGCTTAAATGCTTGATGATTATAATTTTTCCCTTCTCTTATGATGTCTATATTAATGTCTCTTGTGTATGAAAATAAGAGGGAAAAGCCTCTTGATATACTTGCCCATCAAAAATCATGTTGATTACCCAACATAGGTTGACACAAAGATAGATCTCCTACTCAAATTTGAGAATGCAAACAGGGGCCAAGATAGGGCCTAATTAAGGAGGATCAGAGCATGGTGCCTTGGTCCCAATCAAGACCAGAGTGCCACACCCCAGTCCTACCCTATCTTGGGCTCAGACTAAGGGACCATGCAGTGGATGAAATGAAAGTGAAGCCAAATTTGTATGATGAAGGCATAATCAAGACTTAATAGGTATTGTGGGACATGCACTAAGGTGAGGGCCAAAAATATGGACTAAATTGTAAGGGAGTACAATTTAGGACATTACAATAAAGTTTGTAGTTGTGTTTTTTTTAATCGGTAATGGATTTTGACTGGAGCTACTAACCAGTGGGGTCACAATGGTGGACCTCATCCTCATGGTGATTATGACAAGGTATTAACACCTCCTTAATTTGACTCTTGTTGATATTCCTAATCACATCTTACTCTTTACTCCTTATCCCTCCATACACCTTATCCCTCTAAGAATGTGCCACCCCTATCTCTCAATTTTTCTCCTTATCTCTCTACTACACTAAACACCCTTATCACTCCAGTTCCACCAACAATGACCCCTTATCTTTCCAATCCTCAAATCCTTTGATATATCTCATGGTGAGGGAAGGGATTAGCACCTCCCAATGGTAGTGTGGTAGAGCCTACAAATGAAACGGGTCCATCGAGTTACCAGTTTTTTTTGCCCATTGGTTAACACATCCAACATATGATATGTACACACAATACACCTGGCCACCTGGAAACCACTTGCTAAATGATCCATCATTATCCTACAGCAAACAAGTGACTAAGTGAAATGTCAACTATAGTTTTACCGAGCAGTGTTCGAATTCGAAATGAGGTCTATGTATTAACACTAGCTTGCAACTATCGTTGCATTGTGGGATCAAACCCAAGTATGTAATTTTGTTTTAAATATAAGGTATATATAGAAATAATAGGATGATATAGATATCAAAACATGTGTCTTTTTATAACAATATGAGGGAACATCCATCTAAATATGAGTCATCATTTTACTAGGTTGTCATGAGTAGGGATATAGTCCATCAAAGTTATTTAGTGATCAAAATTTGCTCAATTTGAACAACAACCATTTGATAAAAAAGAAATATGAAACCTTAGATTTTGAGAATTTATAGAATATAAATTTGTTGGGATATAATTCACCAATAGGTTTAGATGGAAAACATGTTGAAAGAGGACAATTTTAAAAAGATGGGGAATAATTTTTACATCCCAAAATAGGTAGAAATATAGAGATTGAATCATAAGATTGGAAAACAACACAAGTTCTATTTGGGTTATTAACGGTGCTAGTGGTCCTTTTATGGGTATGACCTATACACTACAAACACACCATTACTAAAATGAGGACAAATAGAGAGGATTCAAAGGCATCTAGTTAAATAAATAAATAAATATTAGTTTCTCATGGTTTATCTCTCAAGATATCTAAAAAAAATACAACAAATGGATTCATATAGATGGCTTAAGGTTATTCCCAAAAATGTTTTTAATAATAGAAAGAAGACATGTATAAAACAAATCAACAAGTGGATGAGCATTATAATATTAACTTAAATGTGTTGCCAAATAATAATAAACATAAAGATATTTGTTATGGAAAAATTCTACACAACTATGTAAGAAAAGAAGATAAGGACAAAGAGGATGCATTATCTTGTTGAATTTAATGTTACACATGATTATTATAAAAAAGGCATATATAGGAACAAGAATAAACTCAGGAGACCGATCATAAAAAAAAAATCAACTTAGGAGTAAAGATGCCCATGGTTAATCGAGGACTAACTCACATCAACTTCACCATAAAATAAGAATATGGAAGAAACCAAAAGAAGAATGGGAAGAGAGGATAAGGTAAAAATGAGGTATCTGGGACAAATAAGCTCTTTGTTTTGGAGTGTGCAACATATAGTGACATTCAAGCTAGATATGTCTAGATGCTTTATAGTGGATTTATTATTGGAATCATTTTAAGAAGAGAAGGTTGGAAAAATAAAACAATGCATCATCAAGAAAAAATAAAAAGCATAAACATTGTAGAACGAAAAAACTTACCAAAATATTTATTTTCTAGATTAATGACTAGAGATAAACATTGTAGAAAGAAAAAAACTAGCAAAAGTATTTATTTTTTAAATTATGATCAAGTCATTATCCCATAAAAGGTCTTCAACCTCGTGGGAATAAAAAACCTTCCTATTGATTTCAAATCTATCAATACAATAACAAAGTAAAATTTACAAACGTATCAAAATCATTATATAGATTAAATGGTCTTAAATTATACTTTCTATTGAAAATATCACTAAATTAGTGAGTATATCTTAATAACCAAATTATCTTACATGATTTGTTAAAAAAATGTTATTCTTTTTTGTCACTTTGAAATTAGCCATGTACAATAAATATGATATTAAGAGTAGATGAGAGAAACAGGCTAATGAATTTTAGATTCAGAGCTTCCAATATCAATAATGGAGATACCTGCAAGAAACATGTAGATAAGATGTTGAATCATCTGGATCTTGTGCCATAAGATCTCAGATTCAATTTCCTTCATCTACATTAAGTATGTGCCTTCAAAATTAAGTCACTCATATTTAATTCGATATGTCTTCTCTTGATTAGAAAGAGTCCATGCTAAGACTTGTTAAGAACAAATTTATCAAAGTTATTATTTTTATAATCATCGATTCAAACCATAAAAAAGTATCTTGGCATTGAATTTCACACATAATTTAATTTGTAGAATTTTTTTTAGAGTCAAAGACTTTGATGTAGTATGAGAATTTTGGAAAACGTATATTACAAAATTAGGGCTTTTCTTTTGTATGAAAAACAAAGCAACTTGCGAGCACTTATGGTTGGATTATGTATAGCAACTATTCATTCTTCTCTGAAAGGTATAGGGAAAATATAGAGAAAGGTTGGGTTGTGGAGTTTTTGCATTTGGAGAAAAGAATTGTTCATTTTAAATAAATTTGTAGCTATTTGTTATTTCATTTTCAAGTGGTTTTATGTTCTTTTTTTTCAAAATTTGTATCATATTTGGAGGTTTATTATACTTTGTCTTTTAGTGAGTTGTAGTGAGTTGTGTTTTTTTATGAAGAGTTAAGAGTGGAAAATTGATGTTAAAGATATTATAGCTATAATCATATTCCTCTGACCAACCTAGCTAATCCAAATGTCTAATTGGCCTATCGGCCTTATAAAGTTGTGTGTAATCAACTTACTTGTTCCTGTTCGTAAATTATTCTGTTCAAATTAGTTAGATTACCTGCAATTACTGATTGATCATATTATATAATTGCTAACACATGTATATCCTATTGCATCACATTTGGTTATGAATGGATTTACCTAACCGATTCCATCTATTAGTGTATTGGTTAATATCGTTTATGGTTGTTTATTATTAATTATACATAACGGATTATATCTGTATCAATTTGGTTATTATCCCGATTACATTTATGAATCAGTTCATCTTCAATAGCCATCGACCTCTTAGTAAAGAGTCATGACCTCTTCGAAAGACTTCAAGTTTCATATATAAGTATGATGTATCTCCTTTGGAAGGCAATCAGAATAAGACATCAACAAATCGATAATATATTGTATACATGAATATATACATATAGATCGTGGGAAGTCAAATACTGCAGTCCGCAAATATATATAGACATAGTTTGTGATAATATACAGACAACAAAAACAATATCAAATTGAATGTGATAAATTGGAATCACATAGCATACGATAGATTTAGCATATAATATGTAGATCAATATAACAACATACAAGTAAATTGATTCAGATAGTTCTTCATACCTAGAAGTAGATCAAATATATATAAATCAGAGTGGAGTCTATTTATATTCTATTGTGATAAAAACTAAATTTTTGAAAATGCATGTCTATTATAAACCTGATCTAAAACTAACATGGTATCAGAGCTAGGTTAAGGCAAGATCAGATCAGATTTATAAAAGCTAGACTATCCTTCTACTACCATCTTCAAAATCATTGTCTCCTATCGACATCAAGATGGTGAATGTGATTAGGGGTAAGTGCACCAAGTTGTGGTACCAAAAAGGTGCCACTTATTATCTTTTCATAAAAATGCATCATTGGCATGAAAAGGTCATCCAAACCTACGGGTTGGATGCCCAAGGCAAATCCAACCCAAAGGGTTGGTATTCTCCTAAGAAAACCATTTGGCGAGCGCCAAATATGGTGCTCGCCAAATGCAAACTTTTGAATTTTAACATTTGGTGCTTGCCAAATGTCAAAAGTTATTTTTTTGCATTTGGCGAGCGCCAAACTTGGTGCGCACCAAATTTTTTGCATTGTCCAATGTGAAGGTTTTGTGACTATGTAGATTTTTCAATCTAGGCATCTAGGAAAAAGTTATATCCACCCCCAAAGGAGAATATATACATGAAATATAACATTTAAGTATAGCTCTATAGGACTTATAATTTATATTCTAGTTTTTAGAGGATCATATAAAATTTAAGACTTAATCAAATTTCAGTAATCAACATGCTCCTATTAGCATTCTTTAGCTATGTATCTCACTCTCTTTATCTTCCTCAAACTCTAGACCTATCTGTCTCCCTCTCTTGTCTCTCTCACTTCTCTATCCTTGACTCTCTCCCTCTCTCCTCTCTCTAACTCTCTTATTGTTTCTCTCCCCTCCCACTCCTTTCTCTTGGTCACTACCTATCCCTTTAATCATCTCTCTCCCCATATCTAGGGCTCTCCCTCCCTCCCTGTTCACCTCACTTCCTCTCCCTCCCTATATTATTATCAACCTTTCTCTCCCCCTCTAGGTTTCTCACTTATCTAATTGTCCACCCTCTAGTTCTCTCCCTCCCTCTCCACCTTTCTCTCCCTTCTCCTTGTTAGGTCCCAGAGACAACTGAGGGGGGGGTGAATTAGTTGTCTAATAAATTTAAACCAAAACCATTTAACCAAATTAATGCTTAATATCGGTAAACCAGTTAAGTATGCCGGTAGATAGTGTTAACAGTAAATTGCTATACTGGTAAAGATTAATGCATGAAACATAAACATAAAGTCATCCACAACACATAACACCAATATTTGTACGTGGAAACCCTGTAAGGGGAAAAACCACAGTGGGAAACCTTACCCACAATCAGATGATACTACTATAGATAGTAAGTGTACATAAATGGGGTCTGCACATGCAAAAAGGCCAACAGCCTAGAGCTCACTGCTCAATCACAAAATGGGAGTCACACTAACTATAGTTGGATGGTTAAATCCAATAAGAATGTACTACACAAAATGACATCTTCATATGCTAGATTCAGTACCAGTGTAATGCTGATATGCTTCTACAAAAACCTAGCTTCACCTTCAAATGATGTCTTCATGTATACCTTTGCTTAATCGAACATATACCTTCTCACAATTCTTCTTCGCATTCCACATTTGATCTTACAAATAAGATCTTACATTTATATCATAACCTAAGACCAATTTTAGTAGGTCAGCTTTACAAGATATCACAATAAAAACATTTTACAAATAATATAATATCCGATGCAATAATCGATTGAACATGTCAGCTTAATGCATTTACAACAATAATAAATCATCTCCATAGCGTGCCATACCGATCTGGAAAAGATAAACCTGCTGGTGTAACCCTAGGTAACCCTGGACCTATTTGCCAGTAAAAGCAAATATGCAAATATGCATATACCAATGATTAATTCTTCAAAACAAAGTGTCCACATGATGTCTTCGACATTACCAAGTGTCTTCCATATCATTCCAAGTGCCGATGAACATTATATCCTGTCGGTGAACCATATACTAGTAACTATGCAATAGTTACTTGCTTGTCGGTGATTGTTGCTGGATCTCCAAAGTGCTAGTGTTTCAGTAGGTGTTGACATCAATGACAAAACCATACCAAAATACCAACAATCTCCCCCTTTGGCATTGATGGCAACACAAGATGGAAAAACCATCAAAGTGCCAAAACAAAAATTCCAAATACCAAAAATAAACAATCTCTCCTAAACAACAATCTCTCCCCCTGGGAGCAACATGTGTTTATCCAAAGTTTTATTTTTAATACCAATCTTTTTATCAATCTCTCCTCAAAAGATAATGTGTTTTTCCATAGATATCTCTCCCCCTTTGACATCAAATGCCAAAGTTCATATACAAAATACCAATCAATTCAATATACCAACTACTCCCCCTGAGAAGTGGCTTCCTCATCAAAGACCGAAGTAAAAGATTTGTCTTTCAATTCTATCGGTTGATGACAATCATTAACTGTCTAAGTCTCTACCGGTGGTGGTATGAATCCAAGCTGATCTCTGAGATATTCAAAAGTCTCCTTAGGCAAAGGTTTTGTGAAAATATCTACAAGCTGTTCTTTAGTATTCACATAAACCAATTTTATCTCTTTTTCTTCAACTTTTTCCCTTAGAAAATTTAGTTTGATAGAAACATGTTTTGTTTTAGAATGTAATACTAGATTCTTAGATATATCAATTGCTGCAGTGTTATCACAATATATAGTAATAGGTTCCTTGCATTTTACCTTTATGTCTTTCAACATTTGCTTAAGCCATAGTACCCGTGTATAGTTAGTTGCTACTGCAACATATTCTGATTATGCTATTGATAAAGATGTACAACTCTGTTTCTTACACAACCAAGAAACTAATCTCTTTCCAAGAAATAATGCTCCATCGGTGGTGCTTTTTCTATCATCCACATCTCCTACCCAATTTGCATCTGTGTATGCACATAGATCAAAATTTTCATCTCTAGGATACCATAATCCAAGATTTGCAGTGCCTTGTAAGTACCGGAAAATCCTTTTTACTGTTGATTCATGATTTTCCTTAGGATTACTTTGAAATCTAGAAACAATACATACTACATTCATAATATCAGGCCTGGTTTGTGTCAAATACAGTAAACCTCCTATCATAGATTTGTATCTAGTTAGATTAACAGGTGTAGATTCATCCCTTTGAGAAAATTTGTCATTTGTAGTCATAGGTGTGCTTACCGGTTTAGAGTTCTTAGAGTTCTCCATCCCAAATTTCTTTAGCAATTCTTTCAAGTACTTGGATTGACTCAAAAATATACCTTTATCAGTCTGTGAAATCTGCAATCCTAAAAAGAATTTTATTTCTCCAATCATAGACATTTCAAATTCTTGCTGCATTTTAATAGGAAATTCTTTACATAATCCATCTTTTCCTCCAAAGATTATATCATCAAAAAATACTTCTATAATCAAGATGTCATCATTAGTTATTTTGTAATATAAATTGTTGTCTGCATTTCCTTTAGTAAAACCAATCTTTAAAAGATACTTATCCAACCTTGCATACCAAGCTCTTGGGGCTTGTTTCAATCCATACAAAGATTTTCTTAACCTGCAAACCATATCATTGTCATCTGTCAAAGAAAATCCATCAAGTTGTTCAATATATACTTCCTCTTCAAGATCTCCATTAAAAAATGCACATTTAATATCCATTTGATAAACTTTATAGTTCTTGTGAGCTGCAAAAGCCAAGAATAATCTGACTATCTCAATTCTAGCTACCAGTGCAAAGGTTTCATTGTAATCAACTCCTTCTTTCTGAGAATATCCCTTACATACTATTCTTTCTTTATTTCTAACAACCTTACCATCTTCATTAAGTTTGTTTCTAAATACCCATTTGGTTCCAATTACATTTTTGTCTTTAGGCCGGGGAACTAATGTCCAAGTATTATTTTTCTCAATTTGTCCTAATTCTTCTTCCATAGCTTTAATCCAAAATTTATCTTCACATGCCTCATTGATAGATGATGGTTCAATTTGAGAAATAAGACATACCTCTTCATTTGCCAATCTTCCTCTTGTCATAACTCCTTTAAATTTGTTTCCAATTATCTGATCTTCAAAATGATTCAATCTTACATACTGGGGTGTCTTAGTTTGTTGTTGTTCTTCAATTACTATGGAATCCTCTGATGGTACCGGGGTAACTGGATCTTCATTCTATACTGGTGGATTTAGTGTAGGTTCATTTGTCACAATTTATGTTGCCGGTGCAGAGTCTATATACCTTGAAGTTCCTCTGAATTGTTCATCAATCTTTACATTTGTACTCTCAACAATTTTTTACCATCTCTTATTAAAACATCTATATGCCTTGCTCTATGATGAATAACCAAGAAATATTCCTTCATCACTTCTAGGATCAAATTTGCCAATATACTCATCTCTTCTAATATAACATTTACTTCCAAAAAAATTGAAATACTTAAGAGTAGGAGTATTACCAAACCATAGTTCATGAGGGGTCTTACCGGTTTCACCTTTGATGTGAACTTTGTTGAATGTATAGACAACAGTGCTTACTACTTCTCTCCAATATACATGTGGTAAATTTTCTTTAGATAACATACTTCTTGCTACATCCAAGATAGTTCTATTTTTCCTTTCAACAACTCCATTCTGTTGTGGTGTCCGAGGTGTTGATAACTGTCTTCTGATTCCATTCACTTCACATAATGTATTAAAGTCCTTAGATGTGAATTCTCCTCCTTGATCTGATCTTAAACATTTGATTTTCTTACCGGTTTTATTTTCAACCATTGCTTTGAACAATTTGAACTTTCCAAGAGCTTCTGATTTTTCTTTGAGAAAAGTAACCCAACACATTCTAGAATATTCATCAATAATTAGCATGAAATATCTATCACCTTGTAAGCTTTTAGTTCTAGTTGGACCACATAAATCAGTGTGAATCAAATCAAGAGCATTATTGGATTTTTCTGGAATACTTTTGAAACTAGCTCTAACTTGTTTTCCAAATTGACATTCCTTACAAATTGTATTCTGAGGTTTCACAATTTTAGGTAGATCTCTAACTGCCTTAGAAGTACTAATTTTTACCATGCAATCAAAGTTTACATGACATAGTCTCTTATGCCATAACCAACTTTCATCTATATGTGCAATCAAGTATGCCTTTTCACTATTGTTCAAATGAAAGATATTACCTCTAGTCTGATTACCAGTTGTAATTTCCAAACCAGTTCTATTCATGATTTTGCATTTTCCATTTTTAAATTGTAACTGAAATCCCTTCTCAACTAATTGACCAACACTTAAAAGATTATGCTTTAATCCTTCAACATAGTAGACATTGTTAGTGTTATGCTTACCATCAAGAGATATTGAACCCTTACCTTTGATTGAACAGGCTTTGTCATCTCCAAATCTTACTAAACCTACATTGTATTCTTGAAAGTTCAAGAATTTACCTTTGTCTCTTGTCATATGATGTGAGCATCCTGAGTCAATGATCCATTCATCCTTTACTTCAACTTTAGCTACTAGGGCTTGCTCTACCGGTTGAGCAGTAGGTGTTAGTTGATCTTCTGTTATAGCAACAAAAACCCATCCATTGTCTACTGGATCCTCATCAGAATCATCAATCACACCTTCATCAGCAATGTAGCAAGATTTGTCTTTGTTCTTCTTAAATTTGTATCTCTAATATTCAGGATTAGGCTTGTATGTTCTTCTCGATTCTTCTCTTAGTCTAGCATGTCTATCAGGGCATCTCGAAGCCATATGACCAATCTTATTGCAATTGAAACATTGCAAATAGTGCTTCAAGTTCTTCAAGCTCTTCATTCTCCTTCCTAGTTTCTTCAAGTTCTCTTGCATAAAAGGCTTTCCAGTCTGATTTGTCAAATGATGGAGCAGATGATGTTGATGCTTTAAAGGCCAAATCTATCTTTATAGTAGCAACAAGACCAAACTCCTCAATTTCAAAAGCTGAAAGTTTTCCAATCAATGTATCCCTAGTTACTAATGTATTAGGCATTGTTCTCAACTCATTTATAGCAGTAACCTTCATTTTATATGCCAGTGGCAATCCTCTTAATATTTTGAAACAATTTCATCCTCACTCAAGGTTCCTCCACAACATTTAATACCCAAAACAATTTCATTTACTCTTTCCATAAAAGCAGAAATCCTTTCATCTTCTTCCATTTTCAGATGTTCATACCTGACTTGGAAGCTTTCAAGTTTTGCAATCTTGACTATGGAATCTCCTTCATTCAGTGTTTCCAAATGATCCCAAATAGCTTTAGCAGTAGACCTATTTGATAATCCCATGATTTGTTGATCTGATAATGCGCTCAAAAGTGCTTCTCTTGCTTTGCAATCATTCTCTTCATCTTTAGCTAAGGTAGTTGGAGCAGTCTGACCAGCTACAGTAGCAGTATAACTATTCTTTGTAACTTCCCAGATATCTTTACCAATGCAATTCAGATGTGTCTCCATCCTGATCTTCCATATCCCATAGTTGGTTCCATCAAGTTTAGGATTGTCCTTCCTAAAATAATTAGTAGACATTGGATCTCCTCAAGTTGTTAAACTTCTACAAAAGAGGGCTAGGCTCTGATACCAATTGTTAGGTCTCAGAGACAACTGAGAGGGGGGGGGGGTGAATCAGTTGTCTAATAAATTTAAACCAAAACCATTTAACCAACTTAATGCTTAATATTAGTAAACTAGTTAAGTATGTCGGTAGACAATGTTAACAGTAAATTGCTATACCGATAAAGATTAATGCATGAAACATAAACATAAAGTCATCCACAACACTTAACACCAATAGTTGTATGTGGAAACCTTGTAAGGGGAAAAACCATGGTGGGAAACCTTACCCACAATCAAATGATACTACTACAGATAGTAAGTGTACATAAATGGGGTCTACAAATGCAGAAAGGCCAATAGCCTAGAGCTCACTACTCAGTCACAAAATGGGAGTCACACTGACTACAGTTGGATGGTTAAATCCAATAAGAATGTACTGCACAAAATAGCATCTTCATATGCTGGATTCAGTACTGGTGTAATGCTGATATGCTTCTACAAAAACCTAGCTTCACCTTCAAATGATGTCTTCGTGTATACCTCTTCTTAATCTCACATATACCTTCTCAAAATTCTTCTTCGCATTCCACATTCGATCTTACAAATAAGATCTTACATTTATATCATAACCTAAGACCAATTTTAGTAGGTCGGCTCTACAAGATATTACAATAAAAACATTTTACAAATAATATAATATTTGATGTAATAACCGATTGAACATGTCGGCTTAATGCATTTACAACAATAATAAATCATCTCCATAGCGTGCCATACTGATCTGGAAAAGATAAACCTGTCGGTATAACCCTAGGTAACCTTGGACCTATTTGCCGGTAAAAGCGAATATGCAAATATGAATATACCAATGATTAATTCTTCAAAATAAAGTGTCCACATAATGTCTTTGACATTACCAAGTGTCTTCCATATCATTCCAAGTGCCAGTGAACATTATATCCTACCGGTGAACCATATACTAGTAACTGTGCAATAGTTACTTGCTTATCGGTGAATGTTGCTGGATCTCCAAAGTGCTAGTGTTTCAGCAGGTGTTGACATCAATGACAAAACCATACCAAAATACCAACACTCCTTACCTCTATCCATCTCCTCTTACTCATCTCTTTGTTTGTCTATCTCTTATATTATCCCTCCCTCCCCTCTCTAGGTCTCTACCTTCCTTTCTTCCTCTCTCCCTCTCTATCTCCCTCTCCCACTCTCTCATCTTCTCTCTTCCTCTCTTATTCTCTATCTTCATTTTCTAGGTCATTACCTCTCCATTGCACCCTATCTCCCCTCTCTAGGTTTCTCCCTCCCTTCCTCTCCACCTATCTATCCCTATGTATAGGTTTCATTACCCACATATCTTTATCCCCCTCTATCTATCTCACTCCTCTCTAGCCATCTAAGTCTCTCACCTATCTACATGCCCCCTCTATAGTTCTCTTTATCTGTCTCTCTCCCTCGTCTTTAACCCTATCCATTTATAAACTCCCTCATTTTCTCTTCCTCCCCCTAACCTCTTTATCTCCTCCTTCCATAGGTCTCTCACTCCCTCCATGTCTACCTCTTCATCCATCACCTCTTACTCCTCTCTTTGTTCTTCTATCTATTCTCTTCTCCCTCCCTCCCCTCTCTAGGTCTCTCCCTTCCTTTCTTCCCCCTCCCTCTCTACCTTCCCATCCATACATAACCCCATATATATCTCACTCCCCCACTTTTTTATTCTCTCTTCCTCTTTTATTCTCTCTCTGTACATTCTAGGTCATCAACTCTCTCTCACCTCTCTAGGTTTACCACTTCCTTCTTCTCCACCTATCTACCTCTGCATCATGTCTCATTACTCACCTCTCTCTCCCTCCCTCTATCTATCTCATTCCTGTATCGTGTCATCTAGGTCTCTCATCTCTCTTTCCAAATATAGTTCTCTCACCTATCTATTTGTCCCCTCTCTAGTTCTCTCCCTCTATCTCCCTCCCCCTTTAGCCCTATTTATTTTTGAACTCTCTCCTCCTCTACTCTCTTTCCCCCCACCCCTCTATCTTCTCCTTCCCTAGGTCTTGTAGTCCCTCCATGTCTACCTCTCCCTCAATCCCCTCATACTCTTCTCTCTCTTTATTCTTTCATCTCTTCTCTTATCCGTCCCTCCCATTTATAGGCATCTCCATTATTTTCTTCCCCTCTCCCTCTCTATCTCCCTCTCCCTTCTTATCCCCATCTCTCTCTACCTTCCCTACTAATTCTTGATAAGTTGATACTTTGACATGTTTTTTTATCAAAACTCTTAGGTTATTGGCATCTTTTGGGTTGCATTGTGATAGTAAAGGATTGTGAATAGACTATATGTAATCCATGTGTTAAACCTAAACTTATGAAATCATGTTTGATCTTTGTTGGTTAATTCCTGCAGCCATACCAATTTATTCCTACAGCCAAGTGATTTGTCCCTGTTGATATGCAGATTATTTAGGATAATGTCATATGTGAGTTAATGAATGTATTAATTGAGTAAGATGCGTATGCAAGCCCTTGTATGTTGTTCTTGTTTAGTGTAGATAATCAATGATGCTATGGTGGATCATTTCCTTTCATGCCCAAAGACTGAAGAATCATGTTCAGATAACTGGAGATCAAACTGAAGGGGATCCGAGTAGGCGCAACAGATGGCATAATCAAAGCAGACATACTTCACTATGGGAGTTTAACTCTAGTGCGTATTGAATTCACACTATATCTCTATGGCATGCAAAGACTGTGGTTCGGTTTAGATCCACTGACTGTTCCTGTAGCCAAGCTCTAGTTATCTCCTTCATCTGACAATCGTCCGCCTCTTCTTCTGGGCATGATTTGAGTTGTCCATTGTAGTTTATCTTTTCTTTATAATAAGCTCTTCCTTTTTCTTAGAGGTGAGACAAGATAGAAAGAAATTGAGCAAAGAGTTTTTAAAAGCATTCTAGAGTTTTCTTTTTAGAACATATAATCGATTTCAGAATGAAATAAAGCAAATATATGTTGTTCTGATTTATTAAAGAGTATTTTGCTAGAAGTTTGATATCACTCATCCAAGGGGGCCCACTTGGTGAGTGATCCTGTGTTTATGTTCATTGAAGTTCATTTTTACCTAGTTGCAGTAGAAGTTCATGACTGGATTGTTCTTGCAGCCACTGGAAATAGATCCACTAACTGTTCCTGCAGCCAAGATAGAACGATGTGATTTCTGTTATTTACATTAGATCATTCCAGCATTGTTTTATAAAGCTTTCATGTAGCCTTTTATGAGTTCCATTCTTGCCTTTCCTTTTTGCTTAATGTTAGTTACTGCAGCAATGCAGAATAACCATTTAAGGAGCTTAGTGCATATATATTGCAGACCCATTTCAAGTTTTACGTTCCTGGATTGATAACTAAATGAACACCAACCATGAAAATAGTAAACTCTACCATATGAATGTCCAAACTTCAGATTGAGATTTCAATTAGAGTAATTATTATCATTATAGTACTAATGTATTCTCTAAGATGTTTAAAGTGTAAAGGTATGTTATTCAGTTAAGATACATTAGTACTAATGAGAAGACAACAAACATTCTCACCAAGCCTATCTTTAGAATAAAGGTTGCATACTTTCAAGGTAAGCTTGGTATGGTAGAAAATGTAGCTCTAGATGAGATTGAGTCTCAAAAACATTGATTTGTTTTAATAGTACTAATGTATTCTCTAAGATGTTTAAAGTGTAAACTCTTATTAATGCAATTTTATTAATTTGATATGGTTCATGATTAGTGTCATGTGTGTGACTCCATGACAACATTGGTTTAGTACTTGATAAAACCCCCATGAACATTATTGTGAGGTGACGATCTCTCAATAATGAACACTTGCACATTTGATCATTATCATCAGGTGGTGATCTTACGATATTGATTGATCATACCATTATGATGGATATTATGGGACGTGATATCTATGGATATGTCATAATGATTTATATCTCTTGTAATAATATCTATGGATATGTCATAATGGTGGATATCATGAGACGTGATATCCATGGATAAGACATAATGGTGGATATTACATAAAAACATATTCATGGTGGATTTCATGTGACATGAAATCCATCGACATTCATTGTAGTAATATCTTTAGATATACCATGATGGTGTATATCATGAGACGTGATATCCGTGGACAAGCCATAATGGTGGATATTATAGTAAAATATTTATGGTGGATATCATGTGTCTTGATACCCATGGATATGATATAACTCCTTATATCACAATGAAGTGATATATTTCTCTCACACAATAGATGAAGCTATTGCGTTCACAATATGTGATATAACTTACTTGCAGGATAGAAGAATTCCTCCCTAGCTAAGAGGGAGTGTTGAAGATATTATAGCTACGTTCAGATTCCTCTGACCAACCTAGCTATTCCAAATGTCTAATTGGCCTATCGGCCTTAGACATTTGTGTGTAATCAACTTACTTGTTCCTGTTCATATTATTATGTTCAGACCAGTTAGACTACCTGGGATTATTGATTGATCATATTACATAATTGCTATCACATGTATATCTATTATCGTATTGCATCACATTTGGTTATGAATGGTTTTACATAACCAATTCCATCTATTAGTGTAATGGTTAATATCATTTATGGTTGTTTATTATTAATTATATATAATCTATTATATCTGTATCAGTTTGGTTATTATCTTGATTACATTTGTGAATCAGTTTGTCTTCAATAGCCATCGATCTCTTAGTAAAGAGTCATGACCTATTAGGAAAATTTGAGTTTCATATATAAGCATGAAATATCTCCTTTGCAAGGCAACAAGAATAAGACATCAACAAATTGATAATATACTGTATACATGAATATATACATATAGATCGTGGGAAGTCAAATACTACAGTCTATAAATATATACATACATACATACACACACACACATATATATATATATATATATAGTTTGTGACTATATACAGACAATAGAAACAATATCAGATTGAATGTGATAAATTGGAATCATACAACATACGGTAGATTTAGGATATAATTTGTAGATCAATATAACAACATACAAGTAGATTGATTCAAATAGTTCTTCATACTTAGCAGTAGATCAAATATATATAAATCAGACTGGAGTCTATTTATATTCTATTGTGAGCAAAACTATTTTTTTTGAAAATACCTATCCATTATAAACCTGATCTAAATTTAACAATTGAAGTATGGATTGGCTATGTGTTGACATCTTGTGGTGTGTGTAAGGTCATCATGAAGAGATATAAGTTTTTGACATGTAAAAGCATGTAAGAGTAATTGGAATTTGACCAAAATTGTTTGACATATTTTTTTATTAGATTAGCATAAAAGGACCCTAAACTCATTACATATATTTCAACAAAGTGTGCCAAAGAAACTAAGGAACAATAAGACTAGCACCCTAGCCAGCAATACAACTGATAAGAAAAAACACTACAAAGGAAAAGACCAAAAAATAACTAAATAGATTTATAATGTAGAGTAATAGACAAAACATAAACTTGGAAAATACACTTCCAATCTTTAGTGAGAGAGTACAGAGATTCCTCCCAAGTTTCCTTCTCTTTGGACTTCTGACCCTTCTTACGCTTTCTCTCAAAATCTTGTTTATCCTTCACATTGTTGGCCTGTTGTCATTGATATCATGGATGTGATTTGGTTGGCATGTATGTATTTGATTTAGTCTGGAAGTTTCCTTCAGTATATATTGTTTCTTTCTTATGCAATGTATGTATGTTTACTTCATGCAGTTTTGTAGCTTGATATCTACTCTTCTTGGAAGGTATTTTGGGTCCGATTCCATCTAGATGCGATGAGAGTAGATTCTTCAAGGTGGTTTTGGTTCCATCCCTATCTAGATATGTTAACGGTGTGTTCTATAAGTATTTTTCAGATCATGCTAGAAGTCGACATCTCATGAAGATATTTGTTTGTTGTGGCATGTAGATACTTCGGTCTCTAGATCACGCCTTTCCAGTTGATCCAACTAGTTAGAATACTTGATGCAAATACATTTAGCCATCAATCTTGCATGTTAGAGACATGGTTGTTGAAAAACAACTATTTGTGTACATTATGTATATGCGAAAAATTCTATGGATGTGAATGTTGTTATGTAGTATATGTATAGTGGATGTGCAAGATAGTTTGTGCACTTCAACAAAATTATAATTCATGCATATGTCAGATGCAACTTTAATAGTTCAATTTTGTACTCTATCATCTGACATTGAGCCTTTTTGTACTTGGGTAGTGAGCCCTCACTGATAGTGAGCCAATCCCTTGAATTGTGTAACCAATTACATATTGCATTATACTTGAGAGAACACTCTCTCTATAGTTTTTACCATATTGGGTTTTCCATGTACAAATCTAGTGTTATCTGTTTTCTGTTAATTTCCTTTATTGCATTTAAATTATGTTATTGGTTAGTTATAAGTTTTAATAAGTTCAAGGGGATACTAATTCACCCATCTCCTCTCAGTATTTTGGATATTCAACAATTGGTATCAGAGCCAAGTCCTTTGGAAGAGTTTACCCACTTGAAGGAGATCCAGAAAGTTGATCTTATGGATTTAAGTGAAGATGTTAGAAATGTTCTTGAGGATCTTGAGGTAGTAGAAATTGAAAATAAAGATATAAAAGAAAATGTCCACCTGGCTAATGAATGCATCAAGAAACTAAGAGAGTAGATCCAGAACTTTAAAATAAGGCATAAAGAAGTAAGTGAAGAGCTTAAGCAAGCAAACAACACTATTGTCGATTTGAAAACAAAAAATGAAGATATTGAGAAGACCAAGGAATATTTGAAATAAATGATGAAATGCAAATCAGAAGAATGCGAGAAGCTAAAGAAAGAAGTAACATCTCTAAAGGTAGATCTAGAGAAAGGAAAGAGACAAGAGAGTAAACCAAAATCTAGTAAGTTTGACAAGGTGACAGATGACTTGGAAACCAAAAAGGAAGCAAAGAATGAATCTGATGAATGTTCACAATCCAAATAAAATCATTAAGATGACTCATTTTCAATAAAAATCAATAGATTCCAAGGAAGATAGAGGTTAGCTACCAGTCGAGAAGCAGGTAAGTAAGAAAAACACCTTCTTTAATGGTTCTTGTTATAAATGCAATAAAGTAGGTCATAAGGCAGTAGAATGTAGAAGTAGCTTGAATCAAAATTCTAACCTGTTCTCTAGTAGATGTTATGCATGCAATAAGTATGATCATAAAGATAATCAATGTGGAAATCTGGTTATAATTTCAATCACTTTAGAGCTAGATGTTAAACATGCAATATTTCTGGACACAAAGCTAACCAGTACAAGTTAAGACAAAATCCAACGAACATCAGGTGTTACAACTGCAACAAATCCTAATACATGGCAAGTGAATGTAGAAGAAATGAGGTTTAAATTCTAATTAAAATGGCAAAGAAGATCAATGTGGAGGATGTGAAAGATGAGATGAAGAAGATCTGGAGAAAGAAAGAGGTTGTAGATGCATCAACATCTAGTTTTGGTGCAGGCATTTCATCTGAAAATTAAAGAGTCCATGGCTTTGGGCCAGGGGAGAAATTAGAAGGATATCATATCCTTGTCCCTTGCCAAAGAGTGCGAGGCCATAATACCGACAAAGAAGAATATGTGAAAGTCTAGCTCAAGCATAGTGAAGTCATAACTCATTGCAAAGTCTGACATGTTATTGCAAAACTCAAGGAAGTGGATGACAACTCATATAAATTTAATGCAATTCAATGGTTGAAAGGTCAATAGGAGAACTCTTTGAAAAAAATTATTTCACCACAAATTAAAGAAGCACTACATGTATTGAAGTCAATCAAGGCGATCAAAGTGTTTAGGTTTTCTCTAGAAAAATTGATCAGGGTTAACAATTTGTTGAATTAGTGATCATGGATACCCCTATCATAGTTGATGTTGCATCTGAGCCTCATTCTGTGTTTGAGAAAACTCTATGCAAATTAATTGAAGATGATCTGGCTATAGCACTCTTGAGTATACACATTAGAGTAGTTTCAACAGAAGATATGTAATCTTTCATTCACGTCAAGCTAGAGGAGTTCCTGGTCATCATTGAAAAATATTGGAGCTTTGGACAGATAAAATGATTAATGAGCATAGTCAGGTAAGAGTTGAGTTTTTAATCCTTGTTGTGAAGAGACTAGACACATGGAACAATTTTCCAAATTTTTGCTATGATGATATGTGGGTTAGGATAGCTATGAGAAGATTCCATGATGAATTTATTTGGTTAGATAAAACTCATCATATTACTAAAGGTGTAATGAAATATATTACCGGTATGAATGATTTCAAAGAGATTCTTGATCTAAAATCTGCCAAGAACAAGGATGTCATGGATTTAACTAGAGCAACCTTTGACAAGCGAACTCTAGCAATTCACTCTATCTAGAGCCAAAAAGTAAAGAATTTATAGATGATGGTTGGAAATAAGATTTACTTAACCAATAGGGAAAAATCCACTTTGGCCATGTTAGTAAATATGACTTACAAAATGGAAGAGTTGAATAAGGATTTTGATCTCTGTGAGATCTTATGGCAACATTTCCTAGAGAATCTTGCACAATGTAAGAGGAAAAAGCACTCTTTCAAACTCAAAACCCTAGCCCTATGTATTTTGTTTTAGGTTTTACAAGAGGTTCCTGATCAAGGAAGAATCCTTTGGTCTTTGAATAGGCTTGTAGCTCATCAAATTGTAGAAAGGTTAAACAGGTTCATCAGTAGGAATGCAAGAAAAGATGTATTTGAAACTTTCTTTTCTAGTTTTCAATTGAGCATGTAGAGAAAGGAAAGGATACCAAAGGAAATTGTTGTCAAGTACAAGAATGGCATCACTTTTGTGCTTACAAGTGATAAGTGCCACATGGAGGAAGTTGTGCTGAGGAGGGTCTGGGTCTCTTCATTTGGTTATGAAGTTACCAAGGAGATACTTGAAGGTGCAGCTCAAGTTCTATTATAGAGTTCAATCAATGAATCTCAAGAACGGTTTGCCACTACAGATGAGAAGTCTTTGAAGTTTCACATGGAACTCACAAAGAAGGATCATGAAAAAAATATGAAGAAAGTGATTTAGGAATCCATGGCTAAGGTAAATATCACCAAGGAATAGGTATCTAAGTTCAGGCATTTTGGAAGGCTTTCCAGTGCATACAAAGCATCTAAAGACACTCAGAAGGAGCTTCCCTCATCTAGTTCCCCAAAGAAGCCAACTGAAGCTAAGAGTGTTAGATTGTTCAGATAACTGGAAGACAACTGAGAGGGGGGGTGAATCAGTTGTCATAGATTACCGAGATAATTAGCAATTTAAACTTAATACCAGAATAGCAGTTAATCTAATTAAACATAAACAATAATCACAAAATAAAAGCCATTTACACAACACCAAGATTTGTACGTGGAAAACCCTATAAAGGGAAAAACCATGGTGGGAAGCCTACCCATAGTTAGATAATACTTCTGTAGTAAGTATGTGAATTACAATGAAGGGGCTTTCACTTGTAGGAAGGCTAATAGCCTAGAGCACACTACTCTTCACAAAGAAGTCTCACTGACTATATACAAATTCAGACTACAATCTGGAGAAGTGTTGAACTGCAAAAGATAGCATCTCCTATGCTAGAATATAGTTCTGGTTAAGCTCAATACCGGACACTAAATCCTCTTGCACAAACCCAAATTGGATCTCTAATGATCGACCAACTCCTCTACCTAAATGATATTACATTATTGACAAATTACATTCCTTGACCATGATGATCTACAATGAGATCTTACATCTATTTATACAAACCCATGACCATAAACAATCAGGTAAGCCACCAAACAATAAACTGATTACATAATTACAAACCATGTTGGCCCAAGACCAAACAAGTATTATCAACACATAATACATCCCAGAAATACATCAATAGATCTTATACACGTGTTACATTAATTTCGGTCCATAACTTAGATCAACCGGGACCAAGTATAGGTCCACATGCTTCAACAATGATCTCCAACTACCAAGTCTCGAACATGATAACCAACAACATCCTAAAAATCTATCAGAAGCTATACTAACACCACTTATGCAATTCATCAAAGATCACCACCAAAAGCTCTACTGGTGAAACCCTTGCTAGAACCAGAAACCAAGCTTCTAAGGAAGCAGGATAGCATCCAATCTCTAGACCAAAACCAACTAACCAAATATGAGTATAAGTATCATGAACAAGCCAATTCCATCACCATATTGTACTGGAGTCTACCAGATCATACCAAATCCAAGATAACTAGAAACCAGCCAACCTACCGAGACTAGAAAGGTGTCGTTAAAGCATCCAAATAGCTAGTATTGACATCAATCACATAAAATCAATGCAACACATAATCAATTCCACCAAATGGCCAACAAAGAGAAATACTATAATTCTTGAGTCTGAAGAAGAGGAAGAAACAAAGAAATAAAGGATACATGTCCACAAGTCTAAGGCCAAGAAAGTCAAGAAACCAATTGTTACAAAAAGCCTATGTGAATCCCTTTCTCAAGGAAAAATCCCGAAAGAGGTAGGCAATATTTATGTTGAGGATCAAAATAATATAATTGAAGCTTTTCTATTATATTGTGTCAAATTTGAGGTTGCTGCAGATAATTTAAAGGTGATATTCCAAATAAATTGTATGAAGTATTGACTAGGATTAGACAAATTGCTATGGAAGAAGAACAAACTATTAAGGATGAAGTTTTTGAGTTTATTGGTTCCGCTCTCTAAAGATAATAAGGGTACTCTCATAGAAGATTACAAAGCTAAACTAAGAACCAAGAGAAGCCTAGGAAGGCTTATGCTAGGTGAAACTAATGCCAAGGAGAATCTTAAAAATGAAATCATGGAATTAGTAATGTCCTTTGCCAAGAATCTTGGCTTGTTTCCCTATGTTGACTCCTTACTGGTGAGACTAGAAATGTGTCTAACAATCTCTTTGACAACCTAGTTGATAATCTTGAAAATAATCTAGTTGATGATAGATATATGATGGATAATGTGATGGATGCCCTTGGAACTTATGATATTCCTCTCATAAATCTAGAATCTAGAAAAGGAAAGGAAATTGATGGTTCTAATTAATTGTAAGTGTTAGCTGAGCCTAAAAGGAAGGAACCCAAGCCCAAGGTTCAAGTAGAAGAATTGACAGATAATTTGGTAAAGGAATCTAGTGTCAATGTATATGGATTAGTAACAATGATCAGTACGAGCTTCGGTATTGCAGAAGATTCATTTAAGAAATTATTTACTACACCTTCAATCATTCAACCTATCACTCCATCCATATAGTTAGTTGATTTCTCAAATGTTGATCCAGTATAAAAAATCCAAATTGGAGAAGCATTTCTTTCATCTGCGAGACAAGATTTTCAACAAAAGGATATAATTGTTGAGGATCTATTGGCAACACTCCATGCTGCAATGCCTAAGTCTCATTTAGATCTAGAAACCCTAATATGGAAAAATGAAAGATGTTAATTAGTCCATTAAATAATCATGATGAGAAATTGAAGGAAAAATATGAGAAAGATGGAGAAGATGACTGAGAGAAGTTATTGCATGAATTCAAGGCTAAGTGTGAGAATACACATCATTAGCTCTCACAACTTGTCTCTTAAGGTCAATCATATTTGGAAAATGGTGATATACTCTTCTCATATACCCTTCAGTGTCCAGATGCCACAAAGAGTATCAAGGATGAAATGAACATTATTGAGGAAAAGATCCAGCAAGCTTATGCAAATTATAAGTTATCTAAGGACTTATTTGGTTCCAAAAGATCCATAATTGAAGAGCTTCATGAGAAATATTATGAGTTACAATATGAAAGGGACAACTTTATTCTTCCCTTAAGTAATTTACAAGATATGAGCAATGAAATCATATCCATTATGAATCAAGCGCTCTCTAGAGACATTTAGTTTACATATTTTGCACTAGGTTCCATAAAAGAGACAAAGGACATGCATGCATCCATGCAGGTACACATCGAGTTCCTATTAGAGGATATCTCTCATTGGGATAAACATAAGGAATCTTGGACCACGCATGTTCAAAAGCTCCAATAGTTCTCCAATTGACAACAGTTGTCTCCCTTAGGGGGAGTTTTTTAGTTTCTTTGTTATGCAGAGTTTCTATGTTTTTGGCCCTTTGTTGTTGTTGTCAAAGGGGGAGTAGTGTTAGCAATATTTTTATGTCATTTTATGAAAACTCTCAAATAGTTGGTTAGTTGTTATTTCAATTTTTTTCCTATAAGAAAACTTCTAATGTATTACTTTTTATTGCCATCAATGACAAAGGGTTGTGATGTCATGGATGTGATTTGGTCTGGCATATATGTCTTTGATTTAGTCTAAAATTTTTCTTTAGTATACATTATTTATTTGTTATACAATGTATGCATGTTTACTTCATGCAGTTTTGTGGTCCGGTATCTACTCTTATTGGAAGGTGTTTTGCGTCTAATCCCATCTGGATGCCATGAGAGAAGATTCTTCAAGGTGGTTTTGGTTCCAATCCTATATGAATATGTTAAAGGCATTTTCTACAAGGATTTTTGGGATCATGTTCGAAGCCGACATCTTATGAAGATATTTATTTGTTGTAGTATGTAGATACTTTGGTCTCACCCCTTTTTGGTTGAGCCAACTAGTCTGAATACTTGATGCCAGTACATATAGCCATTAGTCTTGTATGTTAGAGGTGTGGTTATTGAAAAATAACTATTTGTGTATGTTGTGTATATGCAAAAAGGTCAGTGGATATGAATGTTGTTATCTAATACATGTATAGTGGATGTACAAGATAGTTTGTGCACTTTAATGGAGCTGTAATTCATGCATATGTCAAACTCAACTTTAACAGTTCAAATTTTTACTCTATCATCTGAGAGTGAGCCCTCAGGGAAATGAGCCAACCCCTTGTATTTTGTAATCAGTTACATATTGAGTTATACTTGAGAGAACACCCTCTCTGTGGTTTTTTCCATATTGGTTTTTCCACGTATAAATCTAGTGTTATATGTTTTGTGTTAATTTAATATATTGTATTAAGATTTTATTATGTGTTTGGTTATTTATAAGTTTTAATAAGTTCAAGGGAATATGGATTCAACCCTCCTCTCTCTGTATTTTGGATATTCAACACACAACCCTGCCTCTTCATCTGCTTCTTAATTTCCAACTACCTAATAATTGTGTCCATTATAATAACTTTCCTCATTATCCTGTCAGTAATATCACACTCATCCATCAAGAGAAATATTAATCTTCTTCAACCTATCTTGAAAATTACAAATGAGATAATAAATGTTTTTACATTTTTTTTACAATTTCTACATTGTTCATTTGATTGCATGTTTCTTTCAATCTCTCTCATTCTTCTTTCAAGGATAACAATTTATCTAGCTTAATGGAGTCTAGAGAGTCACCTAATTATCAATTCATTCAAATTCCTCTTCCTTAACTTCCTCCTCTTTCTGCTCTTCACCTTATTTCTCAACTTCCTACTTATCCTCATTGTATTTTCCTTCTTGCTTGTCAACATCTTTTTGACCTTCCTCTTTTTACTCTTCCTCTTCTTCCTCAATCTCTATCTTCTCCTCATATTCTTGCCCTTGTTGCATGTCTACATATTTTTTAACTTTATACTCATCCCAATGTTTCCCTTTTTCTTATTCAATATCAAATTACTCTTCTTCTTCAATGTTTCATTGAAACAAAAAATCACTAGAAACTTCCTATTCATATTAGATGAAAAATAATATTCTTTTATTATTATTATTATTATTATTATTATTATCAATTTTCACTTTCTTTCCTTTTCTATTAATTAAATTTTGAGACATGTGGACCTCAGCAAGTTTGACAAATATTCTTTCTTCTTTTTTCGTTTCTTGCTCCATTGTGAGCCATCCTTACCAACACATTTGTCATCCTCATAAAAAATATTGATAACACCTTTCTCAAAAGTTTCTTTAGGGCTATTTGGTCCTTTCTTATTTTGAAAGTCGAAGCAATTTTCTTCAAATACCTATTCTCCTTATAACCTCATTTTTAAAAATATTTAATATGCAATAATTTAAATGTAACATCTAGGATCTAAATGCAACAATTTATAATTTCATTGAAATTATAAATAATGATTACAATTTATTTCATTTAATTAAATAGTAAATAAATAGGGAATAAGCTTTGAAAATTATGGAGCAAAAAATTTATTTCTTAGATAATTTAATTGCCAAAAGAAATTAATTCAATGTTAATATTTATTTAAATGTGTAGATAATCTAACAGTCAGATTGTCCCAAGCATTATTGATTTGGGTGTCATTGACACACGAGCGATGGGGAGGTCTATTTATGGACTCTTGTTCGACCTAGTTCTAGCAAAAAAGAAAATGGCAAAGCATTTGGGCATTGTCTATAAGTGCAGCAAGGTGGTTGGCTTGGAGGAATCGCCCAAGGAGCAGGTAGAAAGAATTTTCAAAAAAGCAAATGAATAGGAGAGAGAGACTGTGGTTGATATTCTGGGACCTAATTATTGGTCTGGGAGACATGTCCATAGTAGAAGGTGTTGTTCTCAAGATTTGGTTCACTTTAAAATCCTTATGATGGTATGATAACTCTGCATGCAGAAGAGAGATTAAAGAGAAGGAAACCTCCAGGACAACATATGACAAGGTTTAATTACCCTTCTACACTTTGAACTTATTCAAAGTTCAGGTGGGTATACCTTTGTGAACTGAATTCACACTTTTAAAAGATAAATCCACAGCAAACCAATCTGAAAACCAGTGGATCTAATCACCTTAAAACTAACTAAAACAAAGGAATGAAAATTGCACTCATGTTCAGTATTGACCTACAAGATATGTAATAGACAACCTTGATCTACACTAGTGCCTTATCCAAGGTCACAGAGTCATCTAAGTTCAAACAATACTTCCACAATCAAATATCTCTACATATTCCATCAATTTGGCTTTTGTAGATCCTTATACATGTCTGACACACATAAGAATTTATTCATAACAAACTAAACTGTGTTCATCAAAATTCAAAGTGTCCCACAAAGAATTTACTGGTAGAAATGATTCCTGTGTATTTAATTCCCCTCCTGAAGAGAAAAGCTAAGAAACATATCTACTAAAAGTTTCCTTACAACCCCTATTCAAATGAAATAACCGTAGATTACTCAGAATGAAACAGTAAACACTTGCAAACATATTTGAAGACAACATAAAGTTTAAACTCAAAACCAATGATCTGTATATTGGTATTTTCTTCAAAAAAGTATTACAAAAAACCTTCGAATATTCTCCATTAAAAATTGGAAAAGCTCAGATAAATTTTTGTAGCTTTTTCTTACAATTCCTTGCGATCCTCTTTCTACTAGTCCTGGTATCCATTTATAACAATATGGATGCACACATAGCTTCGGACTTTCCTAGAAGAGTTTGTTACAATCATTACTTCTTAAGAAGAAGTTACAAAACATTTTACAAATGCGGTTACAAGTCTCTTTCAACATCCACGGCTTCTTGTTGTTGTTGTTCTGTTGTAACATTTTCTAACTGCTCCACATCAAGCACAACATATTTTCTTGTCCATTCCTGATACACCTCATCAGCAGGCCATGAGAAGTTAATTACTTTTTCTTTTTTCTTGGCTAATCTGTCCCAAGAATTTCTCATTTTATTAACCTTTGAATTCAGGAAACCATAATGAGATTTGATTTTCTCTATCTCCTCAATTGCTTTGACAAATATGGATGCATCCTCTAATTTGACAATTCCTTTTATTCTAAGTGACAATTTGGCTTCCAATTCCTTAAGCCATATTTGTTTGTCCTTTAATTGGTTTGGGCTGACAAAACCTCCTAGGAGTAATTCAAAATCTTGATCAGTGTACTCTTTCTTGTACAAGTTGATCTTTCTATCTGCATTGTCTACTCCTTCTGCTAATTTTACTAAATCCTTTGTCATATCATTTGTAGATTTAATGATAGGGTCAACCCCTACCTCATCATAGGATACACAAATCAATTCTATATCCTGCTCTTTGGGTCTCCTTTTATCAAAAATAGACATTAATACAGCCTTGTCCCCATTTAGCTCATTCCACATTTCCAAGATCCTACTCATGTTATTGTACATTAGTGAAGATCCTATAGTGTTAGAAAAACTTAAGATTGTAGCCTTTACCCTCTCTTCATATTTCTTTGCATATAAGGCTTGAGCCTGTTTTAAATTCTCCAACTCATGGGGAGTGATCTCAATCAACTAAGAACTAGAAGGTGCTGGAGATGGTGGGAACCCAATAATGGGGCTGGTAGGTGGAGGTCTTGCAGGAGAAGAAGAGATCATCAATGTTGAGGACTCACCTTGATGGTATTGTCCTGCCAACTGGCTTTGTAGCTTGGCAATGATGTTATCTTTACCTCTTACCTCTTCCTTGGCATTGTTGTAAGCTTTTAAAACTATCTCCAACTTAACTTGGAGATCTGCCTTTTCCTTAGCCTCCCTTTCTGATATTGCAACACTAAACTTTGCAGTTTGTAGCACAGTGCTAGCAGCTTCCACTACCCCAGTGCTCTGCACTCTTTTCACTATCATTCCTCCAAGGTAACTTGACCCTAGGGTGTCCTTATTCCTCTTATTTTCATCTCTTTTAAGAGACCACATGACCAGTGCATCATTATCTTTGCTAAAAGTGACTCCCTCCATAGGTTTGGTCTCCTTTCTTACTACCTCCAAAACCAAGGCATCTGCTATGTCCCATTTGGGGAGAATGAGTACCCCAGCCTATGCTACCATGTCTCTTCCCTATTCAGGAGTGATGGTCTTAAACTCATCAACCATTTCTTTCTTTATCTCTTCCTCCACCACAACTGGATCTTTGTGTGGATGCTCACCTTTCCTCTTTTCACACCTAGCATTAAATTTATCAATGCTCTGCTTCCACACAAATTGCATGAAAGCTCCTGATGTAACAAAATTATTATCAGCCAAGAAATCTTCACTAGCTTGCTTGATCTTAGGATCCCACTCCTGGCCTTTGAACTCATTAGCAGTGATGTTCATTTCAGTAGTAAGGGGCTCTTTTGGCATTCCCTCTTCCACTTCATCATATGTGTATGCTATCTCTCCAAGGCTGCCTAACTGTAACAGTTGCTCAGCTGCTGCATGTTTATCTCCTATATGAATAGGGGATTGAGATGGAGAGTACAAAGGTTCATCAGATTGTACTTCTTTTCCCACTCTTTGTTTCTTTGGGCTATCTTGAATGTCAATGACATCCTGTATCTTCCTCTTTCCTTTAGAGGTAGAGGGCTCCCTTGTTGTTGGCATCAACACATTGTAATTGGACTTCTTATGCAACATGTAATCACCAGGAGGGATTGCTCTAGTAGATGTAGACCTATTTAGAACCAGTCTTGCTTTCTCAGGGTTGTTCTTAATTACAACCTCCCTCTTTTCTTTCAATGTTTGCATCACATCCTCAAAGCAAAGAATCAAGAACTTTATCTTCTCCTCAAAAGGGTGAAAGCTAGACAAAGGGTCATAGCTAGTGTCAAATTGGTGTACAAAGTCTAAAGCCTTTTTGTAGGCCACCCACTTTTCCTTCCTCAGCTCTTTCTCATCTAAATCAAACTCATTCCTAATGAGGTCTTTAGGAAACTGGAATTGGTGGGGTCTACCTCTGCATATTGCCCTCTTTCTGAACATGTCGTTGAAGAAATCTTTAGGGTCAACACATCGGGATACTACAGTTGACAAATGATATGGTTGAAGGAAATCTTCAAAACACTTCCAACCTCTTTTAATTATCACAAATTGGTGTGCTATGGTAACTGTAGGGAAAATGGTCCCTTTACCTCTACCTGTTAACTCTGCCTCCTGCACACCACCAATCTGCCTGAGGATCTCTGCAATTCCCACTTTAAGAGGGACCTAATAGGGTAGCAAAAATGGAGTGCCTTTGAAACCATATACTCTGAAAACTGTGGAAATAGGGCATAAGTAGATATCACCCCAATTGTGGACAATTTTAACATTCTCAGCAAACTCTTTTGGCCTAATGAATTCCAAAAGAACCTTAGGGACTCTTGGATTCTTTGAACAGATAAGAGTCCTAATATTAGATGCAAAACACTTATCAAACTTTAAGAAACTTTCATCTTCTCTATCCCATGACATCATTGTACTCCATAACTGCACTGGCATCTTCTCTCCATTTTTCTCTTTCACAATATCCATCGCACTTGCAAAATAGTCACCACCCTTGAATAAAAACAAATGCATGAGTAGGGAGTACCACCCAAAAGGCCTATACACTTTCCCATTCTTTATTCCTATCAGTCCTTCATGGATAGCATCAAAGATAAAGGAAGCATAATCAAAGGTCACTACCAAAGAGGGGTTCAAAATTTGAGCAATCATTAGCATGTAATGAGTTGGCATATTTGCCTCAGTCTCTTCTCCTAGAATTTGGCAGAGTGACCAATATAATCCTTTGGCCCTAAGGGTAAATAGATTTAAAGAAAAAGGCTCCTCAGTGTTAGGTCCTACAATTGTTAACCCGCCTATCTTCACAAAGAATTCTTTAAGAGGCCAATTTCTAAGGTGGTTCCTCTGCCACTGTAAACCTGAGCTAGTGATTTAAAATTAATAGGCTCTAGAAAATTGGTAAATTCACTAAGCCCAAAAGCATTTATGAACTCCTCATTATTTATTTCAATGAGGATTTTCCCACTTATATCCTTGACACTTCTTGTAATTGGGTCATAGTTGTGTGCAATCTGAGTTAGGAGATCCACATCCACGAATACTCTAGGGACCACTAATTTGCCTACATCCAACTCCCAGATACTATTCTGTGGGGCTGGGGAGTTTCTCATGCCAAATCCATCCTTAAATAATCCCAACCCAGATAACCCAATTTGAGGGTCTCTTAGCCAGTTACCCTTATCATATAATCCCTCTCCTATTTTTAGGCAAGGAGCTCTTGGCACGAGTTCTTTTACCTTTGCGGCCACATTAGTTGACAATGTCAACTGTTCAAGGAAGTCATCACAGATAGCCCTCTCCTTGTAATTAACCTTTCTTGAGAATTCTCATTTAGGTGCCATCTTAAAAACTATGCAAGCAATTTAACTATTACCCCCAACTAATCTGTGACAAATCAAGACCTCAATTAAAACACACTGTTCAGTAATTACCAAACAAGAGTATAAGAGAACCTATTTTTTGCTTGAAGCAATTTGCTCTGCAATTGCTTCTCTGCAACTACTCTTCAAAATGATGCCTTCATTCAATTGATGTGAAATCATATACGGTAGTCGGGCTCTTAACTGCGACATTGATACCGCATGCTTCGACCATCCCTTCAGAATTGAATTCATAGAAGAATTCAAAAATTTCGCTCCAACGGGTCATAACATGCCTGTGTATTTTCCTTTTCACTCTTTTGCCATTTCATAGAGCATAACGTTCTAGCAATTTTGCTTAATGAAATCGCACTAGCCGTTTGATCAGATGAGACTTGATCGATCTTTACATTGTCTTAGCCTCTCTTCCTTTGCATCGGGCCCTAAGAACTTTCCTTTCATGAAGCTACGCCAAGCATTAGATGGAACTTTAACTGCCCGACATTTAACTCCTACCGAGATCGTCATCTTTTTCACTAACCGCGCCTCATCTTGATGGCTAACGATTTTTTGGCACTTCGCAAAGGTTAATCTGCTTACACCTTCAGGCCATGAAACAATGAGGAGCATTGGGTCAATCTTGAGATGAACATCTTTTTTGTGAGACCTTCATTACTTACCCCACTTATTTATCGGTTAACAAATGCCACATGGCACTCGACCATTAGCTCTGGGAAACTCTTTGGGTTTAGTTTAGAGTCAACCACGTGTCTTATTTCCTGCATAACCACCGGTTACACCTTGGCGGGCCCTGAATCACCTTTTGAAACTATGTGTCAATCGACACATCACCATCAATCCTTACAAGAAGTAACAGCTATCATTCCATGTCATGCCGAGAAGAACCTCTTTTTCTCTTTCGCCATTTCGCAGGCCTTAATATTCATTTGACTTACAGCCATGAAATGACGAGAACCCTTGGATCAAAACAGAGTTGATCCCCTTTTACCTTTATGCTTTACCTATTCTTTGGGCCCACCTTTTCCTTTTGCCATTTCACAGGCTTTAAAACACAAGCACCTTACCCTCGCAAACACACGTAGACTGTTAGATTATATCAAACTTGTTCGATGCTTAACAACCTACTTGAATCCGACAGACGTGGGTTTTCTGACTTAGCATTATCCACCTGGTGTCTAGTCATTCCCGAATTGACATGTCAACTTTCTACTCGCTGAGAGAAAACATCGCGATCCACCTCATCCTTGCCACCTGTATCTGCTAGGTCATTTATTATCTTGCAGCATGACTCATCTTCTTGGACCCACCTTTTAATCCTTAAATCCGATTCGCTGACCACTTTGATTTTTGGCCACATGTCATTATTTTACTAGCCATCTCAACCAGCTGGACTGCTTGCTTGGAACACCATGTCATTTTATTGTTTTGTGAAAGCTATCTTTCGAGCATCTTTCTCCTGCGAAACTTCACTAGCTATTAGATCTTTGGGAAACTGCACATCTGGTATGCTTCTTATAAACCTCTTTTTCCTAGGCCAAAAAAAAATTTCGCTATTTCGTAGGGCATAACATATGAGCATCTATCAGCCATGAAACAATGAGAGCCATCAATTTCTGTTGAACTTGATCACTTTTTAGCTACAGAAAAGTCTTCACCACTGGGTCCCACCAAGCCTTTTTGCCATTTTGCAAAAGGTAATTCACTCGCTAGTTTTGGCTGCAAATCAATGCCAGCCGTTAGATCTTGAGCGAGATGGAGTCTCGTTAAACTAGACCAAATGCACACAGTTGAACATGCTTTTTCCTTTCACTATTTCATGTAGATTAACACACCTACAACTTTGCTTAATGAAATGGTGAAAGCCTTAGATTCATTTGGAAGTTGCGCGACACTTACTGGACCCAACAACATTAGAAGGAAAAAGACATAAGGCATAGATTTTTTATGATTATTTAACGACCGCCTAGGTAAATAACAAGGGGGGGACACTTCACACGACCCCAAGACCCATTACTTAAGTGGATAAAGTAACACAGGAATAGAAACCAGAGGGTTTTGATCAGATATTTGAGCGATTTAAAATTAAAACCCTGAACCCTTAAAGACCTAAAACAGATTTGAAGTAGTTAATAGCATATCTGACTCAAATTTTCAAAAACCTAGCCAATCATGGGAAACGAAAACCCATTTCTTAAACAGTAATAACAACAGCTCTGACTAGGGATGGTTGATCGCAAGGTCAACACAAGAAACTTAGAAAACTCTAGAGAAACAGACCAAGAACACAGACCCAAACAAAAACAACAAGAAGCAAACAAAATATATACAGACAATGGACCTACTATGCATGGACTTCAAGAGAAATAATGTTTCAGGAATTGTCCATGCACTAGAAATTCCTGTACTTCATTCATATTTTTCACAAAATAAGAATCCTTTCCATTTAGATCATAGACCACAAAAGGGCCAATCCGTAATGATTCAAATTTCTTGTGCTTTCCCTTGTCCTGTCCTCTTGCATTCCACTAAAGAACAATATCATCAATTTGAAATTTCCTTAATGATGTCCTTTTATCAAAAAGGTACTTGGACTACAGTTGGATCTTTAGATTTCTCTTATGAGCTAGAGCTCTGATCTCTTCCACTTTGACCATCTGGATCATTCGATCCTCCATAGGCTCTAATAAATCCATGTCCTTAGCTTGCAAGAACCTGTACACTAGAAGAAGATTGTTTACAGGCACTCTAGCCTTTGTACCATATACCAATTCAAAGGGTGACATTCTAGTGGCTTTCTTGACAGTGATTTTGTTTGCCCACAAAGCTAGTTTCAACTTTTGATTCCATGACCTCTTGTTTTCTTCTAAGATTTTCTTGATAATATTCAAGAGGCTTTTACTAGTGGACTCTACTTGCCCATTTCCTTGAGGATGATAAGGTGAAGAGTAAGACATGAGTATCCCATGACTAGTACAAAAATTGACAAACTCTTCTAACCTAAAACTCATAGCATTGTCCATTACTAATTTCAAAAGGAACTCCAAATCTAGTTATGATACAATCCATCAAGAAATCAATAACAATTTTACTTGTAGCTCTTCTAGTGGGAATGGCTTCAATCCATTTAGTAAAATAATCAGTGGCTACTATGATCCACCTATGACCTCTTCCTGATCTCTCAACAATCTCTCTAATAAAGTCTATCCCCCATTGGACAAAAGGTGCTTCCACTGTGACTGGATTCAAGGGAAGAGCTCCTTCATATTTTAGTTTGGATGAAAACCTTTGACATGGGTCACATCTCCTGACATATTCATGAGCATCCTTGAATATGGTAGGCCAATAATACCCAACTCAGACTATCTTCCCAGCAGTTGTCTTAGCAGAATAATGACCTCTGCATATTCCATCATGCATTTCAATCAGCATTTTCTTTGCTTGGAATTAATCTAAACACATGAGTAACCTTCCATCTCTATTTCTCCAAAACAAGTCACCTTGAATGAGAACATATTTTTGAGACTTCAATTTTAGATTTCTTCTCTGATTATGTGTCGTTCCTTCTAAAAATGTAGCATCTCTTAAAAATCAGACTATCTCTGAATACCAAGTTTGCCTTTCAATACTAGTGACTGAAGTACTCTTGATTTCAACATTATTTATCTCAACATTCAAAAGATTAGATTCAGTCATGAGCTTGGCCAGACCTAAGCCTCTCACCAATTTGGTGATCTTTATTTCCAGGTCAAATTCTTGGATTCTATTGATCCATCTGCACCTTTTTCCTGTAACCTCAGACTGGGACAAAATATCTTTAACTGCAGCATGTGGGACATAAGCAGTGATTTTTGCATTCACCAGGTATGGCCTGAAAGCCTTAACAACTTTAACTAGAGCATAAGCCTGTTTCTCCATGGTTTCATACTTTAATTCTGTTGCTTGCAAAGACTTGCTATAGAAAGCTATGGGATGTTCATATCCCTCATTATCCTTTTGTAACAACACTGCAGCTACTATATGGTATGAAGCAAAAGAGAACAGAGAGAAGGGCTTACTGTAATCAGAAGATTTCAGCATTGGTGCTTCCTCAATGGCCTTTTTAATTTCAGCAAAAGCCTTAGAGGCTTCTTGATCTCAACAAAACTTGGTATCCTTCTTGAGCAACTTGACAATTGGTTTCACTATCTCTACAAAGTTTGCAATGAATCTTCTAACAAAATTTACTTTGCCTAAAAAGGACTGAATACCTTTAACATTTTTCGGTTCAAACACTTTGTTTATTGCTTCAATTCTTTCAGGGTCTATTCTTACCCCTTCCTTGGAAATAATGTGCCCCAATAATTTTCCTTCAGTGACCCCAAAATGACATTTCTTAGGATTTAATGACACACCAAATTCCAAGGCTTTATTTAACACCTTTTCCAAATGTCCATAGTGATCATCAGCCCTTTTGGAGAAGCAAGTTAGATCATCTTGATAAACTACCATGATGATATTAATGAATTCTTTGAAGGCTACATCCATGGCTCTCTAAAATGTAGCTCCAACATTTTTCAATCCAAACGACATTCTTACATAGACATATGTTCCCCATGGAGTAGTGAAAGCAGTTTTAAATTGTTCAGATTCTCTCACTAACACTTGATTGTATCTTGAAAATCCATCCATCATGGACAAAAGATCACAACCTATTACTCTCTGTAGCATAGCTTCCATATTTGGGGAAGAGTACTTATCTTTTAAAGAAACAACATTCAAATTTCTAAAATCCACACATAATCTAATGTCCCCATTTTTCTTTCTTACTAGGACCAGATTGGAGACCCATGAGGAATGTCTTATAGGTTTGATAATCCCCCCTTCTCTTAACTTAGTCAATTCTTGTTGCATCTTAGTTTCTAATAGGGGACTAATAGGTCTCTATTTCTACCTGAAAGGCTTAGCATCTAGAAGTAAAGGAACTTCATGCTGAAAAAGGTCTTGTCTATACGCCTTTAGGTCTTCATAAGACCAAGCAAAAACATGTCTATATCTTTTCAATAAATTAATAAGATTAGTTCTGACATGAGGGGGTAATTTCTTTCCAATGTATACTAACTTAGGGGATGATTCAGTCCCCAAGTTTACCTCCTCCAATTCTTCCAACTTGGTGGTAGACTGCTGATGTAAGTGACTGTCATTGTAACTGAACATTCTCTCTAGCTCTACCAACCCTTTACGTATCTCATTTGTTTCCAACTGGACCAAGTTGTTTCCAAACATTGTTTCCTTATTGTCAACCACCTCCACTAGTGCATTGCAATCAATCTTCTGTCCATCATAATCATCAACACATTGGATGAACCTAATAATATCTTCATCATCAGCAAAAACTTGCCAATTATACACATTATTAGGGATGGCAGGCCTAGATTTTATTTCCCCAATGGAGTCGCCACTTTTGTTGTTCTCAAAATCTGATTCACTTTAAAATCCTTATGATGTTATGATAACTCTATATGCAGAAGAGAGATTAAAGAGAAGGAAACCTTCAGGACAACATATGACAAGGTTTGATTAACCTTCTACACTTTGAACTTATTCAAAGTTCAGGTGGGTATACCTTTGTGAACTAAATTCACACTTTTAAAAGATAAATCCACAACAAACCAGTCTGAAAACTAGTGGATCTAATCACCTTAAAACTAACTGAAACAAAGGAATGAAAATTGTACTCATGTTTAAGATTGACCTACAAGATATGTAATAGACAACCTTGATCTACACCAGTGCCTTATCCAAGGTCACAGAGTCATCTAAGTTCAAACAATACTTCCACAATCAAATATCTCTACATATTCCATCAGTTTGGCTTTTGTAGATCCTTATACATGCTTGACACACAGGAATCATTTCTACCAGTAAATTCTTTGTGGGACACTTTGAATTTTGATGAACACAGTTTAGTTCGATATGAATAAATTCTTATGTGTGTCAGGCATGTATAAGGATCTGCAAAAGCCAAACTGATGGAATATGTAGAGATATTTGATTGTGGAAGTATTGTTTGAACTTAGATGACTCTGTGACCTTGGATAAGGCACTGGTGTAGATCAAGGTTGTCTATTACATATCTTGTAGGTCAATACTAAACATGAGTACAATTTTCATTCCTTTGTTTCAGTTAGTTTTAAGGTGATTAGATCCACTGGTTTTCGGACTGGTTTGTTGTGGATTTATCTTTTAAAAGTGTGAATTCAGTTCACAAAGGTATACCTGCCTGAAATTTGAATAAGTTCAAAGTGTAGAAGGTTAATCAAACCTTGTCATATGTTTTCTTGAAGGTTTCCTTCTCTTTAATCTCTCTTCTGCATACAGAGTTATCATACCATCATAAGGATTTTAAAGTGAATCAGATTTTGAGAACAACAGAAGGCTAATGCAAGACTTGTTCCAACTGATTATTCAGGTGCTTTGGCCATGCGCGTCTAGATGAGCCAAAGCTAGTTTTAGATGAGGATGATGTGAGGCTATGATGTAGATCTCCCAAACAATGGAGGGATGGTGGGGGGGGTGAAGGTGGAGGAAGAGATGGAGATGGATATGGAGGAGATGCAGGAGATCATGGTGCTAGAGATGATGATGGAGGAGATGATGATGGGGGAGATGGTCGAGCAGTGGTCATGGCAACGGCAGGCACACTAGGAGCTAGTAGTTCTAGATCTGCTAGAGATGTATATATAGATTGGATGGCCCTGGTGGTTAGACATAGAAGATTAGGTCTAGGAGATCAGGGGCATCAGGTCCCAGAGAAGGAGGTTTCCTCGGTTGAGTAGGTAACTATGAGAGTATCATGGGCTAAGCAGTCACATGAAGAGAAACCATGACGGATCCTCATTAGGATGTCGTCTCATCAGAAAGAGGCTCAGATTATGGACTTCCAGGCTTAGGTTCAACAACTAGAGAGTTGACTAGTAGAGAGGGACTCTTAGATGGCCTAGCTAGAGACTCAGATGGCTTCTCTCATGGTCAAGAGAGACGCAGCTATGGATAGGTTTTGGCAAGTCGAGGCATAGGTACAATTGTTAGGAGAGTCTATTTCAAGGAAGACTGCATTGAAGATGATGCGCCAGGGGATTTGAGAGGCTGAGAATTATAGGACCTTATACTTTACTGTTGTTCCTCCTGAATAGAGGGCTCTAGGATTTTCACAGCTGAACAAGAGATCAAGACAGAGCCATACTGAGAGTTGATGAGTGACAAGGCCACTTTAGAGAGCTCCCCCAGGTGGGGACTTAGGTACAGGGGTAGCAGCTAGGGCTACTATACCTGCCGCATCAGGATAGAGTTCCACTCTGTGTCCTAGTGGTCACATTGATATGTGGCATTGATCCATTCATGTACACACCTTTTTGTGATGAGATATTGATGATTCTTGCGATGTATATTTGTGATGTATCTCATATATTTTGTGATATTATTGTACCCTAGACATTGATCTTGTTTTGATGATATGGTATGTAGTCTATCCTATTTGCTCTACATGACCTATGAGATGATGGATGCATTCCATTTGATATATGATTATGTTGTGCAATTAATTTCATGATGTATGCTTGACATATGCTTTAATTTCTATATGCTTATGAATTCGAGATGATGCATATATGATGATGCATTATTGACATGATGTATGAAAATGCAAATATGTATGGTGATGCTTATAAGTGCTATGTGATGTATGTACAATGCAATGCTTTCTATGTTTATGATACTTTTATGCTTTTCTCATGCATGTTAATATGAGATGGATGCAATGCAATGCAAGGGTCCTACTTTATATGATTTAAGATTAGATGAATGCCATGAAATGATCAAACTAAATGAATGAATGATTTGATGCTTTATATGAATGATGCCGTAGTATGCAATGGTTACATGAGATAAACTAACTTATCATGCAGGATGATTGAATTGATTATTTTTGCTATTATCCAATGTACTCAATCACGTAATAAGAGAGATAACACCATGTTAGTCTTTGGCCTTGTAAAAGATGAGCATTGTGATCCCATGCAAAATGAAATGAAAATCTACTTTAAAATGCAAATACAAAAATAAAATGCAATACAACAATCAGACCGGTCATGGAGTCATTGCTTTGTTTCATCATTGAGCCTTTAAAATATGGGAAGTGAGTGCAAACATCAATGGTATAATTGAACCATGATGACCTGAGCACTATATTCTTGGGTTTTGATATTGCAAGTTAGCACAAGCATCGAGGTATAATTGAACCAAGATGACCTGAGTGTTGCTTGCGTAAAATAGGCATTATTAACCATTTCTATATGCAAGTCCGAAATGTCTTCCATGATACTTCGATGATCATATCCAAAGACAACTTTGCACATATTAATGATTAATTTATAGATAGTAGACAAGAAAAATACCACGTTCCTTTCTCGTTCCTCTAGTCAAAGACATCCTGGAGTTACTCAGAAATCATGATAGCGGAGATCAAAATAAAATAGTTGAACCATTATTGCCAAAGTGTTAAAATCATGAGTCAAGATATATCATCCATTGATATGTGTTTTGTCATGTTTAGATTGACATGTGATAGTTAATGGTTGACAATGTGATCTTATGTTCAACATTGAATGTGTCTCAGTTTTTTGCTTGACAAGCATTGTCTAACTGTTGTTCTACCTTTTTTATTAAGCTCAAAATGATCAAAACTTTTTGTCCCCAACTAGGTTCACGATTTTGCCCCCAGTCTAGAAAGAAACCTTTATTATGATATATACAATGATCCAAACCATGATGAGAAATCACCTGGGATGTCTGCGTATGTACAAAGGCTTTATGATGGATATGAATAGTGTTGAAGGAAAAAAATGTAAGAGGAAGAATGCTTGAACAATAGATGGTCTAGCTAGCTAACAGATAGCACTTGTTTGCCAGGTTTTCACCATATGTTTTTATTGCACTTTTTCTCATATTTGATTTTTTTTTTATTTTTCATTGTTTTTCACTGTTTTTGTATTTTTTTCTTTTTCACTATTTTTGGATTTTCTTCTTTTTCACTATTTTTGGATTTTTCTGCTTTTTTACTATTTTTGGATTTTTCTGCTTTTTTACTGTTTTTTTTCTTCTGCTTTTTCACTGTTTTTTTTTTTTTTCTTTTCCACTTTTTTTTATATTTTCCTTCTTTTTCAAACATAAAACTTCTTTAGATGCATGCTATTGATGGGTTATTTGAGCTGATCCACATCTTGTGTTGATAGCCGATATGCTCCAGAGCCAAATACTGTTGTGACCACAAATAGACCTAACCAGTTTGGTTCAAATTTTTCTTTCTTTTCTCGATCTGACTGGTTTCGTGGATTTTCCTTTAGTACTAGTTCCACAACTTGAAAGACTCATGGTTTGACCCTGTGATTATAACTCCAACACATTCTTTGTTGATATACCTTTAAATGATCAAAGACATTTTGTCTTTGTTCATGGATCAATTCTAACTCTTGCAGTCTAGATATTCATTGTTCTTCATCTGGGATAAGACCTTTTAATGATACTCATAGAGAAGGTATCTCTAATTCTATTGGTAGCATTTCTTCTGATCCATAAACAAGAGAGAAAGGTGTGGAGCCTATTGGCGTGTGAATACTAGTACGATAGGCCCATAAAGCAGGGTTCAATTGAATATGCCAATCTCTTCCAGCATCATTCACTATCTTTTTGAGAATTTTCAAAATAGTTTTGTTTGATGCTTCTGCTTCCCCATTCCCTTGTGGATAGTAGGGTGTGGAAAATCTCTGTTGGATCTTGAATTTCTCACATAGCTCTTGTACATCCTGATTCTTGAACAGTCACCCATTATCAGTGATAATGGTCATGGGTATTCCATAGCGACATATGATGTAGTTCAAGATAAATTCAGCAATTTGTTTTCCTATGATATTTGTGAGAGGTATTGCCTCAATCCATTTTGTGAAATATTCTATAGCTACAAGGATGAATTTGTGACCATTAGATGAAGAAGGATTTATTTTTTCTACTAGATTAATACCCCATTGGCAAAAAGGCCAAGATGTTGCCAAAGCATGAAGTTCTTGTGCTGGTGAATGAATCAAATTCCCATGGATCTGACATTGTTTACATGTCCTAGCTATTTGAAAAGAATCTTGTTCCATACTTGGCCAATAATATCCCAAGCATATGATTTTTTTTGAAAGGGTAAGACCACTTGAATGAGTGCCACAAATGTTGTTATGGACTTCATTTAAGGCCTTCTCAAATTCTTCTTGTTTGAGACATCTTAAAAGAGTACCATCCAGACCTCGTTTAAATAGGGTATCCGTGACAAGAGTAAAATGGGAGGACTGGTGAATAAAGTTCCTCTTTTGGTTCTTTGATAAATCGAGAGGTAGGGTGTTATCTTTTAGGTATGTGTAAGTTTGGCCATAGCGGGAGGAATCATGCCCAACAAGGTGATAGATAGTTTCAGAATCAGGACAATTATGAGCAAGGTAAAACAACTCTTCCACTAGGAATTCATAACCCTCTTGATTTTCATGTGTCTGAAGTAGAGAAGCAAGTGTTGCCATGGCATCTTCTACTTTGTTGTCATTCCTTGGAATTTGCTCAAAAGTTATTTCTATAACATACTTCTTGAAATCATCTACCATCTTTTTGTAAGGCATTAATTTGTCATCCTTTGTTTGGTAATCATCATTAATTTGATTGATGATGAGCTAAGAGTCTCCAAAGATTTGAAGTTGTGTAATGTTCCATTCTATAGTGATTTTGATACCTGTAACCAAAGCTTGATATTATGTTGTGTTGTTGGTGCATGGGAAGATTAATTTGTATTCTTTCAGAATTGTATGACCTTGTGGTGAGATGAATAGAATGCTTGCTCCTGATCCATGTTGTGTATATGAACCATCAAATTATAATTGCCATGTTTTTGTGGTGAGTGTTAGGGTATCAACATCAGGAAATTTAATTTGCAAAGGATGATCATCTTGAAGCGGTGCCTCATCTAGTTGGTTTGCAATAACTTGTCCCTTGATAGATTTTTTGTCTACATACTCAATATAGAACTCACTTAGAATCATGATCCATTTTGCTAGTCATTCTGTCAATGTTGCCTTACTAAGCAAATACTTCAATGGATCGATTTTAGCTATCAACCTGATGGAGTGAGATAGTAGATAGTGTCTTAATTTTTGAGAAGCAAAAACTACCACCAAGCATGCTTTTTCTGTTGGGGAATAGTTGAGCTCATATCCCCTAGTGTTTTGCTGATGTAGTAGATGGTCTGCTCTTTTCCTTCATTATCTTGTTGTGCGAGTAGAACTCCTAATGATACTTTAGTGGTTGATACATAGAGTAATAATAGATTTCCTATAATTGGTGACATTAGAATGGGTGGTTGCATGAGATATGCCTTGATCTTGTTGAATGCATCCTCACATTGATGGTCCCACTTGAAATGAACATTTTTATGCAATAGATGAGTAAATGGTTGATATCTATCTACTAATTGAGCAACAAATCATTTGATTGACTGCAGTCTTCCTTGGAGTGATCCAAGTTGACTTATATTCTTGGGCAATGCCATTTCCATGATTACATTGACCTTAGCTAGATCTACTTCGATACCTCTAGCCAAAACAATGTATCCTAATAGCTTGCCTGAAGTGAGACCAAAGGAACATTTCTTAGGATTTAGGTGTAGCTTGTACTGTTCTAACCAGTCAAAGATCTTTTCCAGTATCTCTATATGTTCTTCTCTATTGTATGATTTGGCCAAGATGTCATCCACATAGTCTTCCATGAATGTATGCATCATGTCATGGAATATCGTTATCATAGCTCTCTAATATGTGGCACCTACATTCTTTAATCCAAAAGGCATGACGTTCTAGCAAAAAATACCCCACAGACATGTGAAAGCTATCTTTTCTTGATCTTTAGGTGTTATTTTAATCTAATTGCATCTAGAGAAACCATCCATTAGAGAAAACATGGAGTGTCCAGCTATTAAATCTACAATGATGTCAATTTTAGGTAAAGGAAAGTCATCCTTTGGACATGCATTATTAAGATCTCTGAAGTCTGTGCATACTCTAATACTTTTGTCTAGTTTTGAAATAAGAATGATGTTTGATACCCATTAAGGATATGCTATAGGTTTGATGAATCCTACATCTAATAATTTCTTTAGTTCTGCTTTGACCAGGAAGGAGATATGTGGATGCATCTTTCTTAATTTTTGTTTGACTGGTTTGGCTCCTGGACTGAAATTTAAGTGATGCATAATAAGCTTTGGATCCAATCCTGGCATGTCTGCATATGACCAGGTGAAATTGATTTGCCATCATTTGTAGAATTCCATATATTGTTTCATTTTTTCTTCTGACAAAGAAGATGTTGGATGTAGGATCTTCGGTTGCTCTGTTGTCCCAATGTTCATTGCCAATGTTGGTTCAATCAAAATTGATGACCTTTCCTGATAGTACTTAGGTAAAGTGTCAAATCTCCCATATTTTGGTGCCTCAAGGAGGTTTTCACTGTTAGATGTGTCCTTTCTTTTTACTTTTTCCTGATCTAATGTTGCCAAGAAATGGTTTTCAGCATTAGACTTGATATTGTTTTCTTTATTTTCCCTTTTGCAACTAGGAGATTTGGCATCCACTTGACTAGAAGATGCACTGCTGAAATTCCTAGTGGAAGTTGTTGCGGGTTTGATTGCATTAAGATATACAGATATGGCATGGTCATTTGGAAAGGTATTAATGGTAGTATGTCCTTCATTTTCCCATTCAATAAGTTTGGGGTGGATTAGAGGTATGGGATCATCAGGCTGAGATGTTTCGAGAGTATTTAGGGTCAAGATTGAGTTATCAAAGTTTTCGATATGCATGTCAATGTCTAGAACTGTACCCTCATCAGAGTGACCTTGCCCAAGAAGTTCTTGATCATCCTCAATTAAGCCCAAGTCAGTCGAATGTGATTCTAATTCAAGTGGAGTAGTTCCTAACGTTCGCCCTGCATACGTATGAACTACATCAACTCCTACATCTTCTTTAAAGCAATTTTCTTCAGCTGATTCTTCTGAATGATAGGAATCCCATTTGCATTTGTCAGAATCTATCTCACTTGCATCTTGCAATCTACAAATTTGTTCATATAGCTTTTGATGTGTTTCTTCTATTTGTTCAACTTCTTCTGGATTGAGATTGAGTTCTGTCAACTTTACTATCAGCTCTCCTTGATTAGTATTAGGTTCATGCTTGTTTTGATTGAGAGTTAATGATGCTTGGGAGGTATTATTGGTTTGTTTCTCTTGTTTATTTTAGGATTGTTTCTTTTTCCATTTCATGTTTGTTTGTGCTTGTTGCTTTGCAGATGCTTCTTCATTTTGAATTGCAAGTTGTTCTTATCTATTTTCATATTCCTCTTGGTTATGATTAGAGAATATGTCTTCTGGTAGAGTAATTTGTCCATACCCTAAGCCTACTTTTTCTATGGCCTACTAAGTATGAGGTTGGATAGGTTCTAAGATACCTTCTTTTCTTTTTCCTATAGGACCTATTCCAATGTATCCCATCCTTTGAAGAATGTTGAATCCTTTTCCATATTTTTCTGTAGGTATTCTAACATTGTTGACCTTTTGTTGAACTTCTTCATCTTTGTATAGCCACTATAGCATATCTTTGTCTTCTATCTCCTCTGATAAGGTTCCAACACTAATGAATGCTCCATCAAATATCAGAAGGTGTTTCACAATTGGTTGTTGTTTAGAGTTTGATAGTTTTCCAAAGGATTTAAGAGAGAGTGGTAATTATGATATTGAGTATTCTCCATTCCCTTAATCTCTTAGCTGCATTTGTTTTTCCATACTTGATAAAATAGAGGCAAATGATTGTTCTTTGTATTGTGTGTTCAAAGATGATGCCTCCCTATTATGAGGAACAATGACTTCTTGAGCCATTTATAGATTGCTACAGTATTGAAAGGGATTTGAATCTACAGAGATTGTGATTTCTTGTCCATTGTAGGGAAATTTGACACACTGATGATATGTTGATGGGACAACTTGCAAGTCATGTATCCATGGTCTTCCCAAGAGTAGATTATATGATAAGTCCAAGTCTAGAACTTGGCATGTTGTGTTTTTCTGCAAATGTCCCACTCTAATGGGTAGTATCACAATTCCCTTGGAGGAACATTCTTCTTCATCATAGGATTTTATGGTGATATTTTTGCGGGGATTAACTGCATCTTCTAAATATCCTAAGGCACGAACAAGACTCAATGAACAAATATTTAGGCTAGCTCCACCATCTATTAGAACATGTTTAACGTGCATTTTGTGAATGAGGACTTCAGTATGCAAAGGAGCGTTGTGGGGATGTTGCAAGGACATGTCATCTTCTTCAGTAAATGATAAGAAGTGAGGAGTTATGATGTGTCCCACCATGGTTTGGAATTTATCTATATCAAGATCTTTAGATATTGTGGTATCTACTAATGCTTGTTCAAGAATCTCTTTGTGTGTAGGTGAAAGATTTAAAAGTTCTAAGATGGATATTTGTGGAGGTGTTTTCTGTAATTGATCCACTAGATTGTATTGTTTGGTAGTCGATGACGTGTTTGTTGTAGGACCCAACAAAACCACTTTGGCTTTTCTTCTTGTGATAACATGAGCGGGTTCTTGATGTTGTTGCTCTTTAACCATGATCACATTTACCAAATTGTCATATGTATGAGCATAGTTTACCTTTGCTTTACCTTTACCATTCTGCTCTATTGATGATTCACCCTTCTCATAATTAGGAAGTGGATTTTTGAAAGCTGTGTGAGATTCGTTTGTTGTATGTCTATCCATAGTTATTATTCCATTATCAATCAAATCTTGGATGACATGTTTTAATCATTGACAAGCATCTGTTTGGTGTCCTTTGTTTCGATGGAAATCACTATAATTGTTGTCATTCCACCAAGTAGGTTTTACATTGGGTTCAACGTTTCTTTCTTTTGGTAAAGTAATCATTTTTTTTACGATGTGTTTTTAAAGTGGACCCAAGGGGTTCACCCATGTTTGTAAATTGTCTTTGAAATAAATTTTTGATAGTTTCTTTTTGGTGATTGTTGTTTTATTGAGCTGCTGCTAAGTGATTGGATAAATTAAAAACCAGTTGCTTTGGTTTCACATTGTTGTTATCAACTATCCCATCATTGACGATATTATGATTTCTATGTGAACTCCTTTAAAAATTTTCAACTCACCTTTATTTATCATGACTTCCTCCATTCTAACTCCATTATCAATCATTTTTGCAAAACTTTGATTTCCTTGCATTTTTAAGTAATAACTCATTTGATCATTTATGTTGTCAATAAATATGTCCATTTTTTCATACTCTAGCACTGCACAAGGATACCGCGAAGCTAACCATCTTCATTGTTGTAAAAGTGTCATGACAGGCTCTCCACTCTTTTGTTTGGCGTTACATAGGTCTAACATTGTTACTTCATGTTGGATGTTGTAAGAGCATTGTGAAACAAACTTATCCACCAATTCTGAGAATGATCTGATTCTAGGTGTAAGTTTGGAGAACCATTCTATAGCTAGTCCAATTAAGCTTTTTGGAAATAATCTCATCAAGTAGGTATCCTCATGTGCAAACTCCATACTCATTGTGCAAAATTCTCGTATATGATCTTGGGGGTCAGTGCTTCCATCATATTTTTCATATCTAGGAGTTTCAAAACCTATAGGAAATGGTCTCATGTTTAGGTTTCTGTCGAATGGATAAGGACAAATTTCTTGAAGTGAGTATCTTCTAACATTTCCTCTTTGCATATCTTGAATTTGTGTTTGCAGTGTTTGTATTTGTTGTGAGAGAGTTGTGATAAGATTATCCACATGATTTGTTCTTGCATAACCATGATTTTGCATTCTAGGAGGATCTTGATCTCTTCTTGTATCATCTCTACCTCTTCTTGTATCCTCATTAGATTGAGCGTTATTTAGAATTTCTACTTCATCTCTTGTGGGAATGTAAGTTTCCTCATTGTTTCAAGTGTTACTAGGAATTGACATGTCATTGAGTTTGAGACCAAAAATATCCTCGTATTGTTCGTTATTAAGGGGGGGGTCATTTCTCTTTTGTGTCAATTTGTTCATATCAAATTCTTGGGGGAGTTTAGGACCAGATTTTGCTAACATTAGGAAATATTTTTCTTTTTCTCCCTCCAATATTTTTTGCATAAATTTATTCAATTGAGGATCCTTTTTGATGTCTTTGACATGCTGTTTGGTTATTTCCTCTTCAACTTGTATTTCATCTCTGTGTTCCATGTTTCTATAGTCTTCAGTTATTTCAAATGTTTCTATTTTTGTTTCTATAATCTTTCATCTCTGAGCCCTGGTTAGAACGGCCATACACGTGTTTTGAACATTTTGCGAGATTTAAATCTTGAGTAATGTGTCGTTATAAGTGATCAATTGTTGAGGGAATGAACTTTTTCAAGTATTTGCTTGTTTGCAAGTTTTTCGATCTTAGTTTTGGAGTGCAAATTTTGTGATTTTTGATATGACCAAGTTCAATAAGAATGATATATCCTATGGTAAACAACGAGGTTATTATGATCAAGCGTTGTATTTTTGTGATTAAAGGATGATAGATCTTGATGAGAAACTATGTTTGAACGATCAATTTATCAAAGACAATGTGATGTTGCACTTTAAGGTGTTTGATCTTTAACTTGTTTGAAATGAATACTTGAGACCTGTGTGTGTCTTGTTCTTGAATCTATTTTGATTGAAGATAACTTGATTGAATGACCCAAGAAGATAACCTACTCTCCATTTTGACTGTTTGAGAAATGGGTTGTTTTTGTTTTTTGATTTTGATGTAGTTTACCAGAAACACTGACAAAATGACCAAGAACTCTACTATACTGACCAAAAACGCTGACAAACTTACAAAAAATGCTGCTAAACTGACTATAAACATTGGGAAATAGACCAGGAACACTGACAGATAGACTAGAAACACTGACAGATAGACCATAAATGTTGTTCTGTACACCAAAAATGCTGATAGATAGACCAGAAATGCTAACAGACTGACCAGGAACTCTGCTCTGCAGTATAGTGACTCTAAAGTTTAAATAATAATGTGTAGACTTAGCAAATTAAGTGTTTGAACTTAGGAGATTTCAATTTTGACCTAGCTTTGTGATTTTCAGACTCAGAAAATGGATATGTAGACCTAGCAAGTACAAACTAGGAGATCTAATGCTGCAACATGAGCAATTTGACATGCAACTCACAAGAGTTGTTGATTAGACCAAGTAAGTTGACCTTTAGACCAAGAGAGCTACTATTTAGACTAAGAACTCTATTGTTTAGACTAGGAACTCTGTTGTTTAGACCATAAACTCTGTTGTTTAGACCAAAAACTCTATTGTTTAGACCAGAAACTCTAATGTGCTCAACTTTGGAGAGTTAATGTTGAAATATGAGAAATTTGACATTCACACCAAGAGAGCTGATGTTTGGACTAAAAAAGTGACTATTTGGACTGTTAAAGCTAATGTTTAGACCAAAAGAGCTAATGTTTGAACTATGAATGTGACTGTTTGGATCGTAGGTGTGACTGTTTGAACTGTAGATGCGACTATTTGAACTGACAGTGCTAATGTTTGGACGAAAAGAGCTAATGTTTGAATTGTGAATGCGACTATTTGGACTGATAAAGCTAATGTTTGGACTAAAAGTGCTAATGTTTGGACTGTGAATGCGACTATTTGGACTGTAGGTGTGACTGTTTTGACTAAAAGAGCTAATCTGTTGTGAAACTTATGAATTTGACCATTTGAAGTTTCATTTTTCAATGTTTGTTGTATTTCAATAGATGAGATCTTGACTTGACTTACAAACATAGAATTCAGATTGTATTTTTGTCCCAAAGGACACATAAAGTGTATGTTCAAGAAGTGTTAAAGAAAGCCCAAGTTTTCACGGGTTTTGAACAATTGAAAACACATCAATCAGTCTATCCTAAGGAGATTGGCTTAATTATTAGTTCTTAGCCCAGAACTTGGTACCCTGTCAGCTCACACAGCCTTGTCACCCCCTAAAGGGCACCTATGTTTTTTCCTTTGTGAGAGCTAGTGCAGTCCCACTATGAGCCTAGCAATAAGGTCTCAAAAGTGGAGTTCACACATATGCTCAAGAGGGACATATGGTGAGTATCTTAAGGAGAGATTCTTCCCCCTCCATGCACTAAGAATTCAATAATGTTCGGAGGTAAACCAGGTAGCTTCTAATTTACTTGGAACTAGTAAGGGATCTGTTCAGCGGGTCGAGGTATATAATCAATTAAGAGGTCTCCCAGCCTTGAAAACCAAGGTTTGATATACCCAAAGGTACAGAGGAGAGATATTCCTGAGAGCTGTCATTGACTTGATTTTCATGAAATCGCGTTTATTTTATAGTGGGTTGGAGTACTTGGCGTTAGTTGTTCCCACTTGGGTCATTCCCCTCTCACTAGCCTTAATGCCTAAGAGTTATTACTCCTCGAGAGGGCAGGCCCACTAAAGATATGCACTATTGAAAGCAAAGGATGAGTTTGGCTTTTTGATCACCTAAGAAAGGTGAGAGCATACTCACCTATCATCAAAACACATAAGACATGTTTGTTCATTTCCATTGTAATTAGTCTATGTGCCTAATTTAACAAATATAAGTGCAAAATCCCATGGCTGCAAATAAAGTTAGTACTTATTATTGCATTCTTTGATGGCAAAATAGTTTATGACTCTGGTCTTTCATAGTGAAATAAGTACCCGCAAAACCAACAATCTACAAATTAGGTTCGGGAAAGTGACAATCTAGAAGCAGAAATGAGGAATGCAACACACAATGTTTGCAAAATCAATAAAAAACTAAAAACGCCATCCAATTGACCAAAAATGCCATCATATGTGCCAAGAACGCTGCTCTGCACACCAGAAACGTTGCTCTGCACACCAGAAACATTGTCCTGCACACCAGAAATGTTGTTAAACAGACTGAAAACACTGACAAATGTACCATAAATGCCACAATACATATCCAAAAGGCTAAAGTACAAACTGAAAGTGCTAAAGTATAGAAAAATATGAAAGCAGAGTTGAGAATTCTCCCAAAAATGCCATTTGAGGTGCCGAAATGCCACAATAGAGACCAAGAATGCGATTTGGGAGCTCAAGAGAGCTAATCTGCACTCCAAAAGAGCTAATCAACCTGTCAATGAAATTTCCTGCAAGCAAACTTGTTAAAGATCAAAGGGGCTAGGCCCCACGGTGGGCGTCAATTAACGTGATGCTAAAAATGTGGTTTATAAGAGGCATACAACATATAATGAGACAATAAAATGTAATTGAAAAGCTTAATTGAAAACTAGATTAGAAATGCAAACCATAAGCCTTCCTCAAAATGTCCCATTTTCCTCTATTCTTGGGGACCTTGAAGGTGTTGGATTGATGGGCTCTTAGCGGAACAATGACCTCCAAAGTGACAACTCAAGAGTTGAGTAACTATTTGATCATGATTTACTATGGAGATGATATGAAATGCATGATTTAAGAAACTAGATTAACATGCTATGATAAACCCAAAAACTAAATGCTAGATAATTGAATTGCAAATTGCCTATAGTAATGATTCCAAAATTGATATGAGATGGGATCCTTATTGCTCTAAAATGGGGGATATTTATAGGAATTCCAAGGCCAAAGCTGAGGTGGCAGGAATCGACGGTCTAGATTTGATTTGAAGATATCAAGGGCCAAGATCGAGGAAGTTGGAGAAGAGGATGGAGGAAGGGACACTTGTCATCTCTGTGGTGACAAGTGTCAAGGAGCCTTGTTCATGAGAGGGCAAGTGTCCAAGTGAGGACACATGTGGCAAAAGTGCCATGTGTCTCAAGAAGAGAATATCCACACCATGGGAGGTTAGGATAAGGAGGTTAGAATGTGCAAGATATGATAGGGTTAGTTAGACCCAAGATTAGATTGAACGGGTTAAGTTAGGGGCTGGTTAGGTTAGCTGGTTAAAAGCTAGGAGCCATGTGCTCATTTGAATTTAGAAATTCAAATAATTGGAAAATGGCAATTAATCTCAACAAACTTGAGTTTGTTAATCTTAATCAGGGATTAGAAGAATTGATTAATATGGGGAGACATTAATTAATTCAGAATTAATTAATCAAAGGGGGATATGAGATGAACTATATAAATAAATAATTTAGATTTATTTACTAGTAGATGAGTAGATAAATTAATTAAATCATTTGTGAATTCAATTAATTGAGAAGGGGAATTAATCAAATAACTGTGTATTTAATTAACTATCTTCAGACCATTTTTAGGTATATACAACTACAAGTTTGGGGATTTGAAGAATTTTAAATCTGAAGAAATATTAATAATTGATTAGGCTTGGTATTGTTAATTAATTAATCACAGATTAATCAATTAATTAGATTTAACATAATTTAGGGATGGGGACAAATATTAGATTAAACAAATTAATTTAACCTTTTAAAGAAGATTACACAATAAATTATATTAAAATTTAATTGATTATGATGATATAATAGTGAATTAAATAATATTTTTTAGTTAATCATGAAGCTAGATGGAAACTTAAATGGTATTAATTAAATAAAATTTAAATTTAATTAATTATATAGAGGAATTAAATTCGAGGTGTCTACACTACTCCTACCCCATCTCTCCAAAAACTTCTTAATTAAATATTAAAAAAGGCCTTCATATTTTTTTGGGGATCCCGATAATGATCATCATAGTTTTTACAAGGTTGATTGGGAATATTATTGCCTCCCTTAGGATTGTAGGTGGTTAGGCTCCTTAAAAATTCATAAGAAAGGCATTGTCTTGTGTTCAAAGTGGAATATATGAGCCTTATTTAAGGAAATAAATCCTAGAATATTTTCATAAAGCATTGGATTAGTTTGGTGTGTTATTTAGCAAGACAATTTGGAAAGGGTTTGGTTTGAGCATTCTCCTCACTATGCTTGACCCTATAAAAGTTCAAGCCACTTCCATCATAAAAAGTATCTATAAGGCTTGTGAAGCAATTAAACCTTTGCTTTATTAGAAAGAAATAAATTCCACATTGATCTTTCTATTAAACATCATTATATTTGGTGTTTTTTTTTTATTATCAAAATCATCATTTAGAAAAGGTTCCATGGATTCATGCCTTGAAGTTTTTTAAAAGAGGCATTAGGGTGTGTCCAGAATTCATCCATATCACCAACATGAGATTTATCCTTAGGATAGAGTTCAAAACAAAATACAAGCTTATCAATCAACTTTAGAAGATTTTATAGATTGCTAATGATGTCATCATTTTCCAATTGATTCATAAAATTAAGGTCATATCTATAGCTTCATAAATTGTAATAGGTACAATTTACACCTCATGTTTGTGCTCCTACCTAAGTATGTCCCATTTTCATTCCCCCTAGGCTCATTTTGGTCCTTTTACACCAACCTTGATGTCAGTTGAGACTACTGGGTGGGCCCCATCTTGGAACCGTCCTCCCTCAATCACGAAGTTTTTGGTCTTTATTTTTGAGGACTAATGCAACTCCCAACACCATGGTCCCCCTTAAACAGGTCCTAATTTGGGATCGGACATGCTATCTCCTTCTTTAATGGAATTTGGTCCCCATGGATACACTTGACCAATGGAGGTAGGCCCAATCGGTAATTTAGCTAGGGAACCCTATATAAACACATCCTATAAATTCATTTTGACATGCATTACATATTCATAATATTTGTACACTTGTCAAAAATTCATCATCAAGCATTTTTTAAAGATTCAAGGTAGCATTTCATCCTTCAATTATGGAGAAAAGATACATCAATATTCATGCAAGCATGTGTGTTTTATTTAGTCTTTCATGTTTATGTGTTTGTCATGCCGTTATATTTAACATTTCTAATTGCATTCAAAGAGTATTGCATCATCAATCCTTCCATGAAACATTGCAAATATGAGGTATATAGATCCCAACATTTACTTCAATATTTACATTTTACAGCTCAAGGTTAACTTCTAAGCTGGGGTTTGACCCAACGTAAACACCTATTCACAACACTTTCTTCTCTCTTTCTGTGTGCAGGGAATTGTCTTAGGAGTTATACTCACAAATTCTAATAGGTTTGACAATGATGAATAGGTTCAACCTTTGACGAAGCGAAAGTCAGAGGACTAGGGCGAATCTATACAAGCAAGTCTCAATAAATCAGGCTTAACTTTTGGGAACAGGTTTTGAATCTCTTCTTTTTCTTAGATATTAGTTTGTGGCTCTATGAGATATATGTAGCAGTTTGTTACCACTGTCTCTATTCAATTACCCCTTATTTTACCCTAGTTTCACAATTTACATCCAATCTTCAACTAGAAAGAGGGAGCAAACTATAAACTAGTGAATCTAATAAGAATTTCAGCCCTTTTTCTATTGGATTGTGGCTAGATCTATTAGATTCACTCATCTTTCAATGTAGTGGTCTCTAAGGTAAAATTAGTGATTTTATTTGATGAATAATGATGAACAGAAAATACCCTAACTGGTGCTGAGAGGGGAGGGGGGTGAATCAGTACAGACAAAAAATTTCTCAACAACTTATCAAGTTAAAGAAATACCAACCAGTTGTCTTCATTACTGAACTTAACCATAGCAATACCTGTTAAAAAAACAAGACTTCAAACAACATAAACTAATAAGTTTGAACACTTCAAATACATTCAATACTTGATAACAACTTCACCAATAACCATATGCATGTGGTGTAACAGTAATACCATAACCTAATAACTCTACATGCATAGTCACTCAAACAAAGAACCCTTAATCATCACATGAAAAATGCACAACACATGACACACACATTTTTCACATGGAAACCCAAATGGGAAAAACCACAGTGGGGATGGATACCCACAAACTTGTTTATGAACTCTTTTGAAGCTCACTCTGTTAGGATTCTAGTCTGGTTAAAGACTTTAGAATAAAGTTCTGCTAGGAACTGATCCTGTTAAAGATCACTTGGTTAAGGGATGGCTATATACATTGTTAAAGGTTGAAACCCTATTAAAGGTTACCTTGCTAGAGGATTTAAAGAACTCAATAAACTTGAGTCACCTAGTTAAAGGATTTACAGTAAACCTGTTAAATCTACTAGGTAAAGGGATTTTACAACTGTTGAAATGGTTAGAAGACAATAGGTAAAAACTCTGATACGATAACAACACTACATGCCAAGGCAGATCCTTTTCAATTCCTCTACTTTTGCAATCACATTTTGTAGTTTTCTTTTACTAGTCTAGCAAGTATCTCATCACTCGAATACACACACAACATTTTCCAACAGCTTACAATAACAAACATCATTGACCTTATAGACAACAATTAGGTCGGTAGCATAAACCCTAAACCCTAAGCATCTTAGGTTTGCAATATAGGTGGTCCAATCCTAGCCATCCAAACACTTTGCATAGAGAAATACAATCTCAAATAGATCACAAGACAATTTGCATTGTTCATTCTTCACTGCACATGGGAATTAGTAACTCATCATGCTTTCTTCTGATACCACCAAGAAGAATGTTCATTCCTAAGGTGTACTTTTAATGCAGTCGATCTTCTGATGCAAGATCCTCAAGGAAATCCTTCACGTGCACAAAGCTGATGTGGCACCTCGATCTCATCCTCATCTCTTAGCTAACTCATCGTAGAATGTCATCGGTTGCATCACACAAGATGGATTGCCAAAGCAGAAACCCTAGAGCTGAGACTACCAATCGGTAGTCACACTTAGTGAAACCCCGACACCTGTTCACCAACTTCTTTCAATCTACATACCGGTTCAATTAGACTTATTGACATCAATGACAACATACATTATCATCATATCAACATGTCGATTCATCATATGCCAAAAATCTCCCCCTTTGGCATTGACGACAATACTCAATGTAGCATTGCAACTATAGACATCATAGACCAGTGTATCTTCAGTAGTCAGATATCTTCTCCCCATACATTAGATATCTTCTCCCCCTTTAACAACAATGCCAAAGTGGAGGCACAAGCTTCCATTCTCTACTATGTTGCTCCCCCTATGGAGTAGCATCCTTCAACACATCAATCCAGAAAGATTTGACACTGTAGTACCTAACTGATGTGGAGCACACAACTTTAGTTGACTTCATGAAGGGACAAAACCCCTAATTCACCTCTCAAAGAGGTAAATGTAGTCTTTGGTAAGGGCTTAGTGAATATATCTGCTAGTTGCTCCTTACTGGAAACATGTTGTAGTACAACCTCCTTATTCTAAACTTTCTCTCTCAAGAAGTGATATTTGAGCTCGATGTGCTTAGTTCTAGCTTGCAATACCAGATACTTGGAAATATTTATTGCACTTGTGCTGTCACAAAATATATTCACTAGTTTAGATACATGTACTTTGAAACCTTCCAATCCATGTTTCATCCAGATTGCTTGAGTGTACTTCATAAATGCTACCACATATTCTGCTTCAGCTGTAGATTGAGAAGTGCAACTCTACTTCTTACTTGTCCATAAGATTAGTCTTCCACCAAGAAAGAACGCTCCATCGGTTGTGCTCTTCCAATCATCCATATTACCTGTGCAATCGGCATCGGTATATACTTTGAGGTTATAGTCACCACTATATGGATACCACAATCCATAGTCAATTGTTCCTTTCAGATATCTAATAATCCTCTTGAGAGCTACCAAGTGGGATTCTCTTGGACTTTTCTAAAAATGAGCTACTATGCCCATTGCATGAGCAATATCTGGTCTGTTGTGCACCACATAGTAAAAATTACCGATTATTGACTGGTACTCGTCATTCACCAACGCTAAATTATCTTCCTTAGTTAGTTTACGACCGGTCACCATCATTGTACCAATCAGTTTCCTCTCCTCCATGCCAAAGGTCTTCAATACCTCTTTGACATACTTGGACTAGGTAGTAAAGATACCCTCTTTCATTTGCTGAATTTGTAAACTAATGAAGAATTTTATCTCTCCAATTAGAGACATCTCAAACTCTTTCTTTATTTCATCTGCAAAAGCATGACTCATTTTATCATCTCCTCCAAAGATTATGTCATCTACAAATACTTCATAGATCAGAATCTAATCACCTTCAGATTTTAAGTAGATGTTGCTATCCTCACTTGTTCTCTGAAATCCAATCTTCACAAGATGAGAGCGTAATGTTTCAAAACATGCCCTAGGTGTTTGTTTCAATCCATACAGGTGTTTGTTTCAATCTATACAGGTGTTTGTTACTATCTTCTGATAAGGAAAACCCTTCTGGTTGCTCAATATACACTTCCTCTTCTAGGATTCCATTCAAAAATGCGGACTTCACATCCATCTGATAAACCTTAAATCCCTTAAATGCTGCAAATGCAAGTAGCATTCGTACACCTTCTAGTCTAGCCACAGGAGCAAAGGTTTCTCCATAGTCTTCTCCCTCCTCCTAAGCATATCCTTTGCATACAAGTCTTTCCTTCCTCCTTACAACTGTGCCTTTTTCATTTAGCTTATTCCTAAAGACCCATTTGGTACCTATGACATTTTTGTGTCCTGGTCTAGGTACTAGAGACCATGTTGCATTCTTTTCTATCTGTTCTAGCTCCTCTTCCATTTCTTTAATCTGATCTTCATATGTAAGTGCTTCTCTGGAATTCTTGGGCTCTAATTCAGAGATCATGCAAGATTTTTCTTTCACTTTTCTTCTTGTGAGTATCCCTGCATCTTTATCTCCTATGATTTGCTTTGGATCATGATGTAGTTTGACATACCTAGGAATGACTCTAGCTTGATCTGCTAGATTTTCTTCTTCTTCTTCACATACCTCATCTTCTTCTCCTACTGCAACTTCTACCGATACAGGAACACTAAGATCTTTACTTGTTTCTTTTTTAACTGGTTCCTAGAAGGCTATACCCGATTCATCTTCCACTTCTTCTCTATAGGTTTCCTCAGGTTCCTCAAGGGATTCATCAACCATGACATTGATACTCTCAACAATTTTCTACATTCTATTGTTGTAGCACTTGAGTGCTTTTCTCTTAGTGGAATATCCCAAAAATATTCCTTCATCACTTTTAGCATCAAATTTGCTCAAATGCTCACCTCTCCTGATATAGCACTTACTATCAAACACTTTAAAGTAACTCACAGTGGGATTTTTTCCAGTCCAATACTCATAAGGGGTTTTAACTCTATCTTTCTTGATGAGTACCCAGTTCATAGTATAGACTGCAGTGCTCACCACTTCTCTCCAAAAAGTGTGAGCAACCTTTCCTTGGATCAACATTGTTCTAGCCGATTTAACTACAACCTTGTTATTCCTTTCTGCTATGCCATTTTGTTGTGGTGTCCTTGGGGCAGACAACTACCTCTTGGTACCTCTATCTTCACAGTACTTGTTGAATTCATCAAAAGTGAATTCACCTCCTTGATCAGTTCTTATGCATTTTATCTTTTGACCACTTTCCTTCACTAATTCTCTAAAGACTTTGTGTATGCGGGAAAAGTGGGCTGATAAAACTAAATATGTGAAAATATTTCAAAATACTTGTCCACACACACACACAGGACTTCTTGATGCAAGAAATGGAGTAATGAGGTATTACTCAGCTTCCCAAGGTGGGTCCCATGGTTCTCTATCTTACAGTGTCCCTCAAACCAATGTTTTTTCTCTCATATTACTAAGCAAAATGGTTTAGGGATGGCAAATGCAAGAACGAGGGATGCTTTGATAGATTTTAGTATGAGATGCATCCTAAGCTATGCATGATCTTAAAATGCAATAAACTAGATTATAAGATGACAAGGTTAGTATAAATACTATCCTAACATGATATATTAGTCTATGATTGAGCTAAATGATAAAGAAAGTATTCTAAACATGCATATTTAGACTAATTTCTAATTAAAAGAGGCTAAAATGATGAGCATAAAAATGATATATGAAAGCTTGAATGTATTTGAGCATAAGTGTGATACTACAAATTTGGAGGATGATCCTTGAAAATGGAGGAATGAGAGCTCTATTTATAGCAAAAATAGGGCAATGGATGGTCAAGATTGAATGGTTTAATCAAGGGTTGAGTTTGAAAGTTGGGGATCCATGTTTGTAATTGGCACCAATGAAATGGTGACAAGTGTCAACACAGGGTTGGGTTGAGAGAAGGGGTTAGAGACATTAAATGCCTGAGAAGACCTCATAGTTATCTAGAGGGTAAGGGTCAAGTCTAAGTTAGGATTACCCACTGGATTAAGACTTAATCCAAGGATAAACCTTTGTGCAAATGATTAAGAGATAATCATGGTCAAAGCATTAAAGGCCTGATGAGACCCTTGGGTTGGATGAAGGTTGAGTCAAAACAAATGTTTTAACCATGTAGGAGGGTTTGAGCTAACCATTAATGGTTATTGGAGACTTTGGGGGATTAAGTGGTTGAAAGTTGGAAGCCTTTAATGGTTATCAAAGACTTTGAGGGTTTGAGAAGTGACCTCCCCTTGCTTAGGGTGTGACAAAGTTTAGAGAAGGGGTTAGGTTAATTAGAAGCGATTAGAAGATTCTAGAAGGGATTAGAAAGGGGTTTGAGATTTTGCAAGTGGATGGAGGGATAATAGGATTTAATTGAAATAAAGTATTTTAATTCAATTTGGTTGCAATTAAATAAATTAGATTTATTCAATTTAGGGTAACTATTTAATTAAATTTGAATTTAATTAAAAGTGGATAGGGGGGATTTAATTGAATAAAATAATTTATTCATTAAATGGATATAGTGAATTTAATTTAAATAAATTGAGTAATTTACTTAATTAAATAGAGGAATTGGGATAATTTAATTAAACTGGATTTAATTAAATAGAGAAATGAACATAAAATATTCATTTAGGAATATGGTCATTTTTATATGTCTACATTTTGCCCCTCTTTGAAGTGACATGTGTGCACATGTTATTTCAAAGAAAATGATGCCTTATCATGATTTATGATTAATGCAATTTTTGTGTCGCTCTTTTGATTTGCAAGTTATGCCCTAGATTCGATATTTTGATGGTGATGCCCCCTCGGGAGATGAATCAATTTTATTTTTTTGAAATTTTTTGATTTAATTTGATGAGTTGCGTATGATGTGTATGATTTTGTGCATGTGAAATGTGTGCAAATTGATTCATCTCCTAATAAGTTACAAATGTTATGGTATAGGGGAGACCGCTACCATATTACAGGTCCATTTGGCTAACCCTAATTTCATTTTCCTCCTATAAAAGGGGAAAAGGGTTTGAATTAGATTCATTTGTGCTTTGTTGACTTTGGAGAAAGAGAATTTGGCCTGCAGAGAAAATGCCTATTCCATATCATAGACACTATTTCGAGCGCGTTCGGAGGTACCGAAGACCTGCAACACATGGACCACTGGTAAGTCAACATTTTTGACCCTCTTTTGATTTTTTATTTGGTCATTTTTAGTCATTTTTTGATTTTCAAAGTTCGGGTTTAATGGTTTAGTGCGTCTAGGGCGTAGATTAGCGCATATGAAGTTTAGAGTAGTGCATCTAGTCGAATTTTAGGGGTCGCATCCGAAATAGATAGGATAGCGCATATAGGTAGAATAGTGCATGGCAGCCGTCGGGTAGCGCATTAGGTCAATAGGTTAGTGCGTAGGGTAGACCTAGCGCATAGGGGTCGCAGGGGTTCGCATAGGTAAGGGGGTTTAGCACGTAGGGATAACCTAGCACATAGGGCCAAACGGGTAGCACCTAGGAGGTGTAGATTAGCGCGTAGAGTCAGTCTAGCGCATAGGGTAGGTTAGGTGGCACATGAGGGGAAAATTTTTAGCGCGTAGAGTCAGTCTAGCGCATAGGGTAAATAGATTAGCACGTAGGAAAAGCAGCCTAGCGCGAGGGGGTTTTTTAGCGCATTGGGTATCTGTTTTAGCGCATCTAAAAAATTTTTGCAAGATGAGCCGATTTGAAAATTTGTTTTGGTCTGTCTGTCATGATTTTATGCTTTTGTCCAATATGAGTGTTGATATAACTTGTTTTGATTTGTGATTTTCCAAGTTATGTATAGATATCAATGTGTTGTGTTGATCAAAATATGATTTATTTGCATGTTTTGTTTCAAGCTCAATGTGTGAAGCCTGAGTTGTGTTACAAGCTGATATGGGTTGGAAACTTGAGTTGTGTTACAAGTTGATATGGGTGAGAAACTTTAGTTGTTTTACAAGTTTATGTGATTGTGGAGACTTGAGTTGTGTCACAAGTTTTGATATGGTTTTTGAGAACTTGAGTTGTTTTACAAGTTGATATGAAATGATAGGATTTTGAACTTGATGTAGATGAGCAAATTGTTTCATGTTGTTGATGTAAGTTGGATTTGGATATCTTTGTTTTGATGTGGAACTGATATTGGATTTGTTTTGCTTATTGACAGGAGCAATTGGGCGTAGTTTAGTCGCGGGAGAGATTCCCCAGACCGTGGACATTGATACCTTGGTTGTCGCAGGCTGATCTCGATATTATTGAGAGATGTGGATTGACTTCTCTCCTGGATATGCCTCGGTTCACTGTGAACTGGGGGCTATTGACAGCACTTGCGAAGAGGTGGCATAGTGATACGAACACCTTCCATTTTTCCACTGGAGAGATGACAGTCACACTAGAGGACTGTTACCGGATTCTGCGCATCCCTATAGTAGGGGCACTACTACCATATGAGCAGTCAGAGGAGGGTGGCATAGAGGCACTACGCCGTATTTTTCAGGATGATACTATCTGTGACTATGAGATCCCATGGCAGGAGTTTTTGGACCTAGATTATGCACTGCTACCATCCGTACTAGCAGGGTTCATTGGTGGATTCCTTTGTCCTGATCGCAGGTCAAAGGGATTGTCGGTGGGATGGGGGCTGGTTTTGGAGGAGATGGTTACACAGGGGTAGAGATTTGCATGGGGGTCAGCTATGCTGGCCCATTTATACAGGGGTCTGCATGAGGTAGTATACCTCAGTTACGGCAGTTTGTCAACTGGCGTGACATTATTACAGGTATGGTGTTGGGAGCACATTCCAGCAGCGAGGCCACTAGCAGACAGGGACAGGCCTGTAGGATGTGCATATGCCTATGGATATAGGGGTCTAGTTGTCCAGTGTAAGCTGGGCAAACTAGAACACTGGAGGAGAGTACTGGATGATATAGATACGGTCACCTGGCAACTGTATATAGGATGTGAGGTGTGGGCCGAGGATGGGCTGGAGATGCCCTTTGTATTTATGACCAGGTACCTGATTGGGAGGACCCCGTTCATGATTGAGTGGTTTGTGGTGACCTGAGTTTTGAGGTAGTTTGGGCACCAGTAGGGTATTCCTCAGGGAGCGTGCCTATATGCACGGCGGCAGCAGGATGTAGCGGATTGGGGGCCGACCATTGATAGTGCAATGGCGGTGGAGGAGTTTGTGGGGTTGGCTGGGCAGATATGGGATTATGCCCCTAAGATTCAGGATGCGGGCATGACGGATGAGTTTGCTTGATTGTTTGCTGCACGGGCGGTGGCCAGGATATCTGATCCTGAGGAGATGAGGCCAGCCTTTGATTTAGATGAGGAGGAGGGAGACGGGGGAGACGATGAAGATGATGGGGAGGATGGAGGAGGAGGACGAGGGAGAGGAGCCAGAGGTAGGTGGGGAGATAGAGGGAGGAGAGGGGATAGAGGTGTGGATAGAGCAGTGAGACAGGGGAGGATAGATAGGGGGAGAGGTGGATTGGCGATCGGAGTTGGTGGAGAGGGGAGAGTGGGGGAGGTGCTAGCTATAGTGGGTGGTACAGAGGAGGCTATGCGACCAGCTCAGAGGAGGAGGATAGATGTGCTCCCACCTCCAGCACCGAGGACAGGCTGAGTGGGAGGGGTTCCTCCAGCATAAGTAGCACTACGGGTTTGGGTCCCAGGTCATATGGAGGATGCCTAGATACGGACTCTACAGATTACTGTACAGCAGCTGCAGGCACAGATTTTGACCTATCAGCGGCAGATTTCTCAGTTGACCACTGAGCGGCGGGGATGAGTGGAGGAGGTGGTGTCCAACATGCAGAGAGCAGTGGTGGGTGGTCTGATGAGAGACACCTTGAGAGAGTTGGCACTGAGAGCCTAGGAGGTGGAGTATTATAGGCGGCACTATGAGGCTGCAGTACCCAGGGATCGCCGAGTACAGAGTTTTGCACAGTCGAGATCTAGTCGACCTCGAGCTACTGGGTCACGATCTGAGAGCCGAGGTGTTACAGGGCCACTGAGATAGGACCCTCCTAGAGATCCAGGGGCGGGTGCATCTGGAGCGAGACCATCTCCATCAGGGGATAGTCATACTTGAGAGACATGGTCTCTGTTATAGTTTTGGATCATTGTTATTCTTTGTACGGGACACAGTTTTGACACATTTTGTACATTTGGATCATTTTTGATATATATATATATATATATATATATGGCACCATTTGCTTTGATCATGTGATGTGTTTATATGGATGCATGTTATGTGGGTTACCTCTTTATGATGATGCAATGCTTTAAATATATGACATAATGTATGATGCAGGATGTATGTTTTTATATGCTGTGAGATGTATCTTGAAAATGAGATGTATGATTTGATATGAAACTATGGTTAAATAATATGCAAACATGTTAAATGATATGCAACTAATTGTAAAATGATATGCAACTAATGTTAAAATGATATGAAAACATGTTTAAATGATATGCAACTAATGTTTTTGGAGCATCCCTCATTCTGTATTTGCCATCCGATATAGCCATTTGTTTGCTTTCTTTGTAGATATCATCATTGAGCATTGATTTGTTTAGGATATGTTGAAAATTTATACAGGTATAATGGTATAATTGAACCATAATGATCTAAGAAAAATCTACATGATGTTTGATTTGGCAAGATAGCACAAGCATCAAGTTATAATTAAACCAGGACGACCTTAGTGCGTATTGCGTAAACAGACAAGATTTGATCATTTATATGCGTGAAGTGGAATCAGGCCTTCAGTGATATTTGATGTATCACGTCTCGAGGCAAGGATTCACACAGTACAAGTGATCGCCTCCCAGACAAAAGACTAAGAAAATATTGGAAGTTCCCCTTGATCTCTAGCTTTGAAGCGTTTTAGTGAGAAAAAGGAAAAGAATCCAATAATTTAAAAAGTTCAAAATGCAAAAATAGTCAAGATTTTTATGCGATAATGCAACATTTAGTACTTCTGAGTTTTTGCAGTAGTTGTGATGTCTTGAATGTTTGCAAGTTTTTGAATAAGTTAATGCCCCTAGCTGAGTGTGCCTCATGATATGATGATGTACAGTGATTTCCAAGCCATGGTGGATTAGTGGTAAGAGGATATGTATAGACAAACCAGGACAGTGACTACGTTAAGTATGTCCTGAATGGATATGTGCTAAGTGTTGGGCGATGGCCGATAGTGTTTGTATGGATAAAATGGTATTGATATAGATGGAGGAGCCATTCTTTTACAAGAGCACCTGTTTACCAGGTTTTCACCATTTGTTTTTATTTGTACTTTATGTTGTTGCTTTTTCTGGACTTTTTTTATTTTTTTATTTTTTTGCGTATTTTGGCTTTTTCCGTGCACTAGGCCACTTAAGCGTAGTACCTCTTTAGATGGATGCTGTTAGATGGTTCGTCGAGCACATCTCCTTCAGAATTTGTTAGTTGATAGGAACCTGATCCATAGACTGATATGATAACATAGGGATCCAACCAGTTAGGTTCAAATTTCCCTTTCTTTTCTCGATCTTGCTGATTTCTTGGATTTTCTTTGAGGACTATGTCACCAACCTTGAAGTTGCGGGGAATGACCTTGTGATTGTAGCTCCTACACATGTGTTGTTGATATGCTTTGAGATGAGTGTAAGCATGTTGACGTCTTTCATCTAATAGTTCAAGTTCTTGCAGTCGGTTAACTCGATACTCTTCATCTGGGATTAAACCTTTCAAAGAGACTCTGAGAGATGGGATTTCTACCTCTAGGGGTAAAATAGCTTCTGATCCATATACCAATGAGTATGGTGTTGCTCTTGTAGGTGTGCGGATGCTGGTTCTATATGCCCAAAGTGTTGGATTGAGTTGTACGTGCCAATCTTTTCCTGCATCATTCACTATTTTCTTGAGGATTTTCAGTATTGTCTTGTTAGATGCTTCTACTTGACCATTTCCTTGTGGGTAGTATGGTGTAGAGAACCTATGTTGGATTTTGAATTTTTCACATAGTTCTTGGACATCTTGATTCTTGAAGGGCCATCCATTATTTGTGATGATTGAACTTGGAATACCATATCTGCAGATCAGATAATTTAGGATAAAAGAGGCAATTTGTTTCCCTGTCACTGTGGTCATGGGAACTGCTTCTATCCATTTGGTAAAATATTCCGTGGCTGTTATAATGAACTTGTGTCCATTTGAAGATGAAGGATGAATTTTTCCAACCAGGTCTAGTCCCCACTGACAAAAACGCCAGGATGTTGTAAATGGCTGCAGTTCCTGTGCTGGTGCATGTATGAGATTACTATGGATTTGACATTTAGGACATTTCTTGGCAAAATGATATGAGTCATTTTCCATGGTAGGCCAGTAGTATCCCATCCATAGAAGCTTTTTAGTAAGAGTAGTGCCACTTGAATGTGTGCCACAAATACCTTCATGAAGCTCGTGTAAAGAAGAATCAGAATCATTACGATCAAGGCAACGAAGAGGAGTACCATCTAGACCTCGATGATATAAAGTATCGGCGGTAAGGGTGTAACGGGCAGCTTGTCATATAAAGTTACGTTTTTGGTTACGGGATTGGTCAATTGGTAAGATATTATACTTGAGGTAATCATATATGGCTTCATATAATGGAGAATCTGAACCAGTCAAGGCATAGATAACTTGAGATTCATAGTGGTCATAGGTGGGGGAGAACAGTTGCTCTACTAGGAACTCGTAATGACTCTGTTGTTCTGGAATTTGTAGTAATGAAGCGATAGTAGCCATTACATCGACTTCTTTGTTATTCAGCCTTGGTATTTGCTCAAAGGTGATGTGCACAAAATACTATTTGAAGTCATCCACCATTCATTTGTAGGGTAGTAGCTTGTCATCCTTTGTCTGATAGTCGTTGTTGATTTGATGGACGACTAGTTGTGAGTCTCCATAGACTTTTAACTCTGTGATTTTCCATTCTACGACCATTTTGATGCCTATAACCAATGCCTCATATTCAGCCACATTATTGGTGCAGGGAAACATAAGCCTGTATGATCTTGGTATAGTGTGTCCTTTAGGAGTGATGAACAAAATGCCAGCACCTAAACCGTGTTGTGTATAGGATCCGTCAAAGTATAGGGTCCATTGTTTAGTAGAAAGAGCAAGAACGTCCCTATCTAGAAATTATGGTGTGTTTGCCGGGGAATGGTGCTTCAGCCAACTGATCTGCAATTGCTTGTCCCTTGATGGCTCATCTTTCTATGTATTGGATGTCAAATTCACTGAGAATCATGACCCATTTAGCCAATCGGCCTGTAAGAGTGGCCTTGCCGAGTAGATATTTGAGAGGATCAATTTTTGCGACTAGCTTAATGGTATGTGCTAGCATATAATGTCAGAACTTCTGAGATGCAAAAACCATTGTTAGGCAAGCCTTTTCAATGAATGTATAGTTGAGCTCATAACCATTCAATGCCCGACTGATGTAATATATGGTGCATTCCTTCCCTTGTTGATCTTCTTGTGCCAATAGTGCCTCCAGTGATATATCTGTTGTTGAGATATATAAGATAAGAGGCTTTCCTGCGACTGGTGGTACTAGAACTGGTGGATTCATCAGGTACTGTTTGATTTGGTAAAAAGATTCCACACACTTGGCCTCCCATTTTAATGGTACATTTTTGTGTAGTAAATGGTTAAATGGTAGACTTTTATCTGCTAGCTGAGCGATGAATCGCTTGATTGATTGAAGTCGTCCCTGTAGAGATCTGAGTTGACTGATATTCTTTGGTGGTGGCATGTCCATAATGGATTGTACCTTTGCTGGATCTACTTCAATACCTTTAGCTGAGACTATGTAGCCTAGTAACTTGCGTGATGTAACCCCGAAGACACACTTCTTAGGGTTGAGCCTGACTTGGAATTTCTCCTATCGATCAAAGATCTTTGTTAGGATGCTGAGATGTTCGGCTCTAGTGAAGGATTTAGCTAGTAAATCATCCACATAGTCTTCCATAAATGTGTGCATCATGTCATGGAAGATTGTGGTCATTGCTCTTTGATAAGTGGCCCCTGCGTTCTTCAAGCCAAAAGGCATAACATTCCAACAGTACATTCCCCAAGGACAGGTGAACGCGGTTTTATCTTGATCTTCGGGGGCTATTTTGATTTGATTATAGCCTGAGAAACCGTCCATTAGTGAGAGCATTGCATGACCTGCTGTAAGATCTACAATTATGTCGATACTGGGTAGAGGAAAGTCATCTTTTGGACAAGCTTTGTTGACGTCTCTAAAGTCAGTGCAAATTCTGATACTACCATCTGGTTTTGATACTAGAACGATGTTAGAAATCCATTCTGCATAGTCAATGGGTCGGATGAACCCGACGTCTAATAGTTTCTTTAGTTCCGTTTTGACCATGAGTGCCACCTGTGGATTCATCTTTCGTAGCTTTTGCTTGACTGATTTAACTCCTGTAGAAATGGACAAGTGATGCATGATTAAGTGTGGATCTACTCTGGGCATATCAGCATATGACCAAGCAAAGTTGATTTGCTATTTTTTAAAGAAGATGATGAATGCCAATCTTTCTTCCTCTATCAGGGATTCTGCAAGGTGTATGTTTCTGGCTGCTTCTGTGGTACCAATGTTGATTGATTGAGTGGGCTCAATCAATATGGGTGATTGTTCATGAAAGTGTTCAGGAAGAGTGTCAAGTCTCCCATCGTTAGGTGCCTTAAAAAGGTTTTCACCCTTAGATGCGTCCTTTATTTTTACTTTTTTGTGATCTAGAGCTGCCATTGACTAGCTTTCAGCATCAGATCCTTTATTTAGTTCATTTTTGTGACTAAGAGACTTGGCACTCCCTGGTTTTTAGACATCGTTATTTTGTTCACTGGTAGAGCCTATTTTCGTATTTATGGTACATAGGTAATGGATAATAGATTCATCATCTGGGAAAATTGGTATAGCATGTGTTTCAGGTTCATCCCAGTCAATGAGGTCAGGAAAGACAAGTGGTAAGGAATCATTGGGTGGATCAAGTTCGGCTACTATGAGTGTTAGGATAGGGTTTGCATCGTGATTGTTCTTGGTTTTAAAGAAGTCCAGAATTTCATCGAGTTCTTCAATGGTATTATCTTCCACATAGACTTGTTCATAATGTTCCTATTCACTTTCCTTAGCGTCATAGATATTTTGTGGTCCAAATTCAAGAGGTCTATCTTCTGCGTTATGTTCTTCTTGAGAAAGGGATATAGAATCAGTATCATCCAGGTCATTTGTAGTAGCATTGGAGCAGGTACCCCATTCATATTCATTGGAATCTGTCTCATAGGCATCATCCCAGATTCTATCGGTGCTGTAAACAGGTATGTTGTATGGTGAAAACAAATCTTTGATAATGGATACCATTTTGATGGTTTTTGTTGATTCTGTATCAGATCCGTATTCTACTTTCTGGATTTGTTCATAGACTGTGCTTCCTCGAGGAGGAATAATGGTATCTGGAGATGACATGATTTATTTTTGAGACATTGGTGTTTGACTATGAGCTACCGCTGCAGATAGGGCCTTCTTATGACTTAGAAGCTTTCCCTGATGCAACTTCTGATCTTGATGTTCCCGTGCCTTGCAGATTGTTTTTGCTGATTCAAAGAGTGCTTCCTGCTAGGATTCTTCTTTGTACATCTTCTTCACCTTCCATTGAGGTTTTGTAGTTGTGTGTGGCGGTGGTTTCAATAGGAATGTGAGTTTAGAACCTAATCCTGCTTTGTTTCTACTAGGTTGTGAAGGAAGATCTATAGGTTTAGTGACTCCTTTGCGTTTCCCAATAGGTCCTTTACCACCATATCCCATTTGCTTCATGATTAAGTAGCCTTTTCCATACAGGTGTGTTGGTAGAACAATGTCCAGAGCGGCTGCTCTATGATCTTCTTCCTCATCTTTGTATAGCCAGCTAAGAACATCTTTGTCTTCTGATTCATCTGCTAGACTACCCAATTGGATGAAGGTACCATCAAATTTAGTGATGGGCTGAGTGGCTAGATGTGTTGATGTAGTAGGCAAACCATGCGATCTAGGTGATGTTGGCAATTTGGCCAAACACAAAGGCTCCAAAGAGTATTCTCCCATGCCTTGGTCTTTGATTTGCATCTTCTGCTTGAAGTCTCCCCATAAGGAGTTTGATTTTGCTGTTGGTGGATCTGATGTTGAAGATCGCTTCTTTTCTCTATTATGAGGAACCAAACTGTCTTGGGCTGCCCCCATTGCGTTGCAATGTTGAAATGGATTGTGATCAGCTGATATGGAGATTTCTTCTCCATCATAAGGAAACTTTACACACTGGTGATACGTAGAAGGTACTGCTTGCATTTCATGTATCCAGGGTCGTCCTAACAAGATATTGTAGGTTAGATCAATATCTAAGACCTGACATATAGTATCCTTTTGTACTGGTCCTACTTGAATAGGCAATATCACTATGCCTTTAGAGGACCTTTCCTCATCATCATATGCTTTTATAGTAATCTTTTTGCAAGGATCAATAGATTCTTCTAAGAAGCCTAATGCACGGATAAGCTTTAAAGTACATATATTAAGTCCGGCTCCTCCATCTATTAAGACTCTTTTTACTTGGTGTTTGCAAACAATGACTTCAATATGGAGAGGAGTATTATGCGGATGACTCAAGGAAGTATTATCATGCTCTGAGAAGGTGAGGTTATGAGGTCTTGTCATATGGGCGACCATGGCTTGAAATCTGTCTATATCCAGATTTTGAGGTACATTTGTTTCCAATAGCGCTTGCTCCAATATGTCTTTGTGCTTTGGTGATAGTTTCAATAATTCCAGGATAGATATCTGAGCTGGAGTCTTGCGTAGTTGGCTAACCAAATCATATTGGATTTTTGGTGTGGTAGTTGTAGGTGCAGTATGTCCCTTCAAGACATATTTCTAAGTTCGGGTTGTTACATTGATAGATTCATGATTATGCCAATCTCAAATGGTGATGACATTGACTTGATGATCTTCAGCTGATATGTGGTTGATTGTGTTGTTGTAGATGTGATTAATATGAGCTCCACGTGTATCATCTGAAGTTGATGCTCCATCTTTGTTGTAATTTGGGAGAGGATTTTTGAAGGCTTCGTGATCACCATTTGTTTTGAGACCATCCACCATTAAATCACCTCGATCAATCATGTCCTGTACTATGTGTTTCAATCTCATGCACTCATTTGTTCTATGACCCTTGTTGCGATGGAAATCACAATAGTGTGAATCATTCCACCAAGGTGGTTTGATTGGGGATTCATAGTTGCTGATTGGAGGCAAAGAAAGAATCTTGTTTGCCAAGAGTTCTCTAAATGTGGATTCTAATGATTGTCCTAGTGGTGTGAAGATACGCTTTTGAAAATTGTTTGTGTTGTTGCGTGAATTGTTGTTAGGTCCTGGATTCATGTTTTTGCTTTGAGTATCGTTGGTATTGTTTGCGTTGAATTGTCCGTGATCATTGTTTGGTGCATATGTGTTAGCACTGGGAGTAGCATTTTTAGGATTTTTCATATTTTGAGGATTTTCGGATAATGCAAGTACTGGTTGCTTAGATTTGGGATCATATGATTCATTGTTGCCTTCATTTTTGTTTCGGGTCCAAAATCGAGATTTGTCAAGATTGGTGTTGTTTTGGTTATTGTAGTTTGATGAGTTTGTTCCTTCCTTGTAGAATTTGAGTGTTCCCTTTTTGATACATGCTTCTTCTACTTGAATGCCATTTTCAATCAATTTAGCAAAAGATGGTATGTATTGAAGTTTTAGTCTGTAACTCATTTCACCATTCAAGTTATCGATGAAGATCTCCATTTTCTCCTTTTTAGGAATATCTCAAGGATATCTGGATACCATGCGTCACCAGCATTGAAGAAATACCATGAATGTTTTGTTGTTCTTTTGTTTGGTGTTGCAAACATCTAACATGGTTATGGAATGTTGGATGTTGTAGGAATAGTGGGTTATGAATTTGTTAACCAATTCATCAAATGATCTGACAGGTGGTGAAATTTTGGATAACCATTCCATGGTTTTCCCTCCCAAGCTTCTGGGGAATAACCTCATCAAATAGGTGTCATCATGAGAAAATTCAAGGCTTAGTGTGCAAAATTCTCGAACATGATCTCGGGGATCACTTTTTCCATCATATTTATCAAATTTGGGAACATCTGAGTTTGGAGGAAAAGGCACCATGTTCAATCTTCTGTCAAATGGGTAAGGACATATTTCATTTAAAGAGTACCGCACTGTCGTCCCTTGTTGCATATCCTGTATTTGCCTTTGCAACATTTTCATTTGTTGAGTAAGGGCTGCCAAAGGTATATTGTCTTGTCGAGGGAAAAGTTCTTGCCTTGTATTGGTTCTCAGCTGAAAAGGTGTAGTAAATGGTATATTTTGTTCTGGTGTTTCTAGCTCAGGTATACGCATTTCTGGTATGCATTGTTCTGGAATGTGTTTCTCTAGAATATGTTGCTCAGGTATGTGAGTTTCTTCTTCTCTTTGTTGTTCTTGATATGCATATTGTCAAGATCCAGTTTGAAAAATGTTTGGGTCTAAATCTTCAGGAAGTTTAACGCCTTTGCTTGTAAGCATGAGTAGATATTTTTCTTTGTCATTTTCCATGAGCTTTTCTACAAGTTTTTGGAAGGAAGGGTTTTCTTGACATTCCCAAAGAAGTGCTTCAGTAATTTCAGGTTCTTCTATGGGTGGAACCTCAAAAGGATTTGATAATCTTCGATTCATACTAGACTCAGCGTGTGCCTTGCTTTGTTTGTCTTTTTGAGAGCGAGTAACAGGCATTTTAGTAGAAACTTTCAGTGATGAAGGGGACAAAAGCCTCGTTGATATGTTGCTCCAGTGTTGGTGGTTTTGGTCGAGATGTGTTATATGTGATGCACTCGTCGGGCAAGAATGCTGGATTGATCTTTCCTCCATGGTTTATGGTTTGATTAAAAGAAGACTTTTGATAGTAAGCTCTTGTTTTCAAAGGTTTTTTGTCAAATTCGCTAGATTTGTTTTTAATATAACGTTTGACGTGATGAAGGAATACCCGATGAGATTTGAAGAGTTGACGATTGATGTATAAAAACTTATTTCTCTTGATGAATTTGGAAAAACTAGGTTGTTGTTTCTTCAACGTGATGTTATGATAGAGGTTCTTTCTTCTCAGAATAAGGGGATTAGTGATGCATGAGTGATCAATGGTTTTCTTTGATTGGTTTGGATTCAGTTGATTCTTGTTTTTGAAAATTTCAAATCTTACTCTATCAAAGTGAAGGTTTTTAGATGCCCCTTCAGGACAAAGCGTGTCAAATGATATGGATAAAAGCCTCCCAATCTGGAAACTTGTTTTGACAATTTGAAAGTTTTAAACAAGTGTTTTGAGATAAAAATCCGTAAGATAGTAAAGGATTCTGTTGATACTGATGATGAGATTTCTGGATTATGATAGGAGAGACATCCTCTATTGCGCGATTCGTTTAAGATTCTGACAACTTTTGTTTTGACACAAATTTAGCTCAAGAAATAGTTTTAGTTGTTTGTTTTTGTCACTCTGGTTTGATGAAAAATGATGTTGATAAAAAGGCTTCTAAAAATGTTTTTGAAATTTTCAAAAAAATTTTGGTTTTGCTCTCTGTTTTTCTGTTTTGGATCACGCGCTAGAATAGAGTCTACATGAGCTATTGAAATTCTTTTATGCACTAAAATAATAACCACACATGCTAGGCTGCCCCCAGACACTCGCTAAAGTTTTTGGACTGTTAAAATTGTTTTCCTAGCTGTTAAAAAAACTATGCGCTATCCTGGGTCCGTGACGCGATAACTGTTGGACTTTATGCGCTAATTTTTGGTCTCCACGTGCTAAGCTGTTGCTTCCAAGCGCTAGACTATTTTTCTGATGCGCTAAAGGATTTTACACTGTTTTGCCTTTAAGATGAAACGCTACTGTTTTGAACCAACGTGCTAACTGGCGGTTTGGATGCACTAACAGAAGTACTCCACGCACTAAGAAGTTGCTCTCATGCGCTAAACTGCCCTGATTTTCTTTTTGGTTTGGTTTTGGTGAATTTTGAATTTTTGTTGGAAATTTTTCAAGTTTTATGGATGATTTTCTGAAGTAATAAATGCAAACACGGCACAAAAAGTACAACCATTTTGCCTAATCTAACAAAAAGTGTATGTTTAGCAAAGATGTGTTCAAATCCCCAATGTTTTAATAGGTTTGGATATAAATAATACACTTCAGAAAGAGTCTTTAGTCAAGGGTCATAAATAACATCATAGCCCACTAGTCTCGATACTCCATCAGCTCAAACAGCCGTGTCACCCCCTAGAGGGCGCCCATTTTTTTGCCTTTTACCAGAAATTAACTCAAAGTGAATCGCTTCATAGTTGAGTAGTTATCTTGGGAGATATATGGTGAGTAATCTTGGGGGCAGATTCTTCCCCACCCTTGCACTATGATGTTATAAATGTCTGCTTACTGACTCGGTTCAAAGCTTTTATTTCTAGGGTTCGTAATCAGGCTTCTCGTTCGACCGTCAGTGATAAACTCCCTTAGGAGACTTCCCAACCTTTAGAACAAAGGCTTTACGTATCTCGAGGATACTGGGGGAAGGCTAATCATTGCGTGCAATCGTTGAAAAGGACTTTCGTCACTTTCCACATTTGATTATAGTGGGTTGGAATTCTTGGCATCAAAGTCGTTCCCCACTTAGGTCGTTCCCTTCACACCGGCCATAAATGGCTTTAAGAATTGATTCCAACTCCTCGGGAAGGCAGGCTTGCTGAAGGTTTTATTGCTTGAAGTAAAGAAAGCTGTAAGAGTGGTCTGGATTTTTGATCACCCAGTTAAGGGGAGAGCATATTCCTTCCACTTTCGAGACAAAGCAATCAAGTTGGTTTATTTTATCCTTTCAATTTAGTGATTTGCTAAAAATCTATGTGGAGATGTTGCTCCACAAAAACATGGTGTTTATTTTATCCTTTCAAAGAAATGATTTTCTGATCTATGAAAAGAAATTTGGTCAGCAAAGTAAATTCGATGTTTTGGTCAGCAAAAGAAATCACTTAAAAGAAAATGGTCCGCTCCACCTACAAGAAAATTGTTAGAGTCCTGCCAAAAGTCAATGGAATAGTTAGAAAATCTAGATTTTGGAGGACTTCTATAAGTCTAAATTTTAGTTCGGTTACAATTTTAAATTTTTGCTCTCTGTCTGTGATGCGCTACAGAAAGGATTGTACGCGCTAGACTACAACTTAGATGCGCTAAAATTATGTCGAGAAGCACTAAATTGTTTGCTAGATGCACTAAATAGTGCATTGAAAGCACTACTTTTTTTTTTCTCCCACGTTGAGACCTGCAGGAAAAGTGCTGATTTGATGCGCTAAAATATGGCCTTCACGTGCTGGATGATGGGCTTTAAGCGCTAGATTGTTAGCTAGATGCGCTATCTGACAGACCTGAAGTGCTACTCTATTTTTCGTTCGCGTTGAGACCTACAGGAAAGTTTTTGTGTGGGTTATGTGCTAAAAAATGGACTTTACGCGCTAGAGTAGAGACCCCACGCGCTGAACAGTGGGCTGGATGCGCTACTCTATTTATGGGATGAGCTAAACATTGATTTGAATGCGCTAATTCATTTTTCCTGCATGCCTGCAAAAGAGGTTAGTTTCAAAAACCGATATGATATTTGGGGTAAGGCCCCACGGTGGGTGCCAGAAATGTATGCGGGAAAAGTGGGTTGATAAAACTAAATATGTGAAAATATTTCAAAATACTTGTCCACACACACACACAGGACTTCTTGATACAAGCTATGGAGTAATGAGGTATTACTCAACTTCCCAAGGTGGGTCTCATGGTTCTCTATCTTACAATGTCCCTCAAACCAATGTTTTTGCTCTCAGATTACTGAGCAAAATGGTTTAGGGATGGCAAATGCAAGAACGAGGGATGCTTTGATAGATTTTAGTATGAGATGCATCCTAAGCTATGCATGATATTAAAATGAAATAAACTAGATTATAAGATGACAAGGTTAGTATAAATACTATCCTAACATGATATATTAGTCTATGATTGAGCTAAATGATAAAGAAAGTATTCTAAACATGCATATTTAGACTAATTTCTAATTAAAAGAGGCTAAAATGATGAGCATAAAAATGATATATGAAAGCTTGAATGCATTTGAGCATAAGTGTGATACTAAAAATTTGGAGGATGATCCTTGAAAATGGAGGAATAAGAGCTCTATTTATAGCAAAAATAGGGCAATGGATGGTCAAGATTGAATGGTTTAATCAAGGGTTGAGTTTGAAAGTTGGGGATCCATGTTTGTAATTGGCACCAATGAAATGGTGACAAGTCTCAACATAGGGTTGGGTTGAGAGAAGGGGTTAGAGGCATTAAATGCCTGAGAAGACCTCATGGTTATCTAGAGGGTAAGGGTCAAGTCTAAGTTAGGATTACCCACTGGATTAAGAATTAATCCAAAGATAAACCTTTGTGCAAATGATTAAGAGATAATCATGGTCAAAGCATTAAAGGCCTGATGAGACCCTTGGGTTGGATGAAGGTTGAGTCAAAACAAATGTTTTAACCATGTAGGAGGGTTTGAGTTAACCATTAATGGTTATTGGAGACTTTGGAGAATTAAGTGGTTGAAAGTTGGAAGCCTTTAATGGTTATCAAAGACTTTGAGGGTTTGAGAAGTGACCTCCCCTTGCTTAGGGATGTGACAAAGTTTAGAGAAGGGGTTAGGTTAATTAGAAGTGATTAGAAGATTCTAGAAGGGATTAGAAAGGGGTTTGGGATTTTGCAAGTGGATGGAGGGATAATAGGATTTAATTGAAATAAAGTATTTTAATTCAATTTGGTTGCAATTAAATAAATTAGATTTATTCAATTTAGGGTAACTATTTAATTAAATTTGAATTTAATTAAAAGTGGATAGGGGGGATTTAATTGAATAAAATAATTTATTCATTAAATAGATATAGTGAATTTAATTTAAATAAATTGAGTAATTTACTTAATTAAATAGAGGAATGTGGATAATTTAATTAAACTGGATTTAATTAAATAGAGAAATGAACATAAAATATTCATTTAGGAATATGGTCATTTTTATACGTCTACACTTTGAACTTTCCAAACGCTTCAGACTTGTCTTTCAAGAATGTGACATACATCATTCTTGAGAAGTCATCAGTAAGAATCATAAAATACCTATCTCCCTGAATACTTCTAGCTTTCATAGGACCACACAAATCAGTATGCACAAGGTCAAGTAAGTTTTCTGCTGAGAAAGACTTACCTTTGAAAGTTGAGGAAGACATCTTCCCAAGTTGATATCCTCTGCATAAGGAATTCTTTAGTTTATTCAGCAAAGACAATCCTCTTACTGCATTGATCTTACTAGCCTTTACAATATTATCAAAGTTTATATGACAAAGTCTCCTATGCCATATCCAACTATCAGCAAACTTAGCCATTAGACACTGACTTATCTTGGCATTCAACTGAAATAAGTTACCTTTGGTCTTCTTACCGGTGACAATAAGTTCATCACACTTTCCAATTATACTGTAGAATCCACCTTTGAACTCCAGAATGAGTCCTTTATCATTTAGCTAAGCAACACTCAACAAGTTATGCTTAAGACCTTCTACCCAGTAGACATCATCTACACTTCTCTTTCCATTCAGTGAGATGGATTCTTTACCTTTCACCAAACATGGTGCATCATTGCCAAATCTGACAACACCTCCATCATATTCTTCTAGAGATAGAAACTTTCTCCTATCACTAGTCATGTGGTGAGAACAACCACTATCAATTATCCACTCATTAGAGTTGTCGATGCGAGAGACAAGTGCTTTCTTGTTAGACACTTCTTCCTTCAAAACTACAAATACTATGTCTTCATTTTCTTCATCCTCGGATTCTTCATCAGTAACACCTTCATCCACTGCAACAAGACATTTTCTTCTATTTCCTCCTTTATACTTTCTAAACCTCCCCGGTTTATCATTATTGTCATTGTTAGGACAAATAATAGCTATATGTCCTATCTTATTGCAGGAAAAACATTTCAAAGGAAGCTTACCTCTGTATTTTCCAGTACCTTTTGGAAGTCTCTTGGCAAGAAAAGCTTCAAACTCCATCAGAATTTCTTCATCATCCATACCTCTGATTTTCATGGATTCATAACTGGTACTTACTTCTTTTCCTTTTCTGGCTGGTGCAACAAATTCTCTAAAAGCTGACTTAGTCTTCTGAACACTGGCATCATAGCTATTCAACTCATATGCAGTTAACTTCACAATGATAGAGTCTAAGGATACCTTGGTTTTATCAATATACCTTAGTTCCTGGATAGCAGCAACTCTGATTGCATAGACTGGTAACAATAATCTCAAGAATTTATTGACAATGATGGCATCATCAATCATTCCACTAGTGCTCTTGATATCTCCAACAACAGTCTTGATTCTTATGCCATATTGTTGAATGGTCTCACCTTCAACCATCCTCGTGTCTTCAAATTTTCCTCTAAGGATCTCTTCCTTAGCTTGCTTTACATGTTCATCGCCACCATAAATAGTTTCCAATGTGTCCCATACATCTTTAGGAGTTTCCTTATCTTGTACATCAATGAACTCAATATTAGACAAACTACTTATAAGAGCTTCCATGACTTGCCCATTTTCTTGAATCTCTCTCTTCTGATCATCAGTTAGAGTGCCAGTGAGAATCACACAGGCATTCTCAACATAGCTCTAGTGTTGAGAACCCTAACTATTGATATAGATCTTCATTCTGTCCTTCCATATTTTGAAGTTATCTCTATTGAACTTAAGACCTTCCCTCTTCATCATTACGATAAGATCTTTTACCTCAAGTGGTTAAGCTTATATCATCGAGGACCTAGAGTTGCTCTGATACCAATTGATGAATAATGATAAACAACAGATACCCTAACTGGTACTGAGAGGGGGGGGTGAATCAGTACAGACAAAAACTTTCTCAATGACTTATCAAGTTAAAGCAATACCAGTTAAATGCAGTAAGACTTTAGACAACATAAAATGATAAGCCTGAACACTTTAAATACACAATACTTGATAACAACCTCACCAAGAAATATATGCATGTGGTGTAACAGTAATACCACAACCTAGTAACTCTGCATGCATAATCACTCAAACAAAGAACCCTTAATCATCACATGAAAATTGCACAACACATGACACATAGATTTTTCACATGGAAACCCAAATGGGAAAAACCACGATGGGGATGAATACCCACAAGCTTGTTTTTGAATTCTTTTGAATCTCGCTCTGTTAGGAGCCTAGTCTTGTTAAAGACTTTACATTAAGGTTCTGCTAGGAACCGATCCTGTCAAAGATCACCCGGTTAAGGGATGGCAATATACCCTATTAAAGGTTGAAACCTTGTTAAAGGTTACCTTGCTAGAGGATTTAAAGAACTCTATAAACTTGAGTCACCTGGTTAGAGGATTTACAATAAGCCTATTAAAGCTACCCGGTAAAGGGATTTTCCAATTGTTGAAATTGTTAGAAGACAACAGGTAAAAACTCTGATCTGGTAATAGCACTACATGCCAAGGAAGATCCTTTTCAATTCCTCTACTTCTGCAATCACACTTTGCAGTTTTCTCTTACTAGTCTGACAAGTATCTCATCACTCGAATACACACACAATATTTGTGAATAACTTACAATAACAAACATCATCAACCTTATAGACAACAATTAGATCGGTAGCATAAACCCTAAACCCTAAGCATCTTAGGTTTGCAATACATGTGGTCCAATCCTGACCATCCAAACACTTTGCATACATAAATACAATCTCAAAAGATCACAAGACAATATACATCGTTCATTATTCACCGCACATGGGAATCAATATCTCATCACGCTTTCTTCTCATACTGCCAAGAAGAATGTTCATTCTCGAGGTAGACTTTTAATGCAGTCGATCTTCTCATGCAAGATCCTCAAGGAAATCCTTCACATGCACAAAGCTGATGTGGCACCTTGATCTCATCCTCATCTCTTAGCTAACTCATCACAAAATATCATCTATTACATTGCACAAGCTTGATCGTCAAATCAAAAACCCTAGAGCTAAGACTACCAACCGGTAGTCACACTTAGTTAAACCCTAACACCGGTTCACTACATTTCTTCATACCGGTTCACCAACTTCTTTCAATATACATACCGGTTCACTTAGACTTATTGACATCAATGACAACATACATTATTATCATATCAACATGTCGGTTCATCATATGCCAACATTATTATCTTAATTGGTGAAAATATAGTTTTACCCCCATTACAATGTCCTTTAAACCATGGTTAGGATTAGTAATACTATCTTGATACAACCTTTTACAATTACAAGCCTTGTAAAGGATATATATGGATTTTACCTTATTTTCCTATGGTTAATCATCTAAACCATCTTTGGAAACTTTATTCTTGTGTTGGTGTATGAAAACACCATTTGTAATGCGTTTGGTCAACTACTCTTAAGCCAAAATTGGTTCATTTTTGTTGGTGTTTTCTTTATCAAGATCTTCCTATTAGTTCTTGTTTGTCTCCATTTGGGGTTATTAACCCTCCTTTTCCCTTTTGTAGGCAATTTGAGAATCTCATGCACACTTCTGATTTTGTTGTAGAGCTCAAGAAGCTTGGTGACTAGTCTCATCTCCCTTTCAAACTTACCAAGGTTTGACGTGCTTTCAAGGTGAAAATTCTCTTTAATATTTGGAAAGATAGAAATGCATCTATTTTTATAGGTTGTTCTGCATACCAAAAATTTTCCATGTGCACTTAAGCTATGATACTTTCTAATGTTCTTTTCCATATTCAAGTTCAAGATTGTAAAGTTGCACTTGATGTTATCCATCTTGCACTAAGGTAATGCTCCCTACACTATTTCTAGAGTCCCATTGATCCCTCTCCTCCTTGGGGGCATATGCATGATCACAACTAGTCTTCTAGACATGAGAAAGGATTCTAATTCTATGGCTCTCAACCTCAAGGTTTCAGAGATAATGTGGCATTAGGAGGTTGGTCCTAGTACTTGACAACCCTTTAACTCCTTTCATGGGTGAACTACTAGGTAGCTCGAATTAAACAATATTCTTTGCTTGATGTTAGCCATCTCCTTAGTAAAAAATTATCCAAAGATAGTCCTAAAGAAAAAGGAACTCTTAATGATTGAGACTCTATTAATGAATTTGTCCTTAAAATTGTCTATGTTAGGTCCCAAAGACAACTGAGAGGCGGGGGGTGAATTAGTTGTCCAATAAATTCAAACCAAAATTAACTTAAGAAAAACTTAATGCTTAATGTCAGTAAACCAAACTTTATGCCGGTTGACAGTTTTATCAGTTAATTGCAATACTGGTAAATATTAATGCATGAAACATAAATACAATAACATCCACAACACAACACAAATATTTGTACGTGGAAACCCTATAAGGGGAAAAACCACGATGGGAAGCCTTACCCACATTCAGATGATACTACTACAGATAGTATGTGTGTACAATATGGAGTCTGCACATGTAGAAAGGCCAACTACCTAGAGCTCACTACTCAATCACAAAATGGGACTTACACTCACTACAATTGGATGGTTAAATCCAATGATAATGTACTGCTCAAAATAGTATCTTCATATGCTAGATTCAGTAACGGTTAAGATCTGATATGCCTTCTTCAAACCTTCCTTCAATCTTCAAATGATGTCTGCATGTATAGCTCTTCTTATTTTTGCATATACCTTATTCACACTTACTTATGTCCCCATTTCAATCCTCTATTAATCTCACAAATGAGATCTTACATATATACCATAACCTAAGACCAATTGTTTAGGTCGGCTTACAAAGAATATTACAATAAAATCAATTACAAATAAATCAATATGCGATGCATCATGTCGGCTCAATGCATTTGCAATAATAACAAATCATCTCCATAATGCGTCGTGCTGATCTGGAATAGATATGCTTGCCAGTGCATAACCTAGACCTATTTGTCGGTAACAACAAATATGCAAACCCGAATAGACCAATAACCAAATCGCCAAAACCAAGTGATCAAATAATATATTTTACATAACCAGGTAGTCTCCAAGTCATTCCAAGTGCCGGTGAACAATATAACCTACTGATGAACCAAATACTAGTGACTGTGCATAAGTCACTGACATGTCGGTGGACAAAACCAAAGATCTCTAAGTCCTGATAAGTTTTGACAAGTGTTGACAAGTGTTGACATCAATGACAATACCATATCAACATATCCAAAATACCAACAATCTCCCCCTTTGGCATTGATGGCAACACAAGATGTAAAAACCATCAAAGTTCCAAAACAGAAATGCCAAAACCAAAAATCAACAATCTCCCAAAGAGATCATTAACTAGAAATCAAAATAAATAATATCTCTCCCCTACGAATAATCTCTCCTAAAAGATAATGTGTTTTTCCATAATATCTCTCCCCCTTTGACATCAAATGCCAAAGCAATACAAAAACCAAATTCAAATACAAAATACCAACTACTCCCCCTGAGAAGTGGCTCTCCTCATCAAAGCCGGAATAAAAGATTTCTCTATTAATTATGTCAGTTGTTGACAAACATCAACTATCTAAGTCTCTACCGGTGGGGGTAGAACTCCAAGCTGCTCTCTGAAATATTCAAAAGTCTCCTTAGGTAAAGGCTTAGTAAAGATATCTGTAATCTTCTCTTTAGTATTCACATAAACCAATTTCACTTCTTTTGCTTCAACATTCTCTTTCAGAAAATTGAATTTGATAGAAACATGTTTAGTTTTTGAGTGAAATACCGGGTTCTTAGATATATCAATTGCTGCCATATTATCATAATAAATAGTTATAGGTTCCTTGCATTTTACCTTTATGTCCTTCAACATTTGTTTAATCCATAATACCTATGTACAATTAGTTGTTGCTGCAACATATTCTGATTCTGCTGTTGATAGTGATGTACAACTTTGTTTCTTGTTCAACCATAAAATTAGTCTACTACCAAGAAAAAATGCTCCGCCGGTGGTGCTTTTTCTGTCATCTAGATCTCTTGCCCAATTAGCATCTGTGTATGCACATAAATCAAAATTTTCATTTCTAGGATACCATAAACCAATATTTGTAGTGCCTTGTAGGTACTGGAAAATCCTTTTTACTACTGATTCATGATTTTCTTTTGGATTACTTTGAAATCTTGAGACAATACATACTGCATTCATAATATCAGGTCTTGTTTGTGTCAAATACAGTAAACCAACTAACATAGACTTGTATCTAGTCGGATTAACAGGTGTTGTTTCATCCTTCAAAGATAGTTTATCAGTTGTAGTCATAGGTGTACTTATTGGTTTAGAGTTTTCCATGCCAAATTTCTTTAGTAATTCCTTCAAGTACTTAGATTGACATAAGAATATACCTTTATCAGTCTGTGAAATTTGCAATCCTAAAAAGAATTTTATCTCCCCAATCATAGAAATTTCAAAGAATTGTTGCATTTTATTAGAAAAGTCTTTACACAATGCATCTTCTCCTCCAAAGATTATATTGAACCAACAAAAACATCAATAACCAATATGTCATCATTAGTCACTTTGTAGTATAGATTGCTATCAGCATTACCTTTAGTGTATCCAAGCTTCAAAATATATTTGTCCAATCTACCATACCAAGCTCTAGGAGCTTGCTTTAGTCCATACAAAACTTTCCTTAACCTGCAAACCATATCTTTGTCATCTGTCAAAGAAAATCCATCAAGTTGTTCAATATAAACTTCTTCTTCAAGATCTCCATTTAGAAATGTACATTTAACATCCATTTGATATACTTTATAGTTTTTGTGAGCTACAAAAGCTAGTAATAGTCTGATTGCCTCAATTCTAGCTACCGATGCAAAGGTTTCATTGTAATCAATTCCTTCTTTCTATGAATATCCCTTACACACTAATCTTGCTTTGTTTCTAATTACCTTGCCATCTTCATTAAGTTTATTTCTGAAAACCTATTTAGTTCCAATTACAGTTTTGTCTTTAGGCCGGGGAACTAATGACCAAGTGTTATTCCTTTCAATTTGTTCCAATTCATCTTCCATAGCTTTAATCCAATATTTATCTTCACATGCCTCATTAATAGTTGTAGGTTCAATTTGAGAAATAAGACATACCTCTTCATTTTCCATTCTTCTTCTAGTCATAACTCAATATTTATTTCCAATTATCTGATCTTCAGAGTGATTCAATCTTACATACCAGGGTGTTTTTACTTGCTACTGTTCTTCAGTGACTGTTGAATCCTCAAATGATGCTGGTGTAACTCGATCAACATTCTGTACCGATGTACTCATAGTAGGTTCATTTGTGATTATCTCTATTGCCGGTTCAGAGTCCATTTCTCTTGAATTTCCTCTAAACTATTCATCAATCTTCACATTTGCACTTTCAACAATTTTCTGCAATCTCTTGTTAAAACACCTATATGCCTTTCTCTTAGATGAATAACCAAGAAATATTCCTTCATCACTTCTAGGATCAAATTTGCCAATATACTCATCTCTTCTAATATAACATTTACTTCGAAATATTCTAAAATATTTAAGAGTAGGAGTGTTACCAAACCATAGTTCATGAGGGGTCTTACTGGTTTCACCTTTGATGTGAACTCTGTTGATTGTATAAACTATTGTATTGACTGCTTCTCCCCAATATATATGAAGTATATTTGCTTCTAATATCATGCATCTAGCTGCATCCAAAATAGTTCCGTTTTTCCTTTCCACAACTACATTATGTTGGGGTGTCCGGGGCATTGCTAACTATCTTCTGATCCCATTCACTTCATAGAATGTATTAAATTCCTTAGATATAAATTCACCTCCTTGATCTGATCTCAAACATTTGATTTTCTTGTTGTTTTCATTCTCTACCATCACCTTGAATAGTTTGAATCTCCCAAATGCTTCAAATTTCTCCCTGAGAAAAGTAACCCAGCACATTCTAGAATAGTCATAAATGATTAGCATAAAATACTCTTGAAAGTTTCTCTTACTTTCTTTCCAAATTGACATTCCTTACATACCGGATTGTGAGGTTTAACAATCTTAGGTAAATCTCTTACTATCTTAGTTGTACTGATTTTCACAATGCAATCAAAATTTACACGATAAAGTCTCTTATGCCATAACCAACTTTCATAAATATGTGCAATCAAACATGCTTTCTCATTATTATTCAAATGAAATATATTACCTCTAGTCTGATTACCAGTTGCAATTTCTAAACCAGTTCTGTTTAAGATTTTGCATTTACCATTCTTGAATTGCAACTGAAATCCTTTTTCAACCAATTGACAAACACTCAAAATATTATCCTTCAAACCTTCAACATAGTAAACATTATCAGTATTGTGCTTACCATCAAAAGATATAGTTCCTTTTCCTTTGATCATACAAGATTTATCATCTCCAAATCTCACTAGACCTCCATTGTATTCCTGAAAGGTTAAGAATTTACTCTTATCACCAGTCATGTGATGTGAACATCCAAAATCAATGATCCACTCATCCTTATCTTCAATTTTAGTTGCCACGACCTACTCTACCGGTTGAACAGTAGGTGCCAGTTGATCTTCTGTTATAGAAACAAAATCCCATCCATTGTCTATCGGATCCTCATCAGAATCATCAGTAACTCCTTCATCAACATGGTAACAAGATTTGTCTCTATTCTTCTTAAACTTGTATCTCTAATAATTAGGGTTAGGCTTATATGTTCTTTTAGCTTCTTCTCTTAATCTTGCATGTCTGTCAGGACACCTAGAAGCCATATGACCAATTTTATTGCAGATGAAACATTTAAAGGGTGCTTTACCTTCATACTTACTTCAAACTGGACCTTTAGGCATTTTCCTTGCAAATAGTGCTTCAAGTTCTTCCAGTTCTTCATTCTCCTTTCTAATTTCTTCAAGTTCTCTTGCATAAAATGCTTTCCAATCAGATTTCTCAGATGATGATGCCTTGAAAGCTAGATCTATCTTAATAGTAGCAATAGGACCAAATTCCTCAAGTTCAAAAGCTGAAAGTTTTCCAACCAAAGTGTCTCTAGATACTGATGCATCAGGCATTGTTCTCAATTCATTTATAGCAGTAACTTTCATTTTATATGCCAGTGGTAAAGCTCTTAAAACTTTAGAAACAATCTCATCTTCACTTAAGGTTCCTCCACAACATTGTATAGCCAAAACAATTTCATTCTCTTTCCATAAAATGAGAAATTCTTTCATCTTCTTCCATTTTCAGATTTTCATACTTGACCCGAAAGCATTCAAGTTTTGCAATTTTGACTGTGGTATCACCTTCATTCAATGTTTCTGATTTATCCCAAATAGCTTTAGCAGTAGGTCTCTTTGATAATCCCATGATTTGATGATTCGACAATGCGCTCAAAAGTGCTTCTATTGCTTTGCAATCATTTTCCTCATCTTTAGCCAAGTTTGGTGGATTAGGTTGACCTTGAGTAGGAGCAGTATAACCATTCTTTGTAACATCCCATATTTCCTTTCCAATGCAATTCAAATGTGTCTCCATCTTGATCTTCCATATGCCATAGTTGGTTCCATCAAGTTTAGGACTGTCCTTCCTGAAATAGTTAGAAGACATTGGATCTCCTCAAGTTGTTAAACTTTTGCAAAAAGAGGACTAGGCTCTGATACCAATTGTTAGGTCCCAAAGACAACTGAGAGGGGGTGGGGTGAATCAGTTGTCCAATAAATTCAAACTAAAATTAACTTAACCCAAACTTAATGCTTAATGTCGATAAACCAAACTTTATGCCGGTAGACAGTTTTATCATTTAATTGTAGTACCGGTAAAGATTAATGCATGAAACAGAAAGACAATAACATCCACAACACATAACACAAATATTTGTACATGAAAACCCTGTGAGGTGAAAAACCACGGTGGGAAGCCTTACCCACAATCAGATGATACTACTATAGATAGTATGTGTGTACAATATGGAGTCTACACATGCAGAAAGGCTAGCTACCTAGAGCTCACTACTCAATCACAAAATGGGAGTCACATTGACTACAATTGGATGGTTAAATCCAATGATAATGTACTTCTCAAAATAGCATCTCTGTATGCTAGATTCAGTACCGGTTAAGCTCTAATATGCCTTCTTCAAACCTTCCTTCAATCTTCAAATGATGTCTGTGTGTATAGCTCTGTTTATTTTCGCATATACCTTATTCGCACTTGCTTACATTCCCATTTCAATCCTCTATTAATCTCACAAATGAGATCTTACATATATACCATAACCTAAGACCAATTGTGTAGGTCAACTTACAAAGAATATTACAATAAAATCAATTACAAATAAATCAATATGTGATGCATCATGTCGGCTCAATGCATTTGCAATAATAAAAAATCATCTCCATAACATGTCATACTAATCTGGAATAGATATGTTTGTCGGTACATTACCTAGACCTATTTGCCGGTAACAAAAAATATGCAAACCCAAATAGACCAATAACCAAATCGCCAAAACCAAGTGATCAAATAATGTCTTTGATATAACCAGGTAGTCTCCAAGTCATTCCAAGTGTCAGTGAACAATATAACCTGTCGGTGAACCAAATACCGGTGACTGTGCATAAGTCACTAATATGCCGGTGGACAAAACCAAAGATCTCCAAGTGCTGATAAGTGTTGACAAGTGTAGACATCAATGCCAAAACCATATCAAAATATCCAAAATACCAACAGTCTAAACAAAACTTTATGATAAAATATCCTCCTTTTGTTGGAATCACACCAACTATATCATAAAAAAACAATAACTATTTATGTAGCTCATCTAATTGACCATAATTATTTTCTAAGAATAAGCTAGGAGATGAAGCATTAGACAAGTTAGGACCAGTGAATTTTTTAGTGGCTAATATTCACCAATTAGTTACTTTTTAAAATTTGGAAATCAAAATTTGGCTAATAGTTCAAATTTTAAGGTGACTTAAATCACCACATTTTTACAAAATTTAATTTAACTCTTCTTTTAATAGCCAGAGAGATTATTTTATTAAATTTTTTTAATCAAAGATTCACCAAAATATTCGATACATAATTGGATCAGATTCGCCAAAATTTTATAATTTTTTTATAAAAAATTAAATTAATTTGCCAATAATACACTATATTTATTAGTTACATTAGGATTTTACCAACAATATTTAGTTGCCACTATTGATTCAAAATATAATTTAGCAACCATCATTGCATTCCATGAAGTAAATTTTACCTAAAAGTTGTAACACTCATAAGGGTTGAGTTGCTTTGCAATTGCTGACCTCAATGGAAATCAATGGTATAAAAACAATTTTGGGCCCCATGAGTTTTACAAATTTAAAGTACATTCTATAATAAAATAAAAAGAGGGCTATTAGTTTAATTTAAATTAATGGTATTAATTACTGCATACTTATATTATTTTATAAGTTCACCAAGATTTTCTATCAGAAAATTTTGATTTAAAAAATTTGCCAATAAAATTAATATTTTATTTTTAAAAAGTGAAAGATTCACCATTAAAAATTATTATTATTATTTTTTTTAATAGGTAATTGACCGAAACCTGAATAGCTTTTGACTGGAGCTATATCTTTGAATTATTATTATTATTATTATTATTATTATTATTATTGTGTTTGATTAGATTGACCCCAAAGTCTTCCCCATCCTATTGAAGAACCCAATGTTTTAACCAGTTAAGCTCAACCCCTTGAACTCACCAATAAAAATTATTATTTTTATCCAAAATAAAGAAAAATTTACCAAAATTTTATGAAGGGGGTTTCTTAAAGTTCTCACTAGTTAGGACAAAAGTGGTCGTTGAAACTACTTTACTTTTAAATTAAAATTAAAAATGATACCTCGTTACGTGAACTAGGAGAATCCATACAAGTTGTCGTGTTGTGTCCATTTAACTAGTACGCATTCAAAATTGGAAAGCCATGCACGTAGCCAATCATGAATACTTGGAATGAACCACCTCATTCTGATCGATCTGATTAATCACACGTTTTCTTTAATTTTCTATTCACAATGTGTCTTTTATTCTATCGTTTTTTAGAAAATTTTAAAGAATTTGCAAATGGTGTTATCTGGACCATCTTTTTAATATATAATAACAATGTGCATTTCGATTGTAGCAAGATTCTGATTCTTGTATCACTGAACTGTTAGATTAGGTATAGAATTTGGGTTTGATATTTTTTCACATGCTCTTTTTGTTTTTGGCTCTGCTTGTACGATACGATTTAGGTAGAAATCAATTAGTCTGGTTCGTAAATTATATTGAAATGGATGGTAAAAAAGTTACAAATAAAGGATGAAGTCAGATTAGGTTACAGACGATTTGGATAGTGCGATAATTTTACCCCCAGTGAATAATTCTTAATTCTTTTAACTCTTAAAAGAAAAATCAAATAAAATTCATACTCCCAGATCAAATAACTAAAATCCTTTTAAAAAACCTAAACAACGATCCTCTTTGAATCCCAAATTCCTACTAAGGGGAGATGATTTCTAAGATTCCATGTTTAGTTTTATTGAATGAAAGTAGGGTTTGCAGTGGAATTTATAAACATAAATGAGAAAAATTGTGATGGTGGCATGACCAAAAGACATCACAGTGCATGTGGCCGACAAAATTAAGCTTGCAGTAGAATATATTTTATATATATTCCCTGGACATTTAGTACATATTCATTGACACACACTTCTATACTCGAAGGATTATTTGCATATTTCATATAACTTCTACTCTTCTTCTAATCTCCTGTGAGAAGACTATCTTGAGATGGCTTTACTACAGTCTGTCACTCTGGCTTTTCATAGCTCTCAAAATATCTGTCAAATGACCACAGGATCCTTAGTAAGGGAACAAGGCAATCATCATGTTCCAAATTTTTGCATCAAGTTCCATCTTTGTATAATGGATTGGGAACTAAATGCAAAGATCAAGCATCTGTGGTGAAGACAACTGAGAGCATAAGAGATGAGAAAGATATAGTCAAGGGAGGCTCTACCCAAAAGTCTAAACATATGGCATGGCAAAGTGTGGCAAGAGAATGCTGGAAGGATGAACTTGCAGTGGATGGATACATTCCAAAATGGCTGCTCAGTACAGTCTTTACCTCTAATTTATTTTGCCTTCTTTTTAATAACATTTTTATGAGATACATCATTAATGATTTATGTGTTCAATTGAGATCTGTTGCAGATAGGTTAACAAGATGCAGGATAAATTAAAAGCAGTCTCATTTTAAAGCTTGAAAAATGGTTGAAGCTCTTTTTGTTTGAATAAATGTTGGTCACCGACTTCTTTTTATCTTAAATTTGGTTCTAATGGCTGCTGAGAATCTAACTTATCTTCCAATCGTGGGCTTATTTCATCTTTTTGTGTTTGTTTATAAAGTTACAGAATCTCAAGCATGGTTTCCTATGTTATTCTTCCAATTGCAGATTAGTTTTATGTTATGAATGCTTAAAGCCCTGACCCTTCCCTCTTCATCTCACTTGGGCATTGGTCCTACATCATTGGTTAGCCATGAAGACAGGACACCATTTGGTGTAGGACATTAGATTAGATCTTAAGCTATTTGGTTAAGCAATGCTTTTTTCTTTTTTCTTTTTTCTTTTTTTTTTTCTTTTTCTTTGTTGGAATATTGTTTAGTAATTCTTTTCATTTGTATAGTTTTATGTTTTATGTTTTATAGTTTTATTTGGGATGACTACAACAAAAACTGTTTTAGTTTTTTGCCTTATTTTCAATAATACAAGTTTTCTAATATCTAGATGTACCTAAGACCTTTATATAATGAGACAATTGTAATTCATTCTCTATCAGTTATTCTTATCCTTGGTCAGTTGATCAAGAATCTCTTTTAATCTTTTTAATTAATAGGATAGTTTATTTGTGTTCCAATTTTATATTTCTTTCATTTGGTATCAGAGCCAAGTTTGACAAAGTTTTTTAGGTTCATGAATTTGAAGAAGCAAGAGAATGTGGGTTGAAGAATCTAGTCATACCTGAAGACAAAAAAAGCAATCCACATGAAGCCACCAAAAGAGATCAACAAAGATCACAAAACCATTTTTGTGATATTTTTCCATTTGGTAAGCCACCCATGTTGAAAGGGTGAGGTATTTTTGAAGCCAATAATGGCAAGCCCACTTTCAATGTAGAAGCTACCTCCTCGATGAGGTGAAGTCAACCCTCGAAAGAGGAGATTGCAGTTTGGCATTAACTATAAGTTTAAAACCACCTATGCATGGTGAAGCCCTCAATTTGTGAGGAAGCCCAATCATGGTCTTTGAAGAGGCCATAGTGTTTTTTGTCAAAAAAAGGAGAGAAGCCTTCTGTGAGAGGAGAGAAGATCACAAGTTTTGTGAAAGCAGGAGAAATTATTTTAAGCGACCGATATGCAATCATGTCGGAAAGTCAAATCCAATTCTTAGAAAAGGCTTGATGGAGTTAAAAGTTAAGAATTTATAGTCTAAACCAGAGTTCCATGACTCACGGCGAGTCACACGAGTCAGTGGGCCAGGTGACCCTAATCCGAGCTTGGACGGGTTAGGGGGCGTGACTCGCCTGACTCGCCGAGTCCGAGGGTCATGACTCGACCGACATCACTTAAAAAAGTGTAGTAAAAAAAAACATAACATTTTTTAATGATTTTTTTTGCCATTTCCCTTTCTTATAACCCTAAAAAGGATTGTCCAGGTAGACAAAGAGGCTAAGGCTATGGCTATGGCAGAGGAGGAGGATAGAGCACGATCAGGCACAACACCTATGGCTACTCAAATTGGCACATCACAGGCAAAGACTATGGCTACTTAGTCATCCAGGACCTACCTTAGACGCCTTTCTAGGAGGCAGATAGACGAGGCTGAGCCAGAGCCTGAGCCGTAGACTTTTTTTTGTTTACACTTTATAGTTACATATATGTTTGGGAACATTTGAAGTCATGGATTTTATATACATTGGACAACATTTATAACTCTATATATCTATGTTTTCTAATTCCTTCAGCTACAATTTACATTTCTATGCATGTGATGTATGTATGTTTATGTATGTGATCAAATTAGCTTCTATTTGATGATGTTATAGTGTCTTTAAGCTTAATTCAATAATGGGTGTATGAAACAAGTTTTAAATCATTAAAAAACTCTAAATTTCAAGGGTTTTCTTATTTTGCCAAGTTGTTGCCAAGTCATTGCCAAGTCTGAGCCGAGTCAGCCTTGCTGAGTCAGAGCCGAGTCCGAGTTTGGGAACTTTGGTCTAAACAGATATCGCTACATGATGGTTTATGGTAGGAGTTGAGCCCGTTGAAGCCAGAGGGAAATACAATTATTCTTTGTATTACATCAATTAGTGGTTGAAATTAAGGGGAAGATTGTTGGAATATTGTTTAGTAATTCCTCCCACTTGCATAGTTTTATGTTTTTTACTTTTTAGCTTTATTTGGGATGACGAAAATAAAAACTATTTTAGTTTTTTGCTTTATTTCCAAAAATACAAATTTTCTAATATCTAGATATACCTAAGACTTCTATATAATGAGGTAGTTGTAATTCATTCTCTATCAGTTAGTCTAATTCTTGATCAGTTGATCAAGAAGCTCTTGTAATCTCTTCAATTAATAGAATAGTTTATTTATGTTCCAATTTTATATTTCTTTCATGGCTTTCAATAGCTATTTAAAGATTTGAGATTGCTTTGAAAAAACTGTAAATTGCGTAAATTTTTTGAGTTAATCTCCTAGAGAGAGTTTCCTTTATATTCACAGAATGGTACCTACTTGAGAAATGGACCAGGAAAGTTTCACATAGGTGACTACAATTTCAGGAACCTTTTCGATGGGTACATATTCATCCTATATAATTTCCTATATTTCAAATTCTTACAGTGGAGATTCTGATTTATCTCAAGGGAAATCAATATTCTGATGGGTGTATGGCTAATTATTTCAGATTTTCTACTCTAGTTTGTCTTCACTTTGAGAATGGGAGAATACTTGTAGGACATGCACAATTAGAATCTAGGGCTTACAAGGCTGCTAAAAAGAAGAACAAGATTTGTGATCATGAATTTTCTAGAGTTCCAAAGGCAAAAAACTTCTTTGAATATGTTGGGAACCTTTCAAGACTCTTTTCTGGTCCTTCATTAATAGACAATGCCAACACATGAGTCATAAGGTCAATTTCCTCCTCTTGATTTGATTCAATTTTGATGCTACAGAAAAATTGAACACCCATAAATCCATTTACATCCAGTATTCACTAAATCATGTGGGTTTGACAGATTAGGTGATGGGAGAATTGTTTTCTTGATTGAAACAAAGAAAGGATCTTATCAAATCAATTCTGCCACTTTGGAAACAATGGGCAAAATTGAATACATAGACAGACTAGGAGTAATTTCAGCATCCCACTTCTCAAATTTATATGATCTATATAACCATCATGATCTTTTTTGTCATACATAATTTTGATTGAAAGAATCCTATGAATTATGATCTTGATTATGAGAATTGTTTTTTGTTTTTTTTAATCAAGGGTTGATCCAGTCAGCACATCCTATGGTGTTCGAAAAAGAATTCATTACATTACTTGCAGATCTCATCAAGCTTGGTTATGATGTGGTCCGAATGCTACCTGAATTAACAATAAAACTTTGATTGGAAGAGCATGGAAAATTTTAAAAGTTACAAATTTTGAATCTTTGGATAATGTTTTTTTAGTGGTCCAGATCTGTGAGCACAATAGTCCAGCAAGGGCATGGGTATGAGGCCATCAGTAAAGCAAGGGCCTTCACAAAGTAGAGTTTGCAACACAATATGGGGACATGAGCCTATAGGCTGAAACCTCTTAGACTAAGAGTCAAGGACTGAGGGGTATCCATTCATGAAGTCTGATAGCCTAGTGAGGACCTTCATAAAGTAGTTTTTGCCACCCGATATGGGGGTATGAGACTATAGGCTGAAACCTCTTCGGATAAGAGCCAAGGATTGAGGGATATCCATTCTGCCAAATTCACCTGGGGCATGAACTCGGCTCATCCCTTATGATGTTGTAGCCTTGCACTCAACAAGACTTGATCCTTGGTGGAATCATTTGGAGCCAATCAACTTCAACCTCATACCAAGGGCCCATTGACTTTATTTGGGAAGCATTCTAAAAACAATGAGTGCTAAGTGAACTATTCATTTTCATGACAGATAGGTTAATGTGAACCATTGCTAATGAAAGATGGGTTCATGTGAACTACTACTAATAAAAAAATAATTTGTGTGAAGCAATATTCATTAAATATGAATCAGCAAAATTGACTAAAAAACTGCACAGATTTTTAGTATATTGATCCTGATAGCATATTGCAATCTAACATGCATCTAATTCTTCCAACTCACTTTATTTTTTAAGCAGTTTACAGATTTTTTTAATAATAGTGATGATCAAATGTAGGATGTATTTAACCAAATTCGGTATGAAATTGATTCAGGTGGATTGTAGATGTGGTCCTGCACCTAGTTGGGTACTCCTGATAGCATATTGCAATCTAACATGCATCTAATTCTTCCAACTCACTTTATTTTTTAATCAATTTATAGATTTTTTTAATAATAGTGATGATTAAATGTAGGATGTATTTAACCAAATTTGGTATGAAATTGATTCATGTAGATTGTAGATGTGGTCCTGCACCTGGTTGGGTACAGGGCAAATGGCTGGTTATGTATCTGAATCTATAATCAAGGTCATACTTGTTAGTTCATGTAATGATGGATTTCAAATATGCAAAATGATTAACATGTAGCATCAGTTGAGGTGACATTACTTATGACATTCCATTTCATAAATGCTTATGAGGAGAAAGATGAGAATGGGAAGGTGGTGGCAGTGATAGTAGATTGTTGTGAACATAATGTAGACACCACCATCCTAGATAAATTGAGACTGCAAGAATTAAGATCCTTCTCTGGAAGGGATACTCTTGCAACTGCCAGGTACCATTTCTCTAAGGCCTCCACAACCTATCATTGTAGTTAAAAAATTTGAAAAATGCAAAATGATAGTAAATATGTTCCTGACGGAAAGGTTGTAAGATCAAATTCTATCATTTTTATTTTAATGAATGTTTTGTATATGAATTCAGATCCTTCCCACTTTATCTAATCAAAACAATATTGTTTACTAGTGTGATCAGAGTGGGACGTTCCATCATATCTCCAAATCGCAGCCCAATTTAAAATGACTTGACTTAACCAACACACTCGAAACTTTGACCTCATAGAGTGGCTAGCATGGGGCCCATTCAATCCATTTATTTTACGGGCTACTATTTCTTCGTATTCCCATTTCTCCAAGCAATTCCTTAAATTGTAGTAGTCAAAAGTCACCTACCCACATAATTCCCACTCAATAGTCAAATCAAATATAAATCACCTTTGGCAAGCTACAAATGTTGAATGGATTTAAAGTAATAGATAGCCTCAAATGGATGTCGTTCTTCTATGTCCAGAGGCTGGCTGCAAGATGCATTTTCAAAAATTTATCTCAAACTCACAGGCAAAGGAAGAGAGATGTTGCCATAGATGTAAATTTGGTAGAAGCAAAGTGCATGAGTGTTACTTTTGTTAATTCAATCGAGCAAAGAAAGCATATAAAGAACACAAAACTACTGAAAGCAAATTAAGACAAACACACAAAATAACACATGACTCGGCTATTTATGTGGTTCACCACTAAGTGGCTACGTCCACTAGAAATGTAGGGAGTAATCTCTATTAATCAATAATGTAAAATACAACAATGCCAAGCATGGACTGTTTCAAGCAAAGAGTCTCCATAAGACGAATGGTTGTGACTGTTGGGCTTCACATCCCAACAATCTCCCACTTGAAACCCAACTGTCATAGCCATGCTCTTAACATTCCCTGAATTTCCAATTCTTCACACTATAATCAGGCGCATCAAAGACTTTAATTTCACCAAATTTTTGTCAGAGACACTGCGGATAAGCCTTTTCCATGCCAAATCAGAGTTAAAAACTCTTTCAAGCACAAACTTTTACATTACTCCACAATGAGAAACATCACTTTTTGCAGGTGCAAAATGCATTCCTTCACCATAGACTCCTGCTCTTGTGCTCCCCAATAATAGAACATCTAAAAAATTGTCATCTTCCTTGGACACCACGGGATTTACCTCAACATGAAGAAAGACAACAACATGAGCACCGGTCATGAGAATTCACTGATCCTCCTAACACTTGTTCCACCCATGCAGACATGAAGTTTGACCTGCAAGCATCCGTCAAGTGCCCGCATAACTTTTCCTATCTGCTGGGAAAGCTCCTGAATAGAAACCAAAACCAAAGCTTGGCATTCCACCAAGTTGTAGTCAAGGTGTTGCAAAAAACCTGTTCCGGATTGGGCCTGCTCGATCACATCCAATCCCTTACAAAAAATGCTATCCCCCTCTATTGAGTTGTAGATAGCTGCTCAAACCTGTAGGCGTAATTATCCAATACAGTACAATACACAACGTCCAAGAAAACGCTGAGAAAACAACTATCTTCTATATCACTAGATTTTCCCAATAAAATAGACCTTCTTGCAACGTCCTTCACCTTCACATGCATTGGAATTTTTATTTTTTTAATCCACTGGAGCAGTCTCAGCTGTGACATCAATGTAGCCAACTACAAATACAGACTCGCATTGATCCTGAGCGTCTACACCAAAATAAGTCGTACTCTGTGTAATTCGCAAAGTAGATTCGTAATCCTCATTTATTGAAGAAAACTTTGTCACTCGATAAGAAATAGCTTTAGCAATAGACTCGATCCTTGAAAGGCACTTCACTTTGCCACTACCTGACAACGCTGTCGAATTCCTAACAAAAGAAAACATATCTGTAGGCTTGAAAGCAATATTTGCCACCTCAATTCGCTTGGATTGATCTTTAGGCTTCCTGGGGTTAAAATTTAAAGATTCTGATGATTCTCGAGGCAAATTTTGGGGAATGATCGGCCACAGGATTCTCTGGATCCCTTCCATCACATAATTGAATGTGTAATGAGGAATCTCCAATACAACATATCCTTCATCAACTTCCACCTTGGTATGAGGCACCATCAAAATATCTTGACTGTCAAATTCCTTAACATCAAGCTCATCATTGTTTTGATCTTCCAAAAAAACTTTGTCTTCTGAAGATCCTTCCTTTATCTCGAGCAAACACATAGCATCGCCCTCACTAATATGGAGGAGTCTTACATTGCCCAACACAGCCTCCACAACCTTGTCATTTTGACTTCCCTCTATCTTTGCCCCTTCAGTTTCCACATTTTTCTCTATCATGTCCAGAAATCTATTGTTTTCTGGAGTTGGGCATATGGGATATTGGAGTAGTATTTCCCCTGTTTCCTGCAAAGATTCACCCATAACCAAGCTACAAAATTCATCAGCAACAATAGGAACGTTTCTGTGAGATTTTGACAAGATCAAGGGCACAATGAAAAGTATAAAATAGAGACAAAAGAATGACAAGAACAAACTGTATTCTCATCAATATGCAAATGATCAACTGGATTAACCAATACAATGAATATAGGTCTGCTTATATAGGCAAGGCCATATGGATGTACGAGCACACAATCATGACATGTGACTCAATGAGAAACAAGGGTAGGTAAGAAATACTAGGGGTAGGTAGGAGAAATAATATAATATTCCATAAGAGGTGGATGACCCACCGAATGTGGAGTGTAATAGAAAAATAAGACAACAAAAGGTGGAATTTCTCCTACAAGCTCTATCCCTATGTGCACACTTCCCTAAGTGTCTCAAATCCAAACTACAAAGAGATGCATTATCCTAAGTTAACTTAAGTAAAGTATAATAATATCCATAATGAATATTTATTTACACCAAGACCCCCCTTAAGTGCAACTTAGGGGAATGAAGACTCAAGTCAACAATACAAGATGGTGTTGGCATATGTGGAGAATATGTTGGCATGACGATATTGTGTTGTCATTGATGTCAATATTCTTAAGAGACAACTAGTAATATGCTCAAGAGAGAACTGGTAATATGCTGAAAGAGAACCGGTAATATGCTGAAGAGTGAACCGGTAATATGATAAAGAGTGAATAGGTTTATTGAAGTTAACCAACTGGCAAAGTGAACCGGTAGAATGATGAGAACCGATATATGTGCTAAAGGTGAAGCAGTTTAATATGGTATGACTACTAGCTGGTAGTCTTAGCTTCAGGGTTTCCGATTGAAGTGTTTCGAGCCTATGTGATTCAACCAATGGCATTGTGTGATGAGCTAGCAGTGTAATGGAGATCAGATCGTGTTTCCATGTCAGCCCCGTGCGCGTGAAGGATCTTGCATGAAGGGCATTGATCCTATCTACCTCGGGAATGAGTGAAGTCCCTGTAAACGGTGGAGAACGCATGAGGGGTTATCGCCTCCAAGAAGCGGCAAAGAATGAACAATGGAGAATGTCTTGAGATCTATTCAAGACTGTTGTATTCAAATGCAAAATGTTCAATGGTCAGGATTGAACCGACTAAATTGCTCAACCTAAATGTTTAGGGTTTAGGGTTTATGTTACCGACCTATCTGTTTCCTATAAGGTTGATGTTGTGTTTCATGTTGAAGTTGTTGGCAAATGTTGTGTGTGTATCTAAGAGAAAAGACACGTGATTCTTGCCAAACCAAATAAGAGGGTTGATACCTGCAGAGTGTGTATGCAGAAGAAAGGAACTAAAGTGGATCTACATTGGCATTGAAGTGCTATTACCAGATCATTGTAATACTTGTTGATCTCTAACCACTTCAATAGTTGGAAAATCCCTTAACATGGTAGCTTTAACTAGCTTGCTGTAAATCCTTTAACAGGATGACTCAAAGCCATTGGGTTCATGAAATCCTCTAACAAGGTAATCTCTAACGGGGTTTAACCCTTAACCGGGTGACCCCTAACAGGATCGGTTCTTAACGAAACCTGTTGTAACAATCTTTAACCGGACTAGGCTCCTAACAAAGCGGACTTCTAAAGAGTTCAAAAATAGCTTGTGGGTATTCATTCCCACCGTGGTTTTTCCCAGTTGAGTTTCCAATTGAAAAATATGTGTGTCATGTGTGATGTCCTTTTCATGTGATGCTTTGTTGTTTTCTGTCAAGGGTGAATCATGTTGATCTAGCATGTTATTATATTTTTGATGATAGATTGCCTATTTATGCACAAGGATAATGTGGAAATGAGGGTGTAGGTTGTGTGGTAAGATAAGTGTTTCTAGTTTATATCTTTCACAATCTCATTGTGTTTAACCGGTAGTAATTTGGTTTATGATCGGTGTTAGTGATTGCCAGTCAAGGTCATTGTTTACAGTCAAACCGGTTTAGGAAAAGTTTTTTTATCTGTACTGATTCACCCCCCCTCTCAGTACCGGTTTGGTACTCACTATTCATCATTGTATTATCAATTGGTATCAGAGCGTCCTCCAGGTCCTTTGTGTTGTAAGCTTAACCACTTGAGGGAAAGATCCTATTGTAATGATGAAGAGGGAAGGTCCAAAGTTCAATAGAGATAATTTCAAAATATGGAAGGATAGAATGAAGATATGCATCAGAAGCATGGGTGCTCAACACTAGAGCTATGTTGAGAATGCTTATGTTATTCCTACCGGTACTCTCACCGATGATCAAAAGAGAGAGATCCAGGAGAATGGGCAAGTCATGGAAGTCCTAATCAGTAGCTTATCTGACATTGAGTTTATTAATGTCTAGGATAAAGAAAATCCCAAGGAAGTATGGGATACTCTTGAGAATATCTATGGCGGTTATGAGCATGTAAAACAAGCTAAGGAAGAAAGCCTTAGGGGAAAGTTTGAAGACATGTAGATGGTTGAAGGAGAGACCATTCGACAATTGGAATAAGAATCAAAACTATTGTTGGAGATATCAAGAGCGCAGGTGGTAAAATGGAAGATTCCACTATTGTTAGCAAAGTTTTGAGATCCTTATTACCAATCTATGCAATAAGGGTTGCTGCTATTCAGAAGTTGAGGTCAATAGACAAGACTAAGGTATCCCTAGACTCCATCATTGCAAAGTTGATAGCCTATGAGCTAAATAGTTTTGATGGCAGTGTTCAGAAGACTGAATTAGCCTTTAGAGCATCTGTTGCACCATCTAGAAAAGGAAAAGAAGCTAGTACCAGTGGTGAACCAAGATAGAGCAGAGAAATGGATGATGAGGAGATCTTGATGGAATTAGAATCTCTTCTTGCCAAGAGACTTCCTAAGGGAACCGGTAAATACAGAGGTAAGCTTCCTTTGAAATGCTTCTCTTGTAACCGGATAGGACACATTGCTTCAACAGTCCTAATGGTGATAGCAAGGACAAACTGGGAAAAGTTCAAGAAGTTCAAAGGAGGAAACCAAAGAAACTATTTTGTAGCAGTTGATGAAGGTGTCACTGATGAGGAATCAAAAGATGAAGAAAATGAGGATATTGTGTTTGCAGCAATCTAGGAAGATGTGACAGACAAGAAGGCTCTTGTCTCCCACTTTGATAATTCCAATGAGTGGATTATTGACAATGGCTGTTCTCACCATATGACTAGTGGCCGGAGTAAGTTTCTTTCTCTGGAAGAATATGATGGTGGTGTGGTTCATTTTGGTAATGATGCACCATGTATGGTCAAAGGTAGAGGGTCCATCTCTCTGAATGGAAAGAGCAGTGCTGATAATGTGATTGGGTGGAAGGTCTCAGACACAACCTATTGAGTGTGGCCCAACTGAATGATAGTGGAATCACTCTGGAATTCAGAAATGGAATGTGCAAAATCAAAGGAAAGACTAGTGAACTGATGGCCATCGGTATGCAGACCAAAGGTAACCTATTTCAGCTGAATGCAAGTATAAGTACGTGTCTTATTGCTAGGTTTGATGATAGCTGGATATGGCATAGGAGACTCTACCATGTAAACTTTGATAATATTGTGAAGGCTAGTAAGATCAAGGTAGTCAGATGATTGCCAGTGCTAAGCAAACCGGAAAATCCTTTGTGCAGAGAGTCTCAAATGGGGAAAATGTCTTCCTCAACCTTCAAAGGTAAATCTTTCACTGCAGACAATTTACTTGATCTTGTGCATACTGATTTGTGTGGTCCTATGAAAATTAGGAGTGTGCAGGGAGATAGGTATTTTATGATTCTTATAGATGATTGCTCAAGAATGATGTGGGTCACATTCTTGAAGGATAAGTCTGAAGCCTTTGGAAAGTTCAAAGCTTTCAGAGCACTGGTAGAAAAGGAAAGCGGTAGAAGAATCAAATGCCTTAGAATTGATCAAGGAGGAGAATTTACTTCTAGTGAATACAACAAATATTGCGAAGAGAATGGCATCAAGAGGCAACTGTCTGCCCCCCGAACTCCACAGTAGAATGGCTTAGTAGAGAGAAACAATCGGATGGTGGTTGAAGCGGCTAGAACCATGCTAATCCAAGGAAACGTTGCTCACACCTTTTGGAGAGAAGCGGTGAGCATTGCAGTCTACATAATGAATCGGGTACTCATCAAGAAAGGAAAGGATAAGACTCCTTATGAGTACTGGACCGGTAAGACACCAGTGGTAAGCTACTTTAGAGTATTTGGAAGTAAATGTTATATCAAGAGGAGTGAACATTAGAGGAAGTTTGATGCTAAATGTGATGAGGGAATATTCCTAGGGTATTCCACAAAGAGAAAAGCTCTCAAATGTTTCAACAATAGGACTCAGAGAATTGTTGAAAGCATCAATGTTAGGGTTGATGAAAAATATGAGAAACCTAAGGAAACTGGCAGAGAGCATGTAGGAGATGAACCAGTAGTAACCTTCTGGGACCCGGTTGCAAATCAGCCCAGTACCAGTAATTGTGCTCCTACACCGGTGGATGCTGATGCTGATGAAGATGAGGATGAAGAAGAAAAGCAAGAGGAATCTGTTAAGAATATACCTAGGTATGTCAAACTCAATCATGATCCAAAGCAGATCATAGGAGACAAAGATGCAGGAATTCTTACAAGAAGAAAGGTTAGAGAAAGCTCATGTATGATCTCTGAATTTGAGCCTAAATCATTCAAAGAGGCACATAAAGATGAAGACTGGATCAAGGCAATGTAAGAAGAACTTGACCAGATAGAGAAGAATGGTACATGGTCTTTGGTACCTAGATCGGAGCACAAAAATGTCATTGGAACCAAATGGGTCTTCTGAAATAAGTTGAATGAGGATGGCATAGTGGTAAGGAACAAGGCCAGACTAGTGTGTAAAGGATATGCCCAAGAAGAAGGGGAAGACTATGGAGAAACCTTTGCTTCAGTAGCAAGATTGGAAGGAGTTTGTATGCTTCTTGCATATGCAGCTTTTAAAGGATTCAAGGTATACCAAATGGATGTAAAATCTGCATTCCTAAATGGAATACTTGAAGAGGAGGTATATATAGAGCAACCAGATGGGTTTACCCTATTAGAAGACAATGACATGGTGTGTAGGCTAGATAAAGCCTTGTATGGACTGAAGCAGGCACCTAGAGCATGGTATGAACGCTTGCACTCCCATCTTGTGAAGATTGGATTTGAAAGAACAAGTGAAGATAGCAATATCTACTTGAAATCAGAAGGAGATCAGATTCTAATCTATGAAGTATTTGTTGATGACATAATCTTTGGTGGAGATGACAAGATGAGTCATGTCTTTGTAGATGAGATGAAAAAAGAGTTTGAGATGTCACTCATAGGGGAGATTAAGTTCTTCATTGGACTGCAAATTCAACAAATGAAAGATGAAATCTTTATTACTCAGTCCAAGTATGTCAAAGGGGTGCTAAAGACCTTTGGCATGGAAGACAACAAACCGGTTGGTACATGAATGGTGACCAGTTGTAAACTATCAAAAGAGGATGACTCAACATTGGTAAATGAGAAGGAATACCGATCAATGATTGGTAAGTTGCATTATGTAGTGCATAACAGATCGAACATTGCACATGCAGTAGGTATTACTGCTCAATTTCAGCAAAGCCCAAGAGAATCCCACTTGGTAGCAGTCAAGCAGATTCTTAGATATCTGAAGGGAAATATTGACTATGGATTATGGTATCCATACAATGATTATTTCAATCTGAAAGTGTTCATAGATGCTGATTGGGTTGGTAATGTGGATGACCGGAAGAGCACAACCGGTGGTGCATTCATTCTCGGTGGTAGACTGGTCTCATGGATGAGTAAAAAGCAGAGTTGTATCTCTTAGTTTATAGCAGAGGCAGAGTATGTTGCAGCTTTTATGAACTACACCCAGACTATTTGGATGAAGCACGTATTGAATGGCTTCAAAGTTCTTGTATCTGAACCAGTAAGTATACTTTGTGACAATACAAGTGCAATTAACATTTCCAGGAATCGAGTTTTACATGCTAGAACCAAGCACTTCGAACTCAAGTATCATTTCTTGAGGGAAAAGGTTCAGAACAAAGAGGTAGTATTGGAACATGTTTCCAGTAAGGAGCAGTTAGTAGACATATTCACCAAGCCTCTACCAAAGGCTACTTTTACCTATCTGAGAGGTGAATTAGGGGTGCTGCCCCTTCAAGAAGTAATCTAAAGGTGTGTGCTCCACATCAGTTAGATCTTACTTTCATATATCTTTTTAGAATTGATGTGTTGAAGAATGTTACTTCTCAGGGGGAGCAACATAGTGGAATAGGGAAACTTGTGCCTCCACTTTGGCATTGTTGTCAAAGGGGGAGAAGATCTGAAGTGAAGAAGATATCTACAGTATTAAGGAGAAGATGTGATGCAGAAAGAGAGATATCTTTGTATTCTTTATATATTACCATCAATGCCAAAGGGGGAGATTGTTGGCATATGTGCAGAATATGTTGACATGATGATATTGTGTTGTTATTGATGTCAATATGCTCAAGAGAGAACCAGTAATATGCTCAAGAGAGAACCGGTAATATGCTAAAGGAGAACTGGTAATATGCTGAAGAGTGAATGGGTAATATGATGAAGAGTGAATAGGTTTATTGAAGTTAAGCAACTGGCAAAGTGAACTGGTAGAATGATGAGAACCGGTATATGTGCTAAAGGTGAAGCAGTTTAATATGGTATGACTACCGGCTGGTAGTCTCAGCTTTAGGGTTTCCGATTGAAGTGTTTCGAGCCTATGTGATTCAATCGATGGCATTGTGTGATGAGTTAGAAGTGTAATGGAGATCAGATTGTGTTGCCACGTCAGCCTCATGTGTGTGAAGGATCTTGCATGAAGGGGATTGATCCTATCTACCTCGGGAATGAGCGAAGTCCCTGTAAATGGTGGAGAACACGTGATGGGTTGTCACCTCTAAGAAGTGGCAAAGAACAAATGATGGAGAATGTCTTGAGATCTGTTCAAGACCGTTGTATTCAAATGCAAAGTGTTAAATGGTCAGGATTGAACCGACTGAATTGCTCAACCTAAATGTTTAGGGTTTAGGGTTTATGTTACCAACCTATCTGTTTCCTATAAGGTCAATGTTGTGTTTCATGTTGAAGTTGTTGGCAAATGTTGTGTGTGTATCTAAGAGAAAAGACACGTGATTCTTGCTAGACCAAATAAGAGGGTTGATACCTGTAGAGTGTGTATACAGAAGAAAGGAACTAAAGTAGATCTACATTGGCATTGAAGTGCTATTACCAGATCATTGTAATACCTATTGATCTCTAACCACTTCAATAGTTGGAAAATCCCTTAACAGGGTAGGTTTAACCAGCTTGCTATAAATCCTTTAACAGGGTGACTCAAAGCCATTGGGTTCATGAAATCCTGTAACAAGGTAGCCTCTAACAGGGTTTAACCCTTAACCGGGTATTCTAGCCATCCCTTAATCGGATGATCCCTAACAGGATCAGTTCTTAACAGAACTTGTTGTAACAGTCTTTAACCAGACTAGGCTCCTAACAGAGCGGACTTCTAAAGAGTTCAAAAATAGCTTGTGGGTATTCATACCCACCATGGATTTTCTTAGTTGGGTTTCCATGTGAAAAATATGTGTGTCATGTGTGATGTCCTTTTCATGTGATGCTTTGTTGTTTTCTGTCAAGCGGTGAATCATGTTGATCTAGCATGTTATTATATTTTTGATGATAGATTACCTGTTTATACACAAGGATAATGTTGAAATGAGGGTGTAGGTTGTGTGGTAAGATAAGTGTTTCCAGTTTATATCTTTCACAATCTCATTGTGTTTAACTGGTAGTAATTTGGTTTATGACCGGTGTTAGTGATTTCTAGTCAAGTTCACTGTTTACAGTCAAACTGGTTTAGGAAAAGTTTTTTTATCTGTACTGATTCACCCCCCCCTCTCAATACTGGTTTGGTACTCACTATTCATCATTTTATTATCAGATGGGTCCCGACTATTAGTCCATGATAGGTATCCATGTACAATATACAAATGAAAGCAAAACTATGCAATGCAATCTCTCACAAACGGAGAAAGGGAGAAAACCTAGTGGGAAAAAACTCCCCCCCAAAAGAGAGATGAATGTACAAAAGACTCTCAAAGAAGAAGGAAAAAACCTCAAGGAGGAAAAATTCCCCCCCATAAGAGAGGAAGGAGAAGTTAGCTGACACCGCTAATGACACATCTAGCACCCCCAGGAGAGCTCGCAACTACTAGAACTTACTCTCGGTGAAAGGTTTGGTGAATATGTCAACACCCTGCTCCGCTGTAGGACAATATTGCAAATCAATGACCTGCTCCTGAATCAGCTCTCAGATATAGTGCATATGAATCTCGATGTGTTTGGTCCACTGGTGCTGGATCGGATTCTTTGAGATTGCAATAGCACTCTTATTGTCGCAATGTAGAACTATCGGCCATGGAGTGGTGAACCCAAACTCTGTGAGAATTTGCTGAAACCAAATGGTCTCAGTCACTGCGTTAATAGCTCTTTGATACTCAACCTCAGTCGAAGAGAGAGCAATAGCATACTTCTTCTTTCTCTACCAACAAATGGGGCCTGAACCAAGGTGAAAACTGTAACCTGAAGTAGACTTATGATCATCAAGATCACTAGCCCAATCGAAGTCTATGTAACCAACCAAGCGAAGTCTCTTGCTTGCTGCATAGTGAATCCCATAGTGATGTGTACCCTGGATGTAATGAAGGATGGGTTTGGCGACTTTCCAATGAAGCTCATGTGGTTCCTGAATGAAGCGGGAAACCATGCCAACTACAAATCAAATATCAGGGAGTGTATAAGTCAAGTAGATGAGACTACCCACAAGCTGACGAAATAATGTGGCATCGACTGGTGGAGAAAAACATTGAGCCTCAAGCTTGACTCCTAAAAGAAAGGGAGTTGGTGCAGGCTTACAATCAGTCATATGAAAGCGTGCAAGTAAATCAAGAGAATACTTGGGCTGTGATAGTGTAATCCCAGAAGGTGATTGTGAAATCTCTATCCCGAGAAAGTAGTGCAAAAGATCCAAGTCAGTCATAGAAAATATGTCATGCAAAGCAGATTTGACCCTGCTAATGATGGATGCAATGCTCCCTATAATGATCAAATCATCAACATAGAGCACAAGTATCAAGTGTGAGTCATCCTGGTGCAAAATGTAGACATTCGGATCATAATGACACCTGGTGAACCCTGTTGAGAGAAGAAAGGAATCCATCTTGGCGTACCAAGCCTTGGGGGCCTGCTTAAGGCCATAGAGAGATTTCCTTAGTCTACAAACCAAGGAAGTATCCTAGATAAAACCCTATGGCTGCTCCATATAAATCTCCTCATCAAGATCACCATAAAGAAAAGCACTCTTCACATCCATCTGATGTACAACCCAACCATGAGCTGGAGCAATAGAAAGTGTCAAGCGAATGGAGTTCATCTTGGCTATGGGCGCAAAGGTCTCAGTATAGTCAACACCTGCAACCTGAGAGAAACCTTTCACAACAAGCTAAGCCTTATACTTATCTACACTACCATCCACTACAAATTTGGTCTGATAGAACCACTTACATTGAACCATCTTTCGCCCCTTAGAAAGATGGACTAAATCCCATGTGTTGTTCCTCATCAAGGAACTATACTCTTCCTCCATAGCTTGGTCCTACATAGAAAACCCCTGATGCTTCCTGAAATGTCTGTGGATAAGAAGCGGTAGCAATTAATGCATGTGGAAGATCCTGATGCTGTGATCATGTCCTCTATGTATCTAAAGGATCCCCAATAAGAGAACCCACTGACTCAAGTGTCTATCAAGCCCAATGAGGTCTAGGTGGAGGTGGAGAATGAGGCTCCTCAACTGCAAGTGGACCCTACGGAGGTGTAACCCTGCGAGTCGGAGTTGAAGGAGTCTCATCATCTGAATCACTAGCATCACTATCCACAATGGAGGAAGGTGGAGGAGGTAGAGAGGCTAAGCTAGGAGAGCTTTCCTCAAAGTGAACACTCCTCTCAATGAACACCTCATGTGTCTCAAGATCCATCAATCTATATGCCTTAACACCCTTAGGATATCCAACAAATATGCAAGGCTAACTTTGAGGTTCCAATGCCTTGCATTTCTATGGTGGTATGTGAGCCCATGCTAGACACCCAAAGACTCTGAAATGTCTCACAATCGGTTTCCTACCATCCCAAGCCTCAAAAGGAGTAATACTTTGGAAATATTTATGAGGAACCCTATTCTAGATGTGTGTGGCACAACTGATAGCCTCTGCCCAAAAGGCGAGATCAAGAGAACATGCATGTATCATACAACTAGCCATTTCTTTGAGAGTTCTATTCTTGCGCTCTACAACTCCGTTCTGCTGTGGAGTGTATGCTACATAACGCTAAAGATCAATCCCCTCAAATGTACAAAAATCTTCAAGTCTCTTGTTCACATATTCCCTTCCATTATCTATGTGAAGAATCTTGACCACTTTCCTAGATTGCTTCTCCACATGAGTCTTGAAGTCCTGAAATATGTCAAATACTTCACTCTTATGAATGAGAAAGTAGACCCAAGTGAAGTGGGGGTAGTCATCAATGAAGGTGAGGACAGAGCGGGCCTTGCTAAATAAAGGTGCTAGAAATGGACCTACTACATCGTTGTGAACAAGTTGAAGAACTTCCAAAGCTCTCCAAGCTTTCCCCTTATCAACCTTCTCCTTGGGATGCTTGCCTATGGAACAACCTAAATATACACCCTCTGAAAAACTGATTTGAGGTAGACCTGTGAACATGTCTTTAGTGCTGAGCTACTGAAGATAGTGGTAGTTGAGGTGACCAAACCACTCATGTCATAGCTTACTTTTGGAATTTGAATGAGTAAGTAAGGCCCTACAAGGAGAACTTGGCACAATGTGGGAGAATGAATAAAGCCTTGAGTTGTCATTGACTTGTCCCACTACTACCAAGGCATCATCATCAAGTTCCTTTACCACAACTGAATCAGGTGTAAACTCAACCTTTTTCCCATTCCCATAGTGAGCGATTTGGTAGATAGAGAGAAGGTTGGTAGACAAGTTAGGAACATAAAGAATATTCTCAAATGTTCCATCATCCATGTCAACTGAACCTTTCCCTTCAACCTCTACTTGTGTATCATCTCCTACGTAAATGTGAGGTACCTTAGATGGATCCAATGAAGAAAATTGCTCCTTTGTAGAACCCATGTGATAAGAAGCACCCGAGTCAAGTATCCACTACTGTGAAGAACCTGTTGTAGCCACAAATGCTTGCCCTTTTCCCTTAGATTGTGAGGAAGAGGAAGGAGATGAATCCTTCTTTGTGTAGGCGGATGGCAAGTTGATGTTTTTCTTAAGAAGATTTGTTAACTCATCAACTTTCTTGGTGTGGCATCGATGCTCATCATGACCATACTTCTTGCAATATGCACAAGTTGGTTTATCCTTCTTAGGTGGTGTCCCCTTCTTGGAAGAGGATGAAAAATTACCTTGTGATGGAGAGGATGATTGGCCTTTTTCTTGCTATGGCTTTGACTTAGAGTGCTTCTTCTTCTTGTTGCAATCTTTTCCTTGACCTCCTTGATTCCTTTGATTAGCCACCAAAGCCTTGGACTTTGAAGACTTGAGAAGCCCCATGTTCAACAACTTAGATTGTTCCAATATCAACATTTCTATGAAAGCATCAAATGAAGGCATAACATAGGAACTCCTAATTGTCAAATGATGAGTTTGGAAGCTAGACACAAATGCTACATATTCTGGTGCAAGCTTGTCAAACAAGTTGAATATCAACTGAGCATCCTTTTTGTCAATTCCACAATCCTTAAGCTTTTCTCTTAGCTCATTTGTTTTGGTGACATAATATTGGATTGTATCAAAACTCTTGGGATCCAAGTTGGTGAGCTCATTGTCAATCTTGTAACCTCTAATTTCATCAACTTGACCATACAATTTCTGAAACATATCCCAAGCATCTTTAATTGTAGTACACTTCTCAATATGAAATATGAGATCATTTGATACATACGTATGCAAAGTTCTAAGAGCCATGAAATTCTTAGTGAGCCATTCTAACTAAGCATTAGAATCAGCCTTAGGACCAAGTGGTGCTTCTATTGTTCCATCTATGTAATGCATGAGACCTTTTTCCATTAATTTGCTCCATATTTTAATTTTCCATGATGCATAATTATGTGGAGTTAAAGGTGGAAATTTATGTGGACTCATTGAAACAAAAATGAAAGAGCATAAGAAAAGAGAGGCACAATCACACAAGACACCCCCCCAAATTCACTCAATCAAAGAACCCCCCCCCCCCAAAAAAAGTGATGATTTGGCACTTTATACTTAGTGCGTGTACAATGGGCCACTTGCAAAAAATGCCAAAGTGGACTTATGATTTCAATTTTACAACTACCTCAATAAGGACAAAAAAGACTCAAACTAATAGAGCAAGAGATCTAAACTAAGATCCAAGCAATTTACAAGTACCAAATAGGCCAAACAAGACTAATATATGAAAGTACAATTTCCACTCAAAATATCTGAAATATGATCATAGATTATGAAAGTAGACAAAAAAAACTTGCACTTTAAAAAAAAAGGCACCTGAAAAGGAGGTTGTATGAGCTCAAATGAGGCCTTTGAAGTTGCAGAATTGAGGATTGGATAGGTACAACTGAGAGAATCCAAAAATTCTGAAAAACATGTGCATCAAAATCCAAAAATAACCACACCACTATGAAGATCATGAAAAATTAGCCCAAATAAAAAAAAATTGCACCCAAAAAGGAGCAAAATTGAGCAAGTTATGGGCCTCCAAAGTTGACCCAAAAATCCAAATTGCTCAATGGAGAGGGGTCTAAAATTTTCCAAAAAATGCTAACTGGGTGCTAACTATGCAAAAATTGCCAAGTGGCAGGCAGGCGGGTTTCTGTCGGCAGTCGGCGGCCAGAAAATTTGTCGGCGGCTGGAAAGTTGACTATTGGCAGTGGCTGGGCCGACGGGAGGCGCCGGTGGTGGGGCCGATAGGGTCAGCAGCAATTGCCAGTGGGAGGCATCGGTGGCGGTGCTCGGTGTGGTGGGGCTGACAGGGCCAGAGGGCCGGTGGTGGCAGCTGGTGGGAGGCACCGACAACGGAGGCACAGGGGCAACAGGGAAGTGATGGGGAATTGTGAGAGCTGCGAGTGGGGTCGGTGGTCTTCGGGTCTATTGGAGCCTATGCAGGGAGTTGTAGGAGCCGCCGGAAGGCGGTGGTGGAACCTACAGAAAAGTACAGCCGGACAGAGAGGGGGGGGTCTACGAACCACCTAGAAATTTTATTTTTTTGAAAAATAAAAGACCCTTTTCGGATTTTTCGTATTATTTTTTTTTTCTCAAAAAAATTTCTTTTCAAAACTGGAAGAAGAATTTTTTTTTTTAAGGAATTTTAAATTTTTTTTTTAGATCCAAAATTCCGTACTGTACTGCCCAAATTGGGCAAAAAATCCTCCACCCCCAAAAGTCAATTTTCCCCAAAAATGGTTGAGTTTATACTCGATTTTTATGGAAACGGCCTTCTGAACGCAATGGTAAGGTCAAAAATGCTCTAAGATGCCTCCAAAAAATGCATGTTCCTCAAATCAAAAAATAGAAACCTTCCAAAATGTCTCCAAAAACCAATCAATGAAGCCCCAATGGCTCTGATACCATGTGAGATTTTGCCAAGATCAAGGGCACAATGGAAAGTATAAAATAGAGACAAAAGAATGACAAGAAAAAACTGTATTCTCATCAATATGCAAATGATCAACTGGATTAACCAATACAATGAATATAGGCCTGCTTATATAAGCAAGGCCATATGGATGTATGAGCACACAATCATGACATGTGGCTCAATGAGAAACAAGTGTAGGTAAGAAATACTATGGTTAGGTAGGAGAAATAATATAATATTCCACAAGAGGTGGATGACCCACCGAATGTGGAGTGTAACAACAAAATAAAACCACAAAAGGTGGAATTTCTCCTACAAGCTCTATCCCTATGTGCACACTTCCCTAAGTGTCTCAAATCCAAACTACGAAGAGATGCATTATCCTAAGTTAACTTAAGTAAAGTGTAATAATATCAATAATGAATATTTATTTACACCAATAGTTTCTCAATCCAATAACCTGCAATGCCATTGCTTTTATTGCCTGCACACCAAAACGTAAAGATTGAATACTTTCTATGGGATTTCTTCCAACTGAATTCCTCGAACTTGGTAAAGACATGGCGACATCATGCTCTGAAGAATAAGATTCTTCCTCCTCACTCACGACAGATTCGCTTCCTTCCAACATCTACAACAATGAACTGAAATCATTTCCACTGCCTATCTCTGGCCCCTCCTTGTTCGTATTGAGGGGGCTTACCATTGTTGGTAAAGGAAATATATCGACAATTGTAAATTTTGTGCCATCATTCCTAGGCTTCTTTGTGGGCCTTTCTTTCTTCTACGACTCTTTCACAAGGATGTATTTTCTTTGCTTCAAGGAATCATCCAAAGGCCTTGCCTTCTTCTTGATCTCTTCCTGCGATTTTTTCACGCCAAATTCATAGTCTTTTGGCTGAACAACTAAGCTTTTTCCTTTTGGTCGTTGCTCAAACCTACGATGCCCCTATGGAGGAACAAATGATATCTCATCCACATCCACGGAACCTGAAACATTCTCTAATGTGGTAAAAATTGTATTAAGGGCAGCCAATTCCTTTTTCATCTCTTCATTTCTTTTTTTGCAGAAAAATCCCACTCTTTTGTAAATTTCTCTCGCAAATCTGCCACTTCATAATTCAGACTATATTCGCTCTATGAGAATAAAATTTTCCTCCCACTTTCTCTCAATTCATTCGTACAGGTAATATTTTGAGTTGTAGGCCTCACCTTCTTCAGGGTCATCTTCATTCGCCAGATTCAAGACTCCATCCTCCTCACCCCGGGAGGCATCCTTCTCATCCTAGAAGGCAAACAAACTAGTCTCTTCTTCTTAAAACAACGAATACTTCAAACCCTCTTCTTCTTTAGCCAAATTTTACTCCTTTTTCTAGCCATCCCACCAATGATCATGATGTTTGGTTTCAATATGCACTTGGACATCACTCTCTACCGAGTCTAGACTACCAATAATTTTTTCAATGATTGATTCAGCTTCATCATTTGATTCAGCCTCAACATCAACTTCAGCTTGTTTATTTGATAACATAAAAGCACCCACCTCCAGAATCGAACAAAAAATAAGGGCACCCATCTCCAGGATCAACCACCCAATTAGATCCCATCTCTGCTCAACATTTCACCATATCTCTGATACCAATTGTTAATTCAATCAAGTAGAGAAAACATATAAAGAACACAAAATTGTTGAAAGCAAATTAAGACACACACACAAAATAACACGTGACTCAACTATTTACATGGTTCATCACTAAGTGGCTACGTCCACCAAAAATGCAAGGAGTAATCTCTATTAATCAATAATGCAAAATACAACAATGGCAAGCATGGATTGTACTCATGTATTTATAATCATATAGAACCTTCAAGTGAAGAGTCTCCAGAAGACGAATGGTTCTGACCATTGGGCTTCACATCCCAAAAAATTTCCCAACCATTGCCAGATTCGGAGATGGGCTTCACAAATTATGTCTCAATACATCAGGTAATTGCCATATTTGACTGGTTTGAAAGCTTATGAAGGGGGTGATTTTTGAAATGAAGGAATAAGAAATATTATTATGATAATAATAACTAAATTTTCTAACTAAACATATAAATAATAATATTATTATTTATGTTCAAATAATATTATTGTAATTCAAATGAATTATTTTAAAACTGATAGGTTAAAAGATTGAGCTCTAAAAGAGGGAATAAATTCGTGCACTAGAAAATTTGTTGATATTGTGAAGAAATTGCTCAAAGTTTTTCTAGGGTTTAAATATTTTGTTATTAGATTTGACGTATTTCCATAAGCACTTAATTTAAATGAATGACTAATAAATTATAATATGGCTAGTAAATAGGAGGACATGCAATTTTACAGCTCTTTTGGCATTTATTTGTTGATGAGAATTGTATTCAAGTTAATAATGGTTTATTAGTTTTTATTTTTGTAGATATAAGGGATATTAGTGTATATAATATATTTATATTTTTTAATCTATATTGTTTTATATAAATATTTTTAATATATTATCATGAATTTATTGTAATTTTTTGAAAATCAAACTAATATATTATAATAATATTGATTTCTTAATAACATTATCAATTAAATTCAGGTACATTCTTGACAATACATTATTGTTGTGAGGAAGAAATGAGGTAGAATAGACAATCTCAAACTAAGTTAAGAGAAAAACTCTACTTTTTTCTATTAATTAATTAGTTAATAGTTATTTTGTCAATGACTCTTTTATGAATTCCCTAGAGATGAAAATAACATGAAATGAACTGCTTAGTACCTAGATATTTTTTTATACAACCTCAAGGTCCCACTTTAGTGGCAAAAACTCCACCACACAAAATATCTTCTTAAAAGTATCTTCTTGACTCAATTCATATAGGTAGAAATGGATTGATTATGAAGAAGTGTTTCATATGGAAAGCTATCTTTTTGAGAGTTGAAAAAAAGATAGATTTTTATATTACTAAGCATATTTTTCTAGTAGTTAGAAATTTTAGGTGTGCCCTAAAATTTTAGCTACTACTTAAGTCTATTAATTTTCTTTCTAGGTGCCTCTGAGATCTTCATATCAATATCTTCAAAATCTCTCGATAAATTTTTCCTTGTCCCTTTCATAGTGGCTTGGGATTTCTATTGCCTACCTCATGTTTCTAGAGTAGGTCTAGTTTAATTTCAATTTAACATAATATTATAGCATTGCACATCAAATGGATTAATATAACCTTGGATAGAAAAGAACTTGAATTTTTTTCATTTAGGATAACATACCTACAAAAAAATTTATATGGTCGTAAGGCTTGAAAGGGACTTATTTTTCATAATCTCTTTATTATGAAGGAAACTATTTGGATACAAGACACCATTTTTATCAAAATAATATGAAAATATCTAAAGCCATCAAACCATAACTTTTGTGTGATGGCATTAATCTTCATAGATGTCTATAGATCCATTAATTAATGTTCTACATTGTATTCTATTCTATATTGCAAGGAGAAAATCCTTAGAAGATTCATGGGGTCTATGCTTTGAAATCATTGTTTAATAAAGATTCATCTTTTAATCAATGTTCTATGGCTATCTTGCAAGGATCAAACCTTTGAAAAGATTCTTTGAGTTCATGTTTTGAATTTATTTTTCATAGATATTTATTTGTTAATCAATAAAATATTTTGTAGTATTTTATTTTACCTTGCAAGGATCAACCCCCAAAGAAGTTTCAAATACATGCTTTAGAAATATTTAACCTTTTTTATAGGACTAGCAAAAGTTATATTTCATGGCTAGACACATTAAAGTACACAATTTCTAAACAAGCTTTCAGTTCATTCTAGACACTTATTAAATATACTCCCTCCTCATAAAATTAGGTTGGAAAGCTTCAATAATTTGTAGAAAGATAGGAAAAGATATCCAAATACATTATTTTTCTATTATATACCATGCAAAAGGTATTAGGTCTCTCTATGGGGTAAATGCACAAAGATGGGTCCCAATCCCGCGGAAGTCCGCGGGTTGGGAAAACAGCCCGCTAGAAACGGTTGCCCAATTTTTACAAATCGAGCACCTGTTTTGCTTCGGGTGCCTGAGCCATTCAAAAACGAGCATCCATTTAGTAACGGGTGCCCGAAGCTAAACGAGCGCCCATATTTGGAATGCATTTTTTTTTTTTAAACCATTTTCCATCATTTTCACTATTTCAAAAATGGGTAGACATTTCAGAGGAGCACAGGTACTCATTTTTTTCATCCCAGCTGACGCCCTAGACCATTTTTTACCTCCTTCCAGGTATTTAGTTTTATTTTTTATATTCTATTTTATTTATTTTTCATAAAAAAATGTTAATTTATTGTTATTATTTTTCATAAAAATAATGTTAATTTATTATTATTTTTTTAATTTTAGTGTTTTAAAGTTTGAAAAATGTTTTTTATTTAATTTTATTTCATGTTTAAAATAGTTTTTAGTTTTTAAATATTGCAAAAAACATGAATATTAAAAACCGTAGGAAAAAAAACAAAAAAAATGAATAGTAAAAACCATAGGAAAAAAACAAAAAACAAAAATGTAAACGAACAATAAACATTAGACACAAAAAATAGACAATAAACCCTGAACAGAAAAATGAACACTAAACCCTAGATAGAAAAAAATGAACAATAAACCCTAGAAAATAAATGAACAACAAACCCTAAAAAATTAACAAACAATAAACCCTAGATGAAAATCAACAATAAACCCCCCTTCTCTCTCTCACACACACGTACACATTACCATCTCTATCATTATGCTCTGTCTCTCTCTCTCAATCTCTCATTATCCCCTCTCTCTCACACACACACATTACCCCCTCCCTCTCTCTCTCTCACACACACACATTACCCCCCTCTCTTTCTTTCACACGTCACCCTCTCTCTATCATTACCTACTCTCTATCTCTCAAATTATCTATTCTCTCTCTAACTCGTTGTATCTCGAATTACCTACTCTCCCTCTCTCTCTCTCTGTGTGTTTTAATCATCCGTAAAAGTCTGAATGTTTAAATTTATATTTCTAAATATTGTATTTAATTATAGGATTCTTTTGTAAAGTTAGATGTTTAATTTATGTTTAAATTGAACTTTAAAATGATAATGAATATGAATGTGTTTTTTTTTGTGTGTGAAAAATAGGGTTCTTAAATTTGATAATTTACTCTAACTATCACTATTAATCCTCACTACTTCCTAACTTAGCCCAATCTCTAAAGATATACTATATATTTACAAACATGATAACATTTCCTTTTTTTTTTTTTTTTCTCTTTGCTTTATCCTTTTATCTTCCTCTAATAACCAATGCCTCCTCTTTATAGTAAATACCCCCCTAATAAGAGAGATAAAATGAGAATACAAAACTCCCCATAAAGAAGTAGGTCATGTGCTAATGATGAAAGATTGAAGAAAAAACATGATACATTACTTGCAAATAACATTTATTTTTCCTTTAGGAAGAAATAAATACATTGGTGATTGGAAATGTCATTATAATAAGTTGGGTAAATACAAAATTCAAATCTAAATAGACTTGTGTCTCTAAAAACTTCGCAAATATTCACATGTTGGAACAAATGATGATAAAGAATCTTGTGAGGATCGAAGTAGAATGAGCACCAAAGATAACATGATGGGTTGCCAATGATGGCATAGCTATCATGAAAGAGGATATCAATATCCTCAAAATAATATTTAACATATGTAATTCTAAACTCCTCAAACAAGGATAATATATTCAGAAGATATGAATCCCAAGTGGTCATGTTTAGAAGGTGATTAATGTCATGCTAGACTAAATCAATTGGGTTTATGGAATTGGTGATAATAATATAAAATAATAAAAAACATTTAAGGTGGATATTAGGTCTTGATAGGATGAGTACTTGAAGAATTAGACAAGCCTCTAAATTGTCAAAACATGCAAGACCTATGCTATAATAAATTTCCTCTTAAGTATCACCATCAAAGGGTATGTGATCTTCATCTACAAAGGGAATGAAACAATCTACAATAGGATCCTCTAGGAATGGAGAGATATGAGGGTCTCCATGGATCTCCTAAATTCTATTCCAAAGTGTGTGGGGGAAATCAATATCCAATGCAATACACATAGAATCATGATCTTGATACTAGATAAAATCACTCCTACATGATCAATGATGTTACACCAAGATTATATAATTTCTAGTGTTTCTAGTTTAGGTATGAGTCCATACATAAAAGGAAAATAATTACACCACCTAAAACTTATCAAGATATCATTTTACAAAAGAATCATAGTTATCCCTTTCTAATTTTACCACACAAGGATGAATAGAGAAACCTATGATACCTCCTCAAATAAAAAATTAAAATATCAATAAAATCAATACATATAAAACATATCAAACAAATTCATCTCATGTAAGACGGTCATTTTCAAGTGCCAAGATGTCCAAGTAAATGACTAGAATGTGAAATCACAAAAAATGAAATATAAAATAGAGGGAATATTCTAGAAAATAATTGTGTGATCTATGTAGATTTATGAACCACCTTTTCAATGAACATGAAGCATGAAAAAATATGCTCTCTATCAAAAGTTTTGAGGATTTAAATTTACATAGCTTGATTTAAGTTAAGAGGACAATAAATCACACTAGTGGCAGATTTAATAAAATAAAGAATCAAATATAGATCAATATTGGAATCACATTTTGTGGGTTGCAACTTTGAACAAGAAAATACCAATATAAAATTGAATATAAAAAAAAATAGAGTTTTTTTTGTTTTAACTCCTCCAAGAGTAGAGAACCTACTATTTATTCAAGCTTCAACTTAGTGTCGTACTACTAGTTGCAATCACTAAATCATCCAATGATTCTAGCAAAGAACATAACAAAGTAGTACATGCATTGACAAGTTCATAGATATAACTTATGACTTTAATCAATTTAGTTAAAACCAAAAGAGAGTAGTTGAATCGAATCCTATCAAGTTGAAAATATAAAGTGGTAGCCTAATTGATGATAATGGTTAAATATTGCAAGGGTACTAAATTGTAATTCCATGGAAGTTACCTTCATTATCTAAATCAGTGGAGTCATTTATTTATTATCTATTATCTGTCTCTCTCTCTCATGATTATTTTTATGATTTTGATGGAACTTATATTAATGCATCTTTAGATGTTAAAAATTATTGTTTGAGTTGCATGGGCATTATGATTTTTTATTTTGTAGAATATTTCTTATACTTTGATTTAAGTGGATAATATTTCTTAAATGATGCTTATTATTAAAATAGACCCAACTATTAATAATATTATAGATCTATGTGAATTTCCTTTTTTTAATATTTAAGTTGGTAAATTGTATTTAATTATAAGTTTTTTTGGAAGGTGAAATGTAAATTAAATAGTAATTGTAAATTTTTATGTTTGTATATATATGCAGATTATTTTCATAGAATGGATGAGTTTGAGATAGATGAGCTATTAGGTCTAGCACCACCTCCACCTCCACCCGATCAGTTGAGGCAGACAATTAGGACGAATATTGATTCTTTGATTAGAGATATCCATACTATTAGATGTGAGCCTCATCCACCTCTGTTGTTGTTATGCCTTGCAGATAGTATGCAAGAGATTATATAGTCTGTACAAGCTTTAGATAGCGATTTGGATAGCTATTGTAGTTGGCGAGAGGGATTGCGTGCATTTTATGCTGATCGCCTAACATACAAACAAGTCAATGAATTAAAAATAACAAAAATGGATTTGAAAAAATATTTTGTGAACCCTAAGACAGGTAAAGAGATAGATCCAAAGAAGCCACAAATCTCAATTTGATGGTGTAGGCACCCAGGCATAGCTAGACACTTTTGGAAGTGGTACACTCCAATCATGAGGTCCCGATGTATTTTTTGAAGAAATTATGGGCCGAATTTGAATTGGATAAAAAGCCCAATTACTTTGATATTAGATCATTTCAGGGGGTTGGGAGAGGCATGCCCTAGGATATGCCGGGATAAAAATTGAGCGATAGGGTTAGAAATCATGTGCACGATGATCCATTGGTTCCGCTTCCATCACCAGTTGTTCCAACACCTGCTCATCATCAAGCAGTGGATTCTACTCTTGGTTCGTTGAGTGCCCTGTCAGGTAATTTGGTATAGCAGTTGCGCGAGGTGAGGGCTACCGGCAGCTTAGCACATATTTGCATGAGCTACGAGGATGTATGTATGGGTCCACAGAGTGAGGCTGTCCCTAGAGGAGATGGTGATTTTGATGATGCTTATGCTGCCCATGGTGGTTATGATGATGTCAAGGAGGTTGCACATGCTGATGTCATCTCTTCATATGTTGATCTCCTGTGGGCAGACGATGATTACCCTATAGAGGTACAAATTTATTTATATAATTTATAGTGCAATATTAAATTCCTTATATATACACATGAATCATAACATGAGTTAATTTTTTCTGAAGAGAGGATGGATCATACCATGTCATTGAGGAACTGACATCATGTTACCTCGATACCTAGAGATGTTGGTGCCCCATTTACGATATGCACTTTCATCTAGATACATTGTATTGATATGTACATTTAAAATAAACAATAAATTTTTTAATGTAATGATGTGTATGATATGTTTTTTCAATTTTGTAGGGTGCTTCGTGTAGCACCAAGGTGGGTAGTTCTTCACGTGCCTCGTGGACTGCTGAGGCTCAGCCTCATATACCACTAGTATGTTTTTCATCCATTAATTTGAAGTGTTTATATGCTTACTAATTTATGTACAACTTTGATTCATGTTCGTTATTTTTTGCAATTGTAGGCTTCTGGATTGTTTGATGGTGCATCACATGTACGCCTTCGCCCATCAGTTACTTTGCCTACATCACATGTATGCTTTTCTACGATAAACTTGTAGTCTATATATATACTTTATAATTTATGTATATATACAAGTTTGATTCATGCTCTATATATGTTGTTCAGGTCAATACCACTACCAATATTGGTATGGCTATGGGATTGAGCCAGATGCAACCGTCGGCATTGTCATTTGCGGTGGTGATTAGAAAGATAATTTCTAATTTGTTTATATTGTGTACCTATCTGTAATAGGTATTATGAAAATTGATGTGCAATGTTTTTTTTTGCAGGACTTGACTACAACCACTTTTCTTGTTCATGATAGTGGACCTCCATGTACAAGTGAGGGCATTGTAGAGCACAGTCTTATGGTAATTTATTTTAAATTTTTAGTATTTAATTACTTTATAAGTGAATTATGCAAGTAACTTATTCTTATGTTAAATCTTCTTCTCATGTAAAATCTTTTAATAATGTACAGGAGGGTGGAGACACTGATACTGCACAAGAGGGTGGAGACACTGATACTGCACAAGAGGGTGGAGACATTGATACTACACACACTGAGGATGGTGCATCTCAGGACCACATGCAGCAGGATGATTCATCTCAGCCACCTTCATGTGGAGTAAAGAGGACTGTAGATGAGATGCACACAAGTTCTTAGATTATATATTTTAGGTCATGTCATGTTGTTGTATTATGGACTTTTTATGATGACACTTGTTATGTTATCCTGGGACTTGTTATTATGTGATTATATATAGGACTTGTTGTTATGTGATTATATAGAGGACTTTTTATCATGTCATTTCATTGCTATTATGATATCAGGTCATGTTATGTGATTTGGTGCACTCTAGTGATTATATATGTGATGTTGTTTTGTTATTATGTTATTTGGACTTGTTTTAATGTCATTTCCTTATTATTATTTTTTCAAGACTTGTTATTATGTCATTAGGAATTGTTATGTGATTATATATAGGACTTTTTATTTATTACATGTTATGTGATCTATTTATGACTTTATATTTTAACATTGTGATTGATCATCTTATAGTGCAACAATTTATAATTCAATAAAATAATTATCCCAATTTACAATAACATCCTATTATTAAAATAATAATAAAATCAAGAACTTACAATTAATCTATGAAGAGATTATGATAAAATAAATATATCATAAAAATTAGAATTCAATTGTAACACAATTACAATGTGCACAAAATAACATTAAGAAGAAGATAACTAATACAATGTTGTTTATGAAACCAAAATTGTATCAAATGTAGACAAATACAATGTTAAAGGGACAAAGAAAAATAATTATCATGATTAAATATAAAAGAGTTCACACAAGTAATACAAAATTACATGCATATAAATTTCATAGGAAAATTATAAAAGGATTATTAATTATAAATTAATCTCATAGAGGAATCCAATAGATTGATGGAATTAAGGCTAACCAGATTATTAGGAAGGTTTGAAGAACATTATTCAATGATTTGCTAAGATTTGTAAATTTCCTAGCCCTTGATGTTTGAGTGATACAAAATTAGATGTCATAGACATTTTATTGGAAGTAGACATAGATTCTTTCTTGTCAATTTCTTTTTGAAATGCATAATTCTTTTGACATTTTGAATGGTTGGAATAAGTAAAGGAAGCCCTGCTATTCCAACCATTACATTCAAATAGTTAGAGTTCAATATTTCTTACATGTACACCCAAATCCTACCACATAGATATTGGGAAGCTAATGCTATAGTCATTATTTGACTCATTATGTCTCTAAAAATATTTAGTTAAATTATTTAGTTGTTTCTAAGCCCATATTGATGCATGCTTGTTGTAAGAAAATGATAGCTAACTCATCAAAATAATAGATAAAAATATAAGAGCTAAGGATTAGAAGCATTCAAGAGTATAGTCCTTAGAGTTCATGAAAGTAATTTAGGTTAGAATTTATCTTCATATGCAATATCTATACATTTATCATTGAAAGATGTTAGGTGAACATTGTGACCTCATTTTCCATAATTTAATTCATTTATATAGCTATAATAAAGCCATTGGGCAATGAATGTGTAACAAACTCAAATGCAAAATGTGTAATAGAGTAAGAGCTACAAACATAGTATCCACTTTCCTCTTAAGTTGACCACACTACTTTACTAGTGTATTGAAGGTTTATAAGTGTGGATAGTAGTGGTATGAAAAGCATAGATAGAATGGAGGATGGCTAAAGAGAGTGAGAGATAGGATGCAATAGAATGGTAGTAAAATAAAAAATCACACTATAAATATAGAGTTGTCATACAATGATAATGAGGAATGGTACAAGGAATAGAGATAGTTCTTATATGACTATGAATAAACCTTATCTTTGAACTGATAATTCTATTTTAGACATAATTCTATCTTTGAACTTACAATTAATCTATGAACAGATTACGATAAAATAAATATATCATAAAAAATTAGAATTCAATTGTAACACAATTACAATGTGCACAAAATAACATTAAGAAGAAGATAACTAATACAATGTTGTTTATGAAAACAAAATTGTATCAAATGTAGACAAATACAATGTTAAAGGGACATAGAAAAACAATTATCATGATTAAATATAAAAGAGTTCACACAAGTAACACAAACTTACATGCACATAAATTTGATTCAACCTAATGTACCATCTTCATCCTCTCTCTTCTACAATACATCTATGATTGCCTCATGCTCTTCTACTGAAAGTGTCCACAATACCTTATTAGCAGGTATACATTTATATCTTTCTAAATTGATGTTTGTTGCCACCACCAAATGAGAATAGTGTATAATCTTCTTTTCTGATTGGTAGTCTTCATAAGCTAGTAAGCCATTCCTTCTTGTTAAGTATTTGCGGAGCCATGTGCCAACTACCACAACAGACCCAATTGGATACTGAAAACCATCATCATCTACTTGATCACATATCAACTTTTTCTTAGGTTCTACACATCTAGCTAGCCAAAACTCAACCTGCTCATCATTATCCTCAGGTGCAACAACAACATACACATGTCCTAGAAAACAAATTTAAGTACATGTAGAAATAAAACTTGTTAGAATTTATAATTCAAATACAATCATAAATTATATGACAATACATAAAAATATATAATTTAAAGTTATAAACAATAAATTGAATTAAATTACCAGGTTGTATGAGGTCTGAAACATGATCATAATCTTCTGATGCAAATGCATGATCTGGGTCTTCATTTCTTCTAACATCTTCATATTGTGTCTCACTAGGTGTTAAAGATTTGTGTTGCCATTCTTCGACCCATTCCGTATTCTCGCATTCTTCCCATTCACTTGCAACACAAAATTGACAAAAACATGCAAGATCTCTAGTCCATATAGTCCAAGTGTTAGAATTAGAACTCTTAAATGAATGCCATCTAGCTGACCCATTGATTGTATCACAATCATATCTTAGAAGGATATTCTCCTCTTTAACTAGCTAGAAGAAACATCTAATTGTAGAGTTCTAACTTGATCCTGTGGATAAATTTGCACTACACCAATCCACAATTGCACTTGCATTTTTATATTTAGCCTTTTCCTCGAATTTGAGTTGCTCTCTGCAAAGGGCTCTCTTAACACATGCACCAACACCGTCATGTTCTTCTTTCCCACATCCAGCCTCAAAAAAACTCAACATGTGTTCGATATTAGTTTTCTTATGAATCCTACTCAACCAATAAAACATTCTAGCATTCTTGAATTGCCCTGTGCAATTATCAGACCATATTAGATGTTGTCATCTGAATTTCTCTCTCCCTCAAATTCTGAAAAAAGGTCTTGAAGCAATACTGGACAAACTCAGATGAGTGTAATTTATTATCACTCATATAGAAATGGTACTCTGTCAAAATTTTGCGATCCTCTTCTTTACTATCTGGTGCATGCCTATAGATAATATGGACGAAAATCGATACTTGCACAAAATTGTAGTTTTGTGAGTGGACCTCATCTTGTGGTGCAAACATGTAGATCTCTGTAAAGTCGACAACCGAAAGTATACTACCAACAGGAAATGTATCCTTACATATTCGAAACTGACCATCGATCCATCTAGCATTTTGAGTGTGTTTAACATATTTAGGTATGATGTTACTCTTAAATTCATTCATAAATGCATGAACACTAACTTTTTCAGTGATTAGATCGCATCATTTTCCAACCTTTCCATCCTTCAGTGGATACTCAACAATTTTAAATCTCTTAATATCAACTAATTGTTGTCCAAAATCATTTGAAATATTTTTATGCAAGTATTCATCCAACAATGCAAGATTGCCACATATATCACATACATCGGAAACACATGCATTGAAAAGAAAATTTTGCTCATTTAGTGGGTTGCAAAAAAAACTTGATATAAACTTCTTTATAGTTTCAAGTTGGTATATTTATACCACGTTCTTGGAACATTCCATTACTATGCATGGTAACACGTATATATCGAAATACATCATAATGGTAGCGAAATTGAACATGAGTTTTGCGACAACATGTGACTCTTTCCTTGTTAATTCAAACATACCAAGGTTTACACTATTCAAAAGACATTTGACAAATGTTAATAGTCAACACCTTATCATCCAATTTTTTTTTGTACAATTCAGTTTGAGTCATGTCCAATGGGTGTTTTGGATGTGGATCACGAATTTTTGACCCAACTCTTAATTTAAGAACATCTCTAACATTAGGTGATACTCTCGTATTATCATGCCAGAATTTTTCGATCAAATTTTTGACTTCACCAGTAAGTTTCATATCAGACCTTGGTAGTCTACCACTAAAAGTCCACAATTTGTTTACTGGATCACTTTCAAAATTAACTCTTCTTTTTACAACTCTTGACAAAGTTTTGCAATGAATATTAAGATATCCACTTATGTTACTCATCATTCTATTATTAGAAGTTGTTTGGCTTACTAAAGTTGTTGTTATTGCCTGTCGTGCTGCATTTTTATCTTTAGAATGACTTTTCTTTCCAATTGTATCAAAGGTGTTAGCAACAGTCAATACAACTTGTTTTAAAGACTCGTCCTTCTTCTTGGGTTTGACATAAAAGCCTAACTTCTTCATCACTTTTCGCATTTTAGTCATTTTAATTAGTTGTAGCATTAATTGACATTGAAACCCAAATTTCATATTGTAAAAAAAAAATCTAAACAATCTATTTGCATGTGTCCTAATCTGTCTCCATGAAACCAAGCTAGGAAGGTTGTCTAGTACATCACTTTTAATTTCAAAAATTTCATTCGTTTGATTATCATTCAAACACATTTCATTTTCAATTGGTGTTTCCATGTCTACATACACATTATTGGTTTTAGTTGCAGGTGGATTTTCAATTTCATTTGGAGTTTGAAATTCGGTTTCAATTTCAGTTTCAAGTTGAGATCTAGTTTCATTTGGGTTTTCAATTTGAATTTCAACTTGAGTTCTAATTTCATTTGGGGTTTGATTTTCAATTGGCATTTCATTTAATAAGTAACCTACTTCTACTAAATCACCAATTTCTTCATGAGAAAAAACATAGGGCTGTGAAGACATACATGTATCCAATAATGGATTAGAAGATGCACCTGAATTAAATGGTTGTATTGTGTTTCCTTCATCAACATTTATGGTCTCATTGATGTTCTCCTCTTCTAAAACGATTATGGAACTTGAAGCTCCTTGTCTCATTCTTGATCTTCTCTCTCGTTGATGCATTGCCTCCTTCTCCCTATTTGCTGCAATTTTCTCAGTTGTCAAAACCTTCCTTTGCCTCTTCTTGCGTTGATTTGATCCCATGGCTACACCAAATTTTGAATTCGAATCGATCTCCTTACCAAATCGACAATAAGACAAACAAAGAGAATGATTAATCAAAACATTCTCTTTGCAGATCGTAATTGTCAGGCAATGATTGAAAAATCATTCAATCATTGGGATTTGTGCTTGTGGGCCAAATTCTGGCCCAACGGATCTTTTCAAAAATGGGCGCCCATTATTTAATGAAACGGGTGCCCTTTTTTATTTAAAAAACGGGTGCCCGTTTGTTAAAATTAGGGGTGGGTAACAACCCTTAGCATTGTTTTTTGCTTCGGGATAGGCTTGGTCCCACCAAGCCTATGCTTGGACCTCCAAAAAAATGACTAAGGTAAAACGACATCAGATTTCTACCTTGGCCTAATTTTTTGAGGGCCTTTCTGATTGAATTTTTTGACCAAACGAAAACCCATTAGATTTTTCAGCATCCTGATTTCAAAAATGTAAATTTCATAGTGATAAGACTATTTTTACTATTTTTGTATTATTTATTAATCAAAAGTGGAACCTAAACCTAAAATACCAAGGTTCACTAAAACTTTAATAACTTTTTGTTTTTAGGATTTTAGAAAAGTAAATTATATGACATCAATCTACATACAATCATTTTGAATATTAATTTTTTTTTTTTGAAAAATATGAAATTTTCATCAAATTATGGTGGTCGTACATCTGATGTTTTGAAAATATACTTTATTGTTAGTTAAAAATTAATAAAAAAAAATATATTCAATAAAAAAATAAGAAAAAATATTCTCATTAATATTTGGTGTCTTAGGTATCATTTCCCAGAAGGATTTGCAAAAATTCATTTATTTACATAAAAAAAGGGTGGTCGTACACGTGTGGTATGGTCCTGAAACAGGCATTTTGAAAAACTCATTTTTAAACATGCCTTCTAAAAAGGGATTTATAGCATGTGGGTATTAAAATAAATTACATATTTGAAAAGTAGACTTTGAGCACTACATTTTCTATTACTGAAGTTTTTCGAGATTCAATCTCTAAGTGCATCAAATTTTGACATCAATCAACAAAAAAATTGAAAAACAAATAAAACACTTCCACTTTTTGCCGAAAAGTGGGACTCAACTTCTTGCAGCCACCCTATGCACTTGTGGCTTTAAATATAGAACTTAGATTACTTCTCCAATGTTCTCTAAGAAGTTATAAATACACATATTAGACTATTTTGGCTATTGTTGAGCCAAAAAATTGCTCAATTTACATAGTATATTCTTTGTTAGATATTTTTTATTACACCAAGAGGGATATGTAGCAGTAACACAAATCTGTGTCAATAAAAAATATATGATATTTGAATTAATCTTTTTGGTAGTTGTTGAAATCTATAATAGATGGTAAGGCGTAAGAAGGTAAAGTGGGCAATAAAGATCTAGCAATGAAAGAACTGTCAACTATTTCACTTTCCTAAATAGGTTTTAATTGCCATCCTAGTAACAATCCTTTCCAATGGCTATTATGCCAAACCCTTCAACAAAAAGCCCTATGTTCAATGTGCTTATGGAGAACATCTTTTCAGCTGCAACCATATGATCAGTCTAGAAGATATCTCTTGAAGGCTATCGCATTTCCATCTCTACATAGTCTACAATTTGGGTAGCCCTTGAGGATATTACAATGCACAACAAACAAATTTCATTAAATTCATTGTGGCATCTATCAAGTACAATATTGATCTTGTAAGTACTACATACCATTGAGAATATTTTTTGTTATTACAAAAAGATCAGATCAAATGATTGTGCATTATCCTAGATCATGATATATTTAAAAATTTGTGGTGAATATTGAGCTTCTTCTTCAATTAGTTGTGGATAATATTCCTAATGTTTTATTATGTAGGCTATCTACAATAAAAATTAGTCCTCTATTGCTATAATCCATTTTATGAAAGTTAACTCAGAAGATTCTTATTTGATTTATTGGGACAACCAGTTGCATGATTGTTGCCATTGAGGATGTTGGAGTTGGGATTCTATAAGGATTGATATGGAGTTGGGATTATATAAGGATTATCATTTTAATAATGTGAAGACATGGTAATCATTTTGTGCATTGAACATTGATGTTTTCTATGTGATAAAGATGTCATTGCCTCTAGTAAGAGGATTTATAATACTAACTACCTATCCATAGAATGTTAATGGGAAATCATTTCTTTTTGGATGTTTTGAAAAATAACTATGTAGGAAGCATTCTGACAATAAAATTTAATATCAAGTATGCCTAAGTTTAATAGAAATATGTATTATACATTTAGTTTTTTCCTCTTTATTGTAGTATTGAGGAAATGTAATATTTGACTCTTGGTGTCACTATAGGTGAGATAACAAATGGATGATCACAAGAAGCTTATTTTTAAAAATATTCAATATTCACAAAACTTTCTATTAATTGTGGACTAATATATATATATATATATATATATATATATATATATATATATATATATATATATATATATATATATATATATATATATATATATATATATATATATATATATATATATATATATATATATATATATATATATATATATATATATATATATATATATATATATCTGTGTGTGGGGGAGCCCGGGGGGGGGGGGTGGTATTGTATTTTACACCTAATGAACTATTTACTTAATATCATCATAAAATGTTTTTTCCGAATTTTTTTTATAAGATTAATTTTTTTTAAAAATACTCAATTTTTATAAAAAAAATTTGAAATCTCCTTTCTTATGCTATTTATTTTTATATTTTATAATAAAATTATTTAAATAGAATCATATTATCATTAAATCAAAATTTATGAAAAAATCTATTTTCATATAAAAATAGATATTTTTCAACGTATTTAATATAAAAAATTTAAAATATTGATTTTCTAGTTGGTACCATCTTCACTTGGGTGTTGTCAATACTTGTTGTTTATTATAGAAACAACATAAGAATCTGTCATGCCCCACCATGAGGCCCAGAGGACAATACATCCAAGAACATGAAAATGCATTTTTTTTAGTTTTTTTAAAATCAATTAATATAACATATGCAATGCTATAAAACAATAATACAATATACATAAAGAATCAATTAACCAATGTCCTCAAGGCCCTATAACGATGCTACACAAGGTTATACATCATCAGAAATAATTACAAGGAACTGTTATAATAAGTGTTAGAGCCATCTTTTATTAGCTAATAATTATTTATTTAATTATTAGTCTATTATACTCTATACTTAAGCTAAACTTAGGAATCTTATAATTCTTTAGGTTTTTCACCTTTAGGGTTTCGAGTATCATTTTATAAGGATTCTCTATTTGTAATTTCATAACAATTGCAATTATTAAATTGCATTCTTGTTGCACAATCAATATGACTCCTCTTTTCTAGATTTTTGAATTCTGGCCTCCATAGCTTTTTTGCTTCTCTCCTTCTGTGACAAGTTTGCATGCAAGTGATCCTTGGGAGCTGTAGAGTTGATTTTTCCTCAATTCCTTTATGGTATTAAAGCTCTAGATCTGCATGCCATTGTTCTCTTCATGAGAGATTTTTGGCCTTGTTCTTCAAATCTGTGTATTTGGGGGTCTGTGCAGTTGCTTTTTTCTGCTTCTGGGCGTAGGTGATTTTTTTGGTACCTTTTTATGCCAAAAGGACTTCATAGTTGGATTGAAGAGGCCAATTCCATGAATTTTGATATATAGTTCAATATATTTTGGTGAAGGTATACTCAGAGGCAAAAAAATTTGTTTTCTAGGTCGTACGACCCTTTGTACGGACGGAGGGCCATTTTTTTAAAAAAAATTTCTTTTTGGTAGTTTAACGGCTTGCCCAGGTTGACAAGGTTAACAGAGACCATTGGCGGGTCACTTAACCGCCTGGGCCGCTTTCACGGTTACCATGAGTCTCCCAAGTGGTCACTGCCCGATGGATTTTAAACTGTCGGCTCGTTGCTAGGTCGTTGCTTGCCACCTGGCCGCCACTCCCTGCACCACTCCCGTGTCATCCAAGAGCCGCTGGCTTGTTTCCGACCATCCCTTGTCTTTTCTGACAATCGGATTTTTTTTGCAAGCACCATTTTTTTTTGGTGAGTTTTTACAGGCATACTGTTTTTTTGCTTGTGACATCCATACAACCGTCAAATTTATGCTTGCAGTCTGCTGATGTCACCATTGTGTAGGTAGTCTTCAGGCCCCTTTTGAGCCCATGCAGAGCACCTTCATTTTTTAGCCATATCTTGGGCACACGGAGGCATTCTTCGACAAAACTTATATCGCCGAAAAGCTCTTTCCGAGATCTATCTAGATCTGGATGTCTGAATTTTTTATTTTTCTTTTCTGATGGGTTTTTTTTCCATCAAAGCCAAAGGTTCAGTTTTTGCACTTCGGGAGACATAACTTGAGCATTCGAACACTGTTTTTTCGAAAACTTAATATCATTGGAAAGGTTGTTTTGTGCCCTTTCTAGTCATATGAGTTTTCTTTCCAGATTCTGCTCCAGGTACATTTTATTTAGTTTATTTCTTTTCAGCACTTTGGTTAATATCTTGGATGTTTCAGGTCTTGGGATCTCTTTATTTGAGTAGAATGTATCATCTTTGGACGTTCTTTATGTATTTTCAGCCTTATGTCTCTTTTGATCATTGTAGACATTTTTTTATGCAACCACACTGAGATAAAGAGCCACTATGCATTGTATACTTGGGATTTTGCACATCTTGTGCCTTATTGTATATGCACTACATTATAAAGTGCCATGGGGGGGTTGATGTTTTTCCTTTGTTTGTCATCTACCTTTGTCAAGTGAGAGTTCCTTCCAAGACATTAGCCTCATGATGTGTGTCAAGCGAGTGTTACTTCCACGACACTATGTACTTTATCTGCACCTTCAATGTTCTTGGTTATTCATCTTGCAGTTCTTGTTGGGCATCCTTTTCATTGTACCTGTCCCTCACCCTTGTCTGCATTATGGGGGGGTTTCTCTAGTTGTTCTAATTCTTCCTTGGTTTGTTGGATCAACTCTTCAGGCTTTCTTTTTTTATGCCATCTGTATCTTGAAGTTCAGTTGTTTGCCTTTGTTTGCCTCCTAATTCGAGTAGTGTCATTTGAGGGTACTCATACAGATTATAGTCTTCTCTACCTGGTCATGTTCTATTTTAGTGGAGGTTCTTCAGATCAACAATTACTATTTGACAGTGTTTGCAGCTTCTTCATGTTTTAGTGGAGTTCTTCATGATCATCCTTTGTTCTTGTTTTCTGGGACATTCTCTAGTTTGGAGGCTTCTTATGTCCTTCACTAGTCTTCATCTCTTTTTAGAGTAGAGTTTTTTCCCATGTGGTTTTCTCGATTTCTCTGCATTATAGATACTCTTTTGTACTTGGGTACCTCATCAGGCCTAGTTGTCGGGACCCATTGTTATTTTTTCATGCATTTTTAGTCCTTAGTTGTCTTTTAGCTACTCCCTAAGTTCATCTTAAGGGGGGGTGTTAGAGTTATATTTTATTAGCTAATAATTATTTATTTAATTATTAGTCTATTATACTATATACTTAAGCTAAACTTAGGAATCTTATAATTCTTTAAGGTTTTCACCTTTAGGGTTTCGAGTATCCTTTTATAAGGATTCTCTATTTGTAATTTCATAACAATTGTAATTATTGAATTGCATTCTTGTTGCACAATCAATATGACTCCTCTTTTTTGGATCTTTGAATTGTGGCCTCCATAGTTTTTTTGCTTCTCTCCTTCCATGACAGGTTTGCATGCAGGTGATCCTTGGGAGCTGTAGAGTTGATTTTTCCTCAACTCATTTAATAACATTATAGTAAAGTACATGAATACAAGATTCTCATTACAATGCTTGAGAATTTACATAAGAATTTTATATATGAAAAGATAGATCCTTAATATACACCTCTTCAAAATTCACATGTAGGGAGCATACATGAATCTGGTACAACAACAATAGTCATCGAATCTTCTCTATGCCAACTTGAACAAGAAGTTGAAGGAGCCAAACCCAATGGGTGCGAAAAGCACTCCACCCAACCATGTGGTACTGTAAAGGTCCACCCCCCATTCTAGGAGGTACCAGTTAGACCCTCGAGGTGGAAGCAAAACATACAAGGGTACCAACATGACTCACAAGGGAATGCAATAGATCAATACCATCAAGGAATCAATTAAACCAAACATGCAAGAGATCTACATAAATAACATCCAAACACCAAAGAATACATAGGTAACAACATAACATCAGAGACTTGAACACATTCACAAGAAAGGAAACAATCATGAGGAAACCAACCACTTTCGGAAACTCAACAATACATAGAAGGATAAAGATGCGGGTTACCACTAGGTTGTAAAGGGAAGAGTGTCATCACTAGGATATCATGGGTTACCCTGATAGGTCTTCACTAGGTCCCGACCCCCATCCTGGGTTACCTTGGTGACCTCTCCCAACCCCCGGCCCCCATAAATACACTAGTGGACCACACCAACCTCTCAAGGAGACAAGGTTAGTGGAAGCCATTCCAGGCCCTTCTCCACTTACCCCAAACATATATGAGCATTTGCGGGCATGGAGGGAACAAAGAATTATCTTAATTAATGTGTACTAACTACCCACCCAAGTTTATTAATTAGGTTATCACTTGTTTACAAAACTTCCATTGGGTTACCTTGGCAACCACTTTGGGTCCCAACCCCCAATAGAAGCCACTCCCCCTACTTGCAACTAGGATTCAAAACAACTCAAGACCATGATAACAAAAACACAAAATGACAGGACTCCAACCATAGCACGACTCAAATTCGCATGCTAGAAAAGATTCCTAAAGGAGTACATCAAAAGGGCTACGAAGGTACATCTAGCACACTAAGGCCCACTAATCCAAAACATCAGGAGATGTTAAACAACAAGGCTCTACAAGGAAGGCTCGACTATCATGAAGGTCATACAAGACACCAATCTCTTAACCATACCAAGACGATGAGAGATCAAGAACAAAAGAACTCAAATGGTAGTCTAGCCTCTGGTATCCTAAGCATTACACAAAATGACCAAGCAACCCACAATGAAAGACAAGAACTAAGTAAACTCATGGTCTCCTAAAGCCAAACATAAAAGAGTCTAATCTTATATCATTCCAAGAAATCCAAATTGATTTCTATACATCCATTATTCAAAATTTAACTTTAATTTACTATTAACCAAAGATCAAAACATAATATTATATTTGTTTTCTATCCATTTGGATGATAATAAGATCATTTCTTTTTTTAAATATTAACAAAATAGTCTTGTACATTACTACTATTTTTCAATTACGATATTGTTCAATAATGTAAGAACCGGTTTAAATGTATATTTGTAATTTTCATGAGAACACACATATAACTGTAACTGCTTGATGATATATATCTTAGTACATCTATTTTAATCCTTAATATCTATTCACCATAATATATCTTTTATCATTTCTACTACCTTATCAAAGTATACTCTATTTTCCGAATGAAAAACATATATCTATCTACTAGATTATCCAAAAACATAAAATATTAACATTAATAAAAAGAATCATGACCAATTATATATATATATAATCAAACTTATCAAACCCCATTATAGGATTGATATAATTATAACCTCGAAGCAATGCAATAACATGCAATGTAAAAGAAATAAAATTTGCATGGTAAACATGAGGGTGGTAGCCACAGCCATTGTATCCACAGACTGTGGTAGCCACAGACCGTGGTCTCCACGGTCTGTGGCTACCACAGTTCGAGTATCACCATGGGCTGTGGTGACCATGGAGTGGCAATGGGTGGAGCTTCGACTCCCCACGCCCCACGATCTGTGGCTACCACAGTTCGAGGATCACCATGGGCTGTGGTGACCATGGGGTGGCAATGGGTGGAGCTTCGGCTCCCCACGCCCCCCCAACATACACGTTTGCAAAAAAATAAATAAACACACCGATAACATGGATTGGTGGTTACAAGCTGGAGCGGTAAGCATCTGAGTCCAACAAAAATGCCATTAAGCATGCCCAATATATAATGAATTCATTAAGCATGTGGAATTCCCATTCGGCTAAAATATACAGGGCAAACCAAGTTAAATATCAGAAGCATACAGTATGGAATGTTGGTGATAAGATGTAATGCATGCCATTATAGGAAAGAAAAATATGAATTAGACTTGCCGATATAGGAAGAAAAAGCATGTCGAATATCCCAAACTAAACGAAAGAAAGTATATAGAATACAAAGAACTACATGGATCGAGGTCACAGAGAACTATGATAAGAGACCGCCTTTTATGACTTGGTTACCAATTATATATATAAATCGGTTAGCAAGGGACGACATACAGATGGAAGTGGATAGCACAAGAAGTTCAATTGTTATTAATATAAGCCAAAACAGTATCTCATGGGGAGGCTCAACCATTTTTTATTAATCGGTTGCTACAGTAGAGAGACATGTGGGCAAACAGAAGTAAAGCAACTATATAATTGGTGATAAGTAAGACACATCATTCCATCATGGCAATCGGCTACACATACATTAGGGAATGAACATTATCAGAGAATACCACGCTAAATGACAGGAAAGAGAACTCTTCTACCAAATAAGCACACACAGATATAATATGAGGGTTTCGATTAAAAAAATCACAGAAAGAAAATCATGAACCAACAAATACCAATAGGGTTATCGGATCAGGAGTAGCATAAGCAGAGCAAGGATTTGATAGCGAAACCAAAAGCTTTGAACACATGCGTTAATGGAAGTCACAAATGCAAGAATAATATGCACAAAGAAATACAGAGAGATCCAAAGGAAACATAAAGCAACGAAGTCCTATTGAGTCTTGCATCTATCAATTTCTACAGAGCTTTTAATTAACAAAATACGCAACTCCCAACCTGGTATTTTAGGGACTGAAGATGATTTCTTTTCCAGTGATGCAGAGCAATTACCAGTCCTCCAGATCAATTCAAGAACCTCCTCAGAACCTTTGAATCAACTCCTAATTCCAGAGTCACAAAACCCCCAAAACTTCCGATCTCCTTTCCAAAATTTCCTTTTTCCCCAATTGATTAAACAACAAAACCACAAATTTTTTTTTATCACAAAACACCCATAACCAGGCAAAAATTTTGCAGAGAGAAATATTCGCTGCAGTCTCCCCCCAAAAGGCCAGAAAGCCCAAATAAAAAGAATTTTCAAAAAATGTAACTCTCGACATGGATTCTTCCATCATTAACTCCATTCAATTAATGACATTAATTATTTTATTAATTCATTTGTAACTCCCACACCAATGCAAAAATCTAAATTACATATTAATTATTTTCTTAAAATTGATTATTTTGAAACAAATAAGAGATAATTGTAATTTAATAATTTATTACAAATGCAATGAAATTACTAAATTGAAAAATTATAATTTTCTATTTAATTAATCCTTTCGACATATATAAAATAATCCAATCCCTCTAGTTACTCATTTAAATAAGCCAAATGAAGAACCATTATTAATTATAATAAATTAATCTTTATAAACACAATTATTATTTTTGAATTAATTAAATAATTTAAATCTTAAAGGTCCACCCATACCAACTTATTAATTAATTAAATAATTAATTAACTACATCCCAAATACTAAGAGGGGGGTAAAATATGAATCATATCACAATGTTACTAACTATAAGCAAGAGCAATAATTTTACAACAACTCAAAACATAGAGTACTAATAGAGTGTAATGGCTAACAAGACCTGACCAACAAAGAACTAGGGTGCCTGACAGGGGTCTGATTGATATCTCTTTTGTCCACTTTACCACTAGCTTGTAGAGCACACTCAGACCTGAAAAATTCATGTGGAGTCGATGCTCAGTACCTACAGCTGCATTAAAAAACTGTCGAGTAGACACACACACACACACACAACACACACACACACACACACACATGAACCACAAAATATCATACTGTGAGTAGGGAATGGAAGCAAAGTAGCTTGCTCATAGAGAGCAGTGTGATGCTTTTCCCTCTCACCCAAGCACATCAAACATGGAAATACTGCACAATAAGTCAGTATACATCGATAAATATAAAGAAACTCATAGATCGACTAATCAAATAATGAAATATCATATATGAACAACATCTAATAATCACATCAGAGCTCATAATAAATGTAAGATCAAGGCAGATATACATCTAAGAACATCAAGATAAAATTCTATTATTACTGAAATATCCCATCTATAATCATCTAACATACACACAAAGCGAAGAAACATCAAATAACATCATTATTCTATCCATGAAGCATCATAGTCACATAGAAATCCAGGCTACATAGACAAGCATCACAATCCAAAACCAAAATCGACCAACACTAGAACAAGGGTCGAACCACATAAAACACCAATCACAAGGTCTGACAAGCCAAAAGAGGGAGGGGCACTCCATAAATAGTCCTTTGTATAGAAGAATGAAGATCATTTGAAGAATAAAAACTCACTCCTTTTTTATATTTACTTTGTATTTCTCTACATATATAAATCAATAATTGTGTTTTCCATATAAATGGCTAAAAACCACACACCATTTTTACATCTTTATTTTTTTTTAAACATTAAATATTTCCTCAGCTTTTATGAGATAAATCCACCTACTCCAACATTTGGCATCTCCTTGAATTGAGAGGTATTTTCCTCACTAGTACATTATGATCAAGAGCAAGATCTCTTGGTTGTGGGAGGTCATCAAGACTATTTAGAAATAACCTTGAAAACATGTTTTCACCTAGATAACTTTTTTGCCTAACCCAAATTCATTGGAATAATTTCATATTATAGTATTTTTGTCCAAATATAATCTTTCAAGACGTGGAAGTTGACCAAGTAAAGATGGAACAATTCTATAGGCATGATCATCACATAACATTAAGTATTCCGCTCAATTGGTTACTATCTAAATGAAGAATTTGAAGTTGAGTACAATTAGAGAGGGAGCTTGGGATCTCTCCGATGAGTTGGTTTTCCTCTAAGTCCAATTTTTGTAACTTTGATAGTTTTCCAAACTCAAATGGAATACCACCATGGAGTCTATTGTATGACAACTCCAAGTCAATTAAAAATGATAGGTTTCCTAGGGAGGGTGGGATTGTACCTATGAAGTTGTTTCCCCAAAGATGAAGTAATTTGAGTTGAGTAAACATACACAATTCAATAGGAATACTACCATGGAGTTTGTTGTCTCCTAATGTAAATTCAGATAACAAGGATAGGTTTACTAGGGAGGGTGGGATTGTGCCTGTCAATTGATTTCCTCCTAAAAAAGCGATTTGTAATTGTGAAAGAAGGCCCAGTTGGGAAGGAATGGTGTTGCTCAAAAGGTTAACAGACAAAATGAGAACTTGCAAAGAGCGAATAGATGTTAGAGTGGTGGGAATGGAGCCTTCCAATTGATTACAAGACAATCTGAGTACTCTAAGGCGAGACAGCCTCCCCAGTTGAGGAGGAATTTGACCATGGAAGCTGTTATTCTTGAGAGCAAGTACTCTAAGAAAAGAGAGATTGCCAAGGAAAGGAGAGATCGGTCCCAGCAAAGACATACCAGTAAGATTCAGAGAAAGCACGCGCTGATGGCGAGAAGAGCAGAGAATCCCAGTCCAATTGCAAAAGGAGTGGCGAGGAGACCAATCATGCAAGGAATCGTAGGGGTCATGGGAGAGGGAGTGCTTAAAAGCGAGGAGAGCTTGTAGGTCAGTATGATAGGAAGGAGGAGGAGAAGAGGTTAAGGACATTTGGGAAGAAGGCAGTGCAGAGAGAAACAAGAATAGGAGGAGGAGGTGGGGAGAAACCATCTTCATCTCTATTCAACTCAGAAAGCTATCCAAGTGTGTGTGTGTTGTTCGCAGGGTCTCCGAAATCTGATTATAAAGCTGTGGAGTGGTCAAAAGTCTCTTAGTTTTCCCGGCCACTTGCGGGACAAATTAGTCTACGCTGGTAAAGAAAAAGAGGGAAGTTGGTTTGGATCTTTATCCAGAGACCATCGATTTATAGGTGAAACTTCTCTTGTTTTCGCTATTCAAGGGATCAAAAGTCTTTGCTTTTGCCGACCACTTGAGGGACAAAGTTTACGTCAATTTTTAATTTCCATCCATTCTTGAAAATGGAGGGAATATACAGAAGTGGTTTCGCTTCATTCACGGGTAAAGTTCCTGTTTAATTCACGTCAATTTTAATTTTGGGCTGATAAAGTTCACATATGATGCTCCTCGTGTAATTTTTTTGTTCTAAAATAACATGTTGAATGTGTCATCTATATCCTCACTAAGTATTTGAAACTATGATAAGCACAAAAAAAAATCTAATGTTACACATTAAATGCTTCCAATAACATTCACCATTTTAATGTTTTTCTATTATTTGCTTGTATATTATTTAATCATATTGTAAATGAATTAAAAATCAAACCAAATAATAACTAAAAATAAAAATAATCATCTTTGTGCTCGACAATGTAAAAACGTTTTCTTTAATGATTTCTAAGACATTGTTTTGCACTACATGGCATGTACCTAGGTGGCAATAGCTTGTTTTGATATTTATAATTTATGATAGTTTGAAATAAATAGGATTGATCTCACACGTGTAAATAAAATGAGATATAGAACAAGTAGATTTTGAGGAAAGGATCACGCATATTGAATCTAGTGAGCCCAATAATATTTTGAATATGTAGAAACAAAGGAAAATAGGATAGAGATAAGTACAACCCATGTAAAAAATGTATGGGGAAGAGTAAATAAAGAGGGACAACTATAATGGAACTAGCCACTATTAATGAAAATGTGTGTCACATGTTGTTATATAATTTTATTAAGGCGTTCTCTTAAAATGCACCAATAAAAATCAGAATTAACACTGGTATGAGAATTTTTGCATTATAGTATTCTATTCATATTTAATAAAACATTTAAATTTCAAATTTATTATAGGTGCTTACCAAGTTACTATAATTAAAGGATAAATTGATTCTTAAAATTATATTGCATACCTTATTTGAAGATAGTTTTTAGTTAACTAATATCCAAGATACATAAAACCAAATAAAGAATAATTTTTTTGCACAAAACAATTGAAAATTAAATACATGATGGCATAATTATACTATACACTTATTTTAAGGAGTGAAATTTATAAAATTTATGTAAGCTTTGAATGTTTGAATAACCAAATTTAATTGAAGTTAAGTATAAACCATTGTGAAATGAGCTATTTGTGAAGCTGTTTTGTTAAGATAAATTCTTCAAGACGTGATATAAGAGATAATGACCAACATCTATTAACTTGTAAAAATCAAAGCTCAACAATATTGGAAAATAACTGAATTTATCACAATAAATTAAAATAAATTAAAATTTTACATCATTTTGTAAGAGAAAATATTTACTAGGAGATTTTGAATTAATATATAATAACATGAGTAAGAACACGACTTTAGTGGAAATGAACATTTGGATAAGTGTAATAGTAACTTCTAAATATTATAAGAAGAATTAATGTGAAATATTTGAGTTTTCCAATGTCATGATTAACATGTTAAAAGAGACATAATTTTGTCTAGTGTGATGCAAACACATGTGATCTACACAAGTGAAGTGAGTGTAAGGGTTTGTTTTATTTCATTTTTTTTTCTCATTACCCTACTTTCTTGTCCAAAATTCCATAAATGAGATAGAAAGAATCTTTAAATGAGGTAATTTAATAGTTCTTGATTATAGCTAAGTTTTATATAAAAAATATTGGGCCTATCTTATCTTAGCTTTAAAATTAGGAGATTTAGTTTGTGGGTTACATTGTTAAATATTATGTGATAAGTTACATCTTTTAAAATGTCATTGTGATTTGCGGTCAAACCTTGCCATATGAGTTGTATTAGGCTAGAATATTTTTCTTTAGAATTTCATGTATCATTTCTATGATCACAAAATAAATCTATATTTAAATAAATTTAATATTTGTTCAAACACTTAATATGTGCAATTCTAGCCACCTAGAACCTATTCACCCTACTTTTTGGAATCTAAGCATATATAAAGCAAGTAGTGTTTGCATGAACATCGTTTCTTATAATTTAACAAGCTAATATCTTCTCTATTTATTTGTTCAAACACTTAATATGTGCAATTCTAGCCACCTAGAACCTATTCACCCTACTTTTTGGAATCTAAGCATATATAAAGCAAGTAGTGTTTGCATGAACATCGTTTCTTATAATTTGACAAGCTAATATCTTCTCTATCCACGTAAGCGAGAAAAAAATTCCAATGGTTTGCGTTTTCTCGATGATTTTCCGACGACGATTGGTGGTCTTCTTCAGTGATCGGTGGCTTCTTATCCACGACAGTCGCACATCTCCCCATGCTAGCTGTTCTCCTTCCTGCTCTTTACATTTACTCCTTCTGACATCCCCTCCTGAGACTTGTCTTTCAGCTAAGGTTGTACCCACGACCTCACCTCCCACTAGGGCTCCAATGGAGCCAGTTATTAGCCCTGTTTCTAAACCTATTCCTACTCATTCGGCCTCCAAACCAAAGTCCTTCTTCAAAGCCGTTTCTACTTTTAGCGTTGACGCTGGAGCTAGGTTCCAAGTCGACCACTCAAATGAAGCAGGTGGCTCCGGTAAGGGTCCTGGGGTAGTTTTACAGACTTTCTCCATTTCTCCAAATTTAGCTATGGTCAATGAAATCATTAAGGAAAAAAATAGGTTAAAAGATACTGCTATCTTTTTTGCTGCTATTGATGTTGATAAATGCCCACTGCGTAAATTTCAGGATGACTGGTTCCACAATTATTGGAATTTAAAATTAGGGTATCATATTTCTTTCTGTAGACAGATTCAATCTGGTCTTTTTGTTATTTTCTTCAATAATTCAGAAGCTCAACAAGTTGTCCTTAAAAAATGGTTTTGGACTGTGGGTAAATCTTCATTCCGTGCCCTAGCTTGGACTTCAGAAGCCATCCATGATGAAGTTCTGGCGCTCTCGGCCCCTCCCTAGATTATTGTTAAGAATATCCCTCCTTTTCTTTGGCATTTCCTGCCACATCTTCTGGAACCCCTGGGAAAACTTATAAGAATGGATGATACCACTCAGTTGGTGCCCCATATGAATGCCAGGGCTTTGATTGCTTTATAACTAGGTATGGAAATTCCTGCTTCTCTAGACATTGACATTGTTGGGGAGAACTTTTCTTGCCCTATTGAAATGTTAGGTGGTCTTAATGCCTGCTTTTTATGCAAGAATGAGGGTCACCTTAGGAAGGATTTCCCTATCCTTTCTAGGAAGAGTAACCCTAAGACCCAACCTTTAGCTCCTTCTGCTAATTCGGCCCCCTCTCCTCAAGATCCTCCGCTTCTCTCTCCATAGACTGATAGTGTTTTAAAACTTGCTGACCCTTAGGTTGGTATTGTGCCTCTGCAACCTCTGTTCTCTTTTCAGTCTAACCCTCTCTTTTCTCACACAAAAGACCTTGATGGATTTCAAACTGTCGTGCACAAAAAATGAAGGAAAAAATTCAATCCTCCTCCCTGTGTCTCTATCTTTGGTGGTTCACCTTCGTCAACCATGCTGACCATTATGTCTGCTCCTGAACCTTCCTCTTGTCCACCATTAGTCAATCTGATTGGTAATAAGGTGGACAAAAGCTTAACTCGCAGTCTTCCCCCTAAATCATTCAAGGATTTGGATGATGATTGTACCATCAAAATTATACCGGCTTCTTCATCTGAACACTAGATCCCCATCCCTGCATCCCTCATCTCCTTGACTCCTATCAGCAGATTCCCACATCTAGATACTAATGGCATGGAAGTCTTGATGAACTTGGACTCTGACAATGAGGGTACCGATGGCAAGCTCCCTCAGTCTAAGAAAAGGGGTCATCTTGTAGAGTCCAAAAATAAGAATGTCAGTGGGAAGAATTGTTTGTCTGTCTTGGATAATATTGTTGGATCCTCGAATCCTAAGCGTTCTCTCCTCCCATCTAGTTCCTCATGAATTGTGTTTCCTAGAACATCAGGGGGCTTGAGTCCCTAGATAGGAAGCATGTTATCAAGCGGTTTGTGGACTCTATTAAGCATATGGATTGCCTTATGTTGCAAGAGCTAAAAGCAAATAACTTTGTGCTTGAAAGTAACCTGAATTTTACATGGAAGGATGCCTTTAAGGTGCATTCCAATCACACTAAAGCTAAAGGGGGTGTGGGCCTTCTTATTAATCCTAAATGGGTTTCTAAAATTACTGGCAAAGGGGTTTCGCCTTGTAATAGGGCTGCTTGGGCTACTTTGAACTCTAACTCTCTTACTTTTGGTATTTGCTCCATCTACACCTCCAACGATTATAAGGAGAGAGCTGACCTTTGGGACTGGATTTCCTCCCTCCCTAATATCCCCTGGATATTTGGGGGTGATTTTAATATGATAGAAGATTAAGAAGACAAAATTGGGGGTCTCCCCTTCGTTTGGAAGGATTTGGAGAAGCTCCACTGGAACAAAATGAAATGCAGTAAACTCATTTTTTACCCGCTCACTGGTAACTCCGATATTTATAATGGGTTGTGGCACACCTGGTGCAACTTTCAACAAGGGTCATCTAGAATCTATGCCAGATTAGATAGATTCCATGCTAATAAAAATTTCTTTACTTTCCTTCTGGATGACCATGGGAATGTGGTCACGGTTACCCCCTCCTCGCTCTCAGATCATCACCCCATATCGGTGTGTATCAAAATTAATGGCTCCCTTGCTATCAAGAATGTTGCCAACCTAAGATTCATCCTTAATAACTCCCTTCTGCTGGACGTTGATGTTCTTGCTACCATCCAACTTATTAGAATTATTAACTTTAAGAGTCTCCCATCTCTCTCTCCTATTGATTTGTGGAACCAGAATATCTCTACCTGGCATAACCTTCTTAGGACCATAGGCCAGAAGAAAGCTAAAGATTACAGGTACTCTGAAAAATTGCTTTCTGACAAACTCCACCTTGCTGAAACTAATGCCCAAAACAATCCTTAAGATTCCAATCTTTGCTCTCATTTTGCTCAGGCTCGGCATAATCTCAGACAACATCAACAATACAAAATTAAAGGGGCTAAGATCAGGTCTTGGGCCCACTGGATTCAAAATGGAGATAGGGGATCTAAATTTTTTTTCAATATCCTCAAACAAAAACATGCTAATGAATCTATAGATAGAGTCATTGTTGATAATAAAGAAATCACTGAGGTGAAAGATATTAAAGATGCCTTTGTTAACTTTTATAGTAAGCTTTTTACTTCTGAGGAGTCCAAGAAAGCTAAGTCTTACAGACTTGTCTATAAAGATCTCATCCCCAATAGAATCTCCAAGTAGGATGGAGATTCTCTTAACAAAGATATCTCGTTGGAAGAGATTAAGAAAGCTATCAATTCTTTGAAGAATGATAAGGCCCCTGGCCCTGATGGCCTGACTAGTGAATTCTATAAGTCTAATCTGGATTGGATTTGTAAAGACCTCTATGACATTTATTTTGATGCCCTCAGCAAAGGTACCTTGGGAAGCCTCATTAATAGAGGTATCATTAAGCTGATCCCTAAGGAAGGGGACAAAGCCCTTCTGAAGAATTGGAGACCTATTACCCTATTGAACATTTCCTATAAAATTTTGGCTTTAAGACTTGAGTCGATCCTTCCCAAATTTGTCAACTCTTCCCAAACTAGTTTCATCAAAGGTAGATATATTCTTGAAAATTTGATTACTAGCTGGGAAGCCATGTGTTGGTCCAAACACTCCAACCAGAATTCTGCCATGCTTCATCTTGACTTTGAGAAGGCTTATAATAGGCAAGAGTGGGATTTTATAATTATCGTTTTCCGCCCTTGTTTTGTAACCTTGTCAAAATCCTTCTCAAAGATGCTTCTACTCATGTTGAGGTTAATGGATCCCTCTCTGAACCCTTCCCTCTTGGTAGATCCATTAGGCAAGGCTGCCCCTTGGCCCCTGCCCTTTTTGTCATCGCCTCAGATGCCCTATCCTACATGCTAAGGGATAACTCCCTCTCCCCTACCATTAAGGGCATCACCCTACCCAACAATTCTGAGCTTATTAATTGCCAATTTACTGATGATACCTCACTTTTCTTTGAAGCCAATGAGACCAATTTTGATGCCCTTCATAACAAGCTCAACATCTTCTACTCCATCTCTAGGTCCCGGATTTCTCATGCTAAATCTATTTGCCTTGGCTGGTTTGATCAGCCCCCTGCCTGGTTTAACAAGTCCAATTTCTTGTGGGGAGGGCCTCATAAGATTGTGCACTATTTGGGCATTCCCTTCTCCATAGATCCCTCCCTAAAGGAAATGTGGCTCTGGATTAAAGAGAAGATTTTTAACAAGCTTAATAAGTGGCATAATAGTAGTAGACATATCTTCTTTGATTGTTCTTTTGCTAAAAATATCTGGCATATGTTTGGTATCAACTATCCTTCTTTTGTGAACATCTTTGAAATTTTTACTGGCTATATTGAGGGTTTTAAAAATGATTTGAATATATTCTGGATTATGCTGTCTTCTAACATTCTTTGGTAGATTTGGAAGTGCAGAAATGAAGAAAGGTATCAAGACTCCCCCAGAACCCTTACTGAGTTTTTTCATAAACTCACATATATCAAAATTTCTTCGCAGATGAACGTGAACATGTCTTTGGATAGAAGAAAGCTTAGAAGATTCCTTCAAGCTGGGCACGCCACTATGAACGTGTATGAGCTTAAGGACGGCTTTGATTGGAAAAGACACATTGATAACTTTGCCAACTTTGAAGATTCTTTAAAGAAACTTACCAAGGAGGTCATCTAGAATAGAAATGCTACCGATCAACAAATTTCCATGCTGTCTCAAATTCAAGATAAGAGAAGTATTGCCTGGATGGAAGGTCCCAGGGGCTGGACTGTCTAGGTGGAGGATCTTAATGATATTTTATCTTAGCTTGTTCTTCTATGCTATGTAACTAATGTGCTACTTCTTTGTGATCTAGTGTGGTTGAGGTGAGGCCTCTTCCATTAAACTTTGGATGTTTTTTTGATCTTTTGATATCCTTATAATTAATTCAAAAATATCTTCTCTGTCCAAACCCCTAAGATTTTATTTAGTTACGGTGACGGTGATATTAGTTATGGTTCTCTTTGAGAAGTGTATTAGATCAAAAATCTCAACTTATAGTTGATGTTCTTTTAAAGTTTAAATTTGAGTTGCACAATGAGAATTCAATACTTAAACCAATTAAACTTAATTCTTTACATATATTTTTTATATGTGATATTTTCAATTATAAAATATTTAATAAAATAATATCAATAAACTAAAATTTATATAATTAATTGTAATTATTTTTGTTAGGGAAGATTGTCAACAAAAGTTCTAGATTATATGATGATTGGGAACAAATAGGAGGCAATGGTTATTGGAATTTAGAGGCAAACTCTCAAAATATATTGTAAATGATTTTAAGTGGAATTTATAATTTTAAATTTAGTATATTTATTGATATTTATATGTATTTATTGATGTTTAAAGTAAGAAGCTCATAATTCCATAGATATAAATAAACATCTACTAAATAGAGGAATATAAGTGCTTGAGTTCCTCTTTATGAAACCAAGAGTTAGAATTCAAGACTCCTTGTGAAACCAAGTAAATTTACCTTCCAAAGCTCGATGCTTACATTTAGAAAAATATTTCCTTTATATTCTAATAATTATATTTTTAAATTATAGCTATAAATCTTAATGTTTTATTATAATTTAATAATTATTATATATAAATTATAATTAATAAAAACATTTGATAATGATATATGTAATTAAAGGGAAAACAATCTCACTTCAATCTCAAAGATGACATTATTTATTCACAAAAGAGATACATTGTGACGATAAACATAAAAAATAAAAAACATTATCATGTAGACTCACGAGCCATCAAATGTAATGTTTTCGTTATTTTAACAGTTCTTTAGAATCCACCTTTGACAAAATGTCCTACTCCCACGTTCGCTAGATACTATTTTCAAATGCACATGGACATGTAATCCTCGGGAGTGCTACTTATGCAGTATATATGCAATACTCAATTAAAAGAGTTTCCAACTATTTCATTGATAAAATGCCTTCATACGGAAACTTTTGATTATTATTGTCTTGTCATAAAAACAAAATAAAAAATAATTAAACAAAATTAATTTTCTTTTGGTGGTATAATAAGAAAAGTTGAAAAATAGGGTTTGGATCTATTTCAGTTATAGAATATTTTTATCATTATTTCTCTATCATATTAAAAATAATAATATTAGATTTTGTCATAGCAAAAGAAATATTAATGGTAGACTCTGTCACAATACAATAAAATAAAAAATAAAAAATATTTTTTATTATTATTTCTTTATCAAAGAGAAATGAGAAATATAATAATACTAGGTTGTCTTTATTTAATATTTCTCTGTCACTAAAAAATTAATAATAATAGATTGTTTTTCATATAATTTTTTATTCCAAAAAAACAACTGTAATAGATTACAATTACTATTATTTTCTTAGAAAAAAAAATAATACTCTATTTTCTTATTATTTCTTTGTCATAGCAGAAAATGTAATCATGCAGAGAAAAGACTATTTCAATACTAAATTATTTAAATATAATAATAATAATAATAATAGGATGCCTTTCGTTATTACTTCTATACCATAAGCGAAAAAAATAAAAAATAATAGACTTATTTTACTTATTATTTCTCTGTCACAAAAAATTAAAAATAATTAACTATTTTCATTATAATTTCTTGACCGAGCAAAATAATTATAGTATTTATTATTCTTAATTTATTGAAAAAAAAGACTACTAAATTATTAATTATTATTAAAGTATTGAAAAAAAATTAATAAATGAAAAAAATCCCAACAACCAAAGCAGTAGAGAATTGAGAAAAAGTCCTTAAAATTTTAATTGTTTGTCATAATCAAAATAAATTGATTTTGTCATTATTTTTTATCACCTACGTTGTCATATTATTTAATATATTATCGTTTTCTCAAGATACTAGTTTGTAATGCCGTTCTCATACACCCATGATTTTGTAAGAGAGTTATCTTTCTTCCCTCCAATGTAAAGACCATTTTTAAAGAAATTTATTACGTTTTTATTATTTACAATTCTCAAAGAATATTTGAATTTTATATTATTATGTTTTCTCATTGAATGTTTTAATTATCAGTTTTAAAGTTTAATTATAATTTAAATATTAATATATATAGCTTAGTGAAGAGATATATTTACAGAAAAACAATAAATTATCTTTATTATTATTTTGGGTCATAAAAATAATATAAAATACAATAATACACTATTTTTCTTATCATTTCTCTGTCACAGCAGTAAATGTAACAATGAACAGAAAAGACTATTTCAATATTAATTATTTATTATTATTATTTTGTATAGAAACAACTAAAATAATAAATGAAAAAGAATCCCAACAACCAAAGTGATAGCGAATGGAAAAAATATTCTTCTTGTCGTTGTTTTTGCCATTAGAGGTTTTCGTATATAATATAATTTTGTCTATTTTTTTCAATTCTAATTTCGTATATTTTTTTAACCTCTAATGGCAATCATGTGGAGTCTAATTAGTCGATGGTGGAGAGGGCCCCATCCTATAACGTGACCAATGGAGTGTTTATCATTACTACTATTTCCTCCATTCACACTCATTATGGAGAAAGGTTTCTACTATGGTATCTACCTTGGATATTATATTCAATTCATTTTATTGTATTTATTATACATTTTAGATTTACTCTTAATCATTAATTATAAAGTTTTATTATAATTTAAATATTATTTCTATTAATTATAGTAATTTTTTTGTGTCTTATAGTAAGAAAAGTTGAAAAATAGGGTTTGGATCTATTTCAGTTATAGACTATTTTTATCATTATTTTTCTACCATATTAAAAATAATAATATTAATGGTAGACTTTGTCACAATAAAATAAAATAAAATAAAAAATATAAATTATATTTTAATTATTTTTTCTTTATAAAGAGAAATGAGAAATATAATAATAATAATAGGTTGTCTTTATTTATTATTTCCATGTCACAAAAAATTAAAAATAATAGATTGTTTTTCATATAATTTTTTATTAAAAAACATTAAAAACAATAGATTGTTTTTCATATAATTTTTTTATTTAAAAAAAAAACTATAATAGATTACTATTACTATTATTTTCTCAAAAAACAAAATAATAGACTATTTTTCTTATTGTTTATTATTACTAATAATAGACTTATTTTAATTATTATTTCTCTCTCAAAGAAAATTAAAATAATTGATTGTTTTCATTATAATTTCTTGACCCAACAAAACAATTGTACTATTTATTATTATTAATTTATTGAAAAAAAAGACTACTAAATTATGTATTATTATTAACGTATTGAAACAAAAGATTAATAAATGGAAAAAATCCCAACAACCAAAGAAGTAGGGAATAGAGAAAAAGTCCTTGAAATTTTAATTATTTGTCATGATAAAAATAAATTGATTTTGTCATTATTTTTGTGTGTATGAACAACAAAGCAGGGCTTGGGCTTTATTATCTTTTATCACCTACGTTGTCATATTTATTACTAGCCCTTGCACCAAATGGAGGTGCAATGGTAATGCAGATAGTAATTAATATATACTAAATTTTTGAAGTTCTAATTATAATATAGGATATTTGTACAAGCTATGCAAGATGAAAATATGCTATAATAAGCCAAAAAAAAAAAAGGTAGTTTAAGCTAGAATGAAAACTTGGAAGAAACAAAATTTGTACAATGTGTAAGAATGCAAAAAGTGTGAAAGTGATTGAGTTTGCAGCTCCATATCTTTTCTCCTTATAGAAATAATTGTTGTACTCAGACTTCTTCTTTCTTCCTTATAATCAAATTAGGTGGAGATTCATTTCACTCTTGCATGTTTTGCAAATTAAAATTTGTGATATGATATCTAACATGTCATCATATCAATATTTCCTATTGAAGGCTCTTATAAACCAATCAAGAGGTCAGTGCTAGAGTTGGTTCATCACTCACACCAATGTGAGAAGCTACAAATTTGGAGGTAGGAAGAGAAGTGTCATATTCTAGTGGTGCATTGTCTAGAAGGGGTGTGCATGGCTATGGAATTTTAAACTATGAGGATTCTTTTAAAACTAATATAAATTATATCCTTTTTAATTCCTTAAAATTTTCCTAAACAAAAAACCTACACCAAAATTAAAGACTAAAAGTGAAAAAAATTCAAAGCTTCATAAATTATATCCTTATTAAATATTTTTCATCCCTTAAATTTTAATTCAAATAAAGCTACAAATAAAGAATTTCCTCATTAAAAGTTGCATAGATTAAGGGAAATTATTTAGGAAATTATTTATTCCTTTAAATTTTATTCAAATCAAAACAGTGGGGAAAGTTACCTTAATTTATTCCTATAAAATATTTTCCATCCCATCAATGTTTCCAAATCCTAAAAGCTACATTAGTCAAATAAAAATTAAAAACTTGAATTTTTGTTTTTTCAAATTTACAACCTAACTTCTATGTTTACTAATATTAAAAATAGCTTTAATCAAATCAAAATAGTAATAAAAGCTATAAATGAAATTGATTGTCACAAAAATTGTATACTAAGACTACAATGATCAAATCAAAATTCTCTCTATAAAACCAAAAATAAAAACTACAAAATAACATAAATTATATACTCACAAAATATTTTTTATCTCTTTACAAAAATTTAATACTAAAATCTGCTTTATACTAATAAATATATATTTTTTTATATTAAAAATTGAGAGACCAAAAACGGAGAGTTTATACATGAGAAGTCAAGGGAGGCAGAGCCTCATCCAGCAAGTAGTGAAGATAAAGAGACTATCTGAGTGACCATATACAAACATCCATTAACCAAAAAAAGAGTTACTAAGGAGAGCATATAGTTGTATTAATAGCAGTAAAAAGAAACTAATGGAGAATGCCATCCCGGTTCTCTAGCCATGTGGTCCAACCTTGTGGTCCTTCCATCCACACCACCTTCTTTCACTCCAGAATTTGGGTAAACATCTCTAGTCTGTTAAAGTAGGGCCCTCTGGTCTCTTGGAGTTCCTTGATCAGTTTCTTCAACGCATCATCGAAGGCGATCTAGTTCTCCGCAATCCTGGCCGATTCATATCCATCTTTCATTTCATATATAAACATGGTTGCATGATCATCCTCAAGGAAATGCAACAACTTTCCCCTCTCGACGTTCATCAAAAAACATACCTGCACAACAATTTTATAACGTGTGAGTTTTTTGAAAAACCCAGTAAGAACTCTAGCATTGCCTTGAAACTTTTCCTCATTTCTAAGTTTCCAAATAAACCAAAGTATGAGAGAAGAGAGAATTTTCCAGAATAGGTTAGCATCCTTCTTAAGCCCATGAATGAGACCAGTAACAATATCAAGAGTATAGACATGTTCAGTAATAGAAATTCCAAACATTAACTAGACCTCTCTGACAAAGATGCAGTCAAGAAAAATGTGTCGTACAGTCTCAGGCTTCCTACAAACAGAGCATAGGTCGTAAGCAGCCGAGTTGTTCCTAATAGGAAGTCTATCTAGCATAAGTTGTCATCTAAAGCATTTGATCTTAGGGGGGATGGGAGATTTCCATAGGTTCTCAAAGGTTTTCTGTCATGAAGAGGAACTACAATCAACATACCAAAGAGAGTTAACATGATCAATCACCGAGGTGTTATGGTTGAGCAAATTGTAAATAGATTTGGATTTGATCTTGGAGAGGGGGGATCCATCCTTCCACCAGAATGAGAGGTACCTGTGAGTGTCTACATGAGTGTTCCTGGGGAGGTTGAAATTAGTGCATCCATTTTTTATCATATTGTAGGTTCTCTTATGTGAGGTAGGGAGACCAAACTTATTACTAAGTTCCTTCCAGCTTATGAGATTATCATGCTCCAAGATGTCCATAAGATACGTAATACCCTTATTATCCCAACACCTAGTAGAGCATCCTTGGGTTAAGGTAAGGGGTTTAGAATTATGGTAGAGATTCCACCATATCGATCTCTCGCCATGGAGAGTGTTATTACAGTCAATGCTAGAATTATCAATAAGTTTATGCACATGCTCCCAAGCTTTCCAGATGGACTTAAACACCCAGGTGCCTTGGACAGACACAAAGAAACCACCTGTTACCAGGTCACTAAGTGGGAGGGCTTTCCAAGATTTGGCAAACTTGGGGACACCATTTTGTATGTTATTTCTGACAAGAATCTTCTAGTGTTCTTGACCTTCCAGAGCATGGAATATCCATTTGGCAGCGAGGGAGATTCTTTGCATTCTTAGATCCTTAAGACCTAGCCCACCGATTTTTTTGTCTATGTGGCACCAGATCCATTTGACTACATGAGCCTTTCTTTTTCCCTTGCCATCAGACCATAGGAAGCATCTGATAGATTTTTGGATTTCAAAAACTTGGTAGTTGTTGAACATCTAAACAAAGGAGTAGTATATACTATAAGAAGAGAGGATTTTTTGGCAGACTTGAATCCTGCCAGCTAGGGAAAGGATCATGTTATTCCATTTGTTAAGCTTTCTATCAATCTTTTCTTTGACCCAAACCCACATGTCTTTAAGAGAGGGAGATACAGAGAAAGGGATACCAAGGTATCTGACTATTTTGCTAATTAATATATTAAAAAATAATTTTAAATATAAATAAAATATAATTTAATTATAAATTTATAAATTTTATTAAAATTAAAAAAAATGGCCTACTCTATGAAAATGCATTTATGAAAATCAAAATTTTCCATGCAATTATTTTTCTAACAAATAAAACCTAATAAGCATAGTAGAGATACAGGAAAATAATAAATAGGGAGTAAGAATTAAGAAAATAGAAAATAGGCCCCCTATTGTAGTCTGCTTAAGACCATACTAAGTAAATTTTATTTCACAAAAGTAAATACATTAACAAGATTTACGATAGGTAAACTTGTCTTATAAATCTTTGAATACCCTAAAAATATCATCTTTATTATTTAATTAAATAAAAACAAATATAAATATTTATACATTAAACAATAATTTTGTAAATTTACATGTTTGAAATGTTTATTTGAAGTAATTATTAATTTTAATATTAAATTTAATTCAAAAAATTAATATTCATTGACTATCAAAATAAATGAGAAAAAGATTAAAATAAAAAAAATAAAAAAATAACAAAATTAATTGTGTCATAAACCATTTTTAACCTCTAAATATTTAAAAATAATCGATATTCAACAACTTTTGAGGGTAAATGGTTGGCTTGTTAAAAATAAAATTCCATATTCTATACATTATTAACAGAAATATTAATTAAAAGGTGTATATTAATATTTTGTATATTCATATATATAAATTAAATAGAGAAATTGTTACCTAAATTATTGTCATTTTGTTATTGATATATAATAGAATTAAAATTTAATATTATATTAAATCATATATACAAATATGAGTATTACAATATAATATAATTTAATATTAATATAGATAGTGAAAACATAGTAAGAAAATTAAAAGTAAAATAATTTGTAATATTTAAGAATTTAAAGATGAAAACATAGTGAAAAAAGATCTTTTCATTTAAAAACCACCCACATTTATAGATATTTAAAGTGTTTTTTAATTAAAAATAAAACTAATTTTATAAAAATCAATACATAAATATTTACTTTAAGATTTGATCTTCTATCCTAATTAAGGGGTTTTCATTTGAAGATGTCTTATTTTGCTTCTAAAGAACAACCTATATTTAGGGACTAAAGTCCTTAATTGTTATTTGGTTCTTTATTGGTTTTTTGTTTTCTACTATTAAGTTTTATGTTTTGAAAACTTTGGACTTATGGTATTTTATAATTAAAATGTAAAGTATGTTTTATTATGCTTATTATATTTTATTAATTTTGGACAAATAATTGCATGGAAAATTTTGATTTTGTAAATGAACTTCCATAGAGGGCATTTTGTTTAATTATAATAAAAATTTTAAATTTTAAATTAAATTATATTTTACTTATATTTAAAATTATTTTTTAATATATTTATAGTTTAAAGTAGATTTTAGTATTAATCTTTTATTAAGAGAAAAAATATTTTGTAAGTATATAATTTATGTTATTTTGTAGCTTTTATTTTTGCTTTAATCCTTGTTTCCAAGTGTGTTTAACCTCAATTTCTTTAGGGATCTGAAAGTCTCCAATAATGCTATGAAGCTCTTTCTGCGCAAAGATAAGGAGAGAGCTAAATTAGGCAAAGCGTCTGGGGGGTATTATGAAGCGTCTAACATTAAAAAAATTTGGGGTTTTGTGCTTAATGCCATTATGGAGTATATCATTGTGGAGGGCCACTTCACTAGGGTCCATACCTATCACTTTGTGCTTCTGAACCACTTTAGGCATTAGAAAAGGGTGTCTCTTCCTTGTTACCTTTTCAGGTCCCTGTCGCGCTCATTGAACAAGCACAGTAAGAACCCCTCTTCTCCTATGCTACATTATGGTCTTATTTTGCTAATTTATGAGAATTGTAAGATTTTGCTTATTCAGGAAAGCAAAAGGCTGTCGATATCCTAGGGCAAAGGCAAGAGGAAAAGTGAGGATTCTGGGCCCAGCAAGGATGAGCAGAAACAGAATAAAAAGGCTAAAAAGGGCTCTGCGGAGAAAAATGTGGAGGACACAGATTTGAGCCATAAACATAAGGATGTGGAGGTTGATCCTAAGTATACGAGAAAAGAAGGTAGTGATATGGGGACTGATGATACTGACAGGGTGGAGAGATGGAAAGATGAGGAAGTTGGGGAAGAGGAAGGAGAAGAAGAGGAAGATTCTGATCAAAACAACTTGGTCAAGGAAACATCTAGAATGGACAGTGGTAATGAGAAGGAAAAATAGGAAGAGGATGAGGGTAATAAGGAGGAACCTACCCACAGTGAGAGCCTTCATGATCTCAACAACCAGCTCGTGGAGGAGCTGGATAACCACAAAAAATAGGAGGACAAGAAAATGGAAACAAAGTTGAACAAGGATAAGGAGGATACGAGCATGGAAAAGGATAGAGTTGGTGATGAGATGAATACTGGTATGCTTATCCTAGATAAGCTTAAGAACCAATTTGATGCTCATTTGGGTTTCGATAGATGGGTTTATGAAAGAATTAATAAAATGGAAGAAAAGGCTAAACATCGGGAAGAGCAGGGAAATAAAGGTGAAAGCAACCTGGAGCAATGGAAAAATGAAATGGATGAAAAGGTGGAGAGGCTAGAAGTTCAGATCAGCAAGCTAGAGGAAGAGAAGGCTATCATGAAGAACTTCCTGATTCTGATTCCGGAGATCCTCAACTCTGTGACTAGGAACATGGAGGAAATAGCCAAACACCTTGATGGTCCCAACCCTACCAAGTCTATTGTGAACCTTGACGTTGAAGACGCTGCTACTGAGGCTAGGAATGTGGATAGTGCTCCTGGAGGTGCAACTAAAAGGACCAAGGCAAGCTTGAAAAAGGCTACCTTGGCTTCATCAAGGGAAATCCCTATCCTCAGAGAGAATATCAAATAAATGCAATGGATTAGCAAGAAATTGGCTAATGCCCTTAAAAACATAATGTAATTTGTCTTTTTTTCTATTTTTGCTAGTTGTTGCTAGTAGTGTTGGACTTTTGTGCTGGCTTTTTCTTAACACTTTGCTAGTTTTTTTGTTGTCTATCCCATTTAATTTCTTAATGCTTTTATCTTTTATGGTTCCTTTGTAAAGGGTTTCGGGGTCCCTTTAAAACCTAGTTTTCCTGTAATAAAAAACAAGTAGTTTAAATTTATTTCTTTTTGTACTTACCATGAAATAAAATAGATTTGTAATAATGTTTCACATTTGAAAACAACCTATTTTGATTATACAGAAAGAAGTTTGATTACAAAAACTATCTCTCTAAAGGGAAAAGGTACTAAGCTACAAAATGAATCTCTTTCATACTTTTTGCATTCTTACACACTGCACAAATTTTATTTCTTATTATAAGATATTTTGGCCTTTAGGTTCAAAAGTATTTAATGTACCCAACTCTAAGAACATAGTGATTCATATCTTAGCTTGTACAAATACTCTATATTGTATTTAAAACTTCAAAATATTTAGCTAGTCTATCCCAAAAATGTCTCCAGTAAGCAAGTTAGGACTTGTCATTAGTCATAGGGGAACTAATTTTTTATTTCAAAGTTTTTTTTCAAATTAAAGAAACCAATATCAAAAATATCGAATTATTTTGATATTAAATTGGTTTAAATTTTTTAAGATAAATATTTTAAATTCCATTTTAGATTAGAATTTAAGTAAATATATTTTAATATTTAATAATCAATATTGAAATGTGTGATTAATTCAAATTATGAAGAAAACAAAAAAATGATTTAAATTGTTTCATTAATTTAAAATTAAAATACTTAATTTTAAATTATTATCATGGATTTAATATTATAAGATGATGACTTTTTTTTTTTGAATTGGGCAAAATTGCTACACTATTCCATAATTTTTTGCCATAACCCTCTTTTTGGACCTTGATATGACTTGTTATTATTATTATTATTATTATTATTATTATTATTATTATTATTATTATTATTATTACTATTATAATAATAATTTTATGAGTAATGTTAGAAAGAAAATATAAATTGAAATAAGGTTGAAGTTTTTAAATAAAAGAAAGAATTTAAGTGGTGACACACACATGAGGTCATAATTTATTTGAAAATTTCTTATTTTCTCAATATCCTAATTAAGCACATGGTGTAGGGAGTTCATTGTTTTTGGATGATAAAGTAGTCTTGAAATTCTTATTTTCAATACCATGTTAGTTGTAGGAGAAATTTTGTAGATGTGTTGTAGGATTTTGGAGAAGATCATTACTAAGCTTCAAGGAGGAATTGAAGGAGGTCAAAAAGGTTCTTCATTCAAATCCAAGTTCCCCTCTTGCACACGCATTGCTTGCTTTTTTCTTTTCAAAGAAAATCTTCTTCTCGTCTCTTTCAGAATTTTGCACATAAGAAAGTTTATATTTTATTTTTATTTTTTTAAAAGAAATCTCTTTTATCCATTTCAAATTTTTTTGCAAGGAAATATTTCTCAGTTTTTGTTAATTGATTTAATCAAATACATGTAATAAATTACTTTTATATCCAAAAAAATAGAAGAAAAAAAAAATCTTCTTCTTTTTTATTCTACATGTAGGAAATAAATTGGTTAATAGATCTCTATCAAAATATGCATATACAAATTTGAATATTGTTTAATTCTAAAATCTTTTCCTCAATCAACTTTCTTTATTTTACAAAAAATTAGATTTTTTTTTAGAATGGAATAACTTGAACAAAAATAAATCTATTGCCAAAGTAATATAAAATCAGAATAAAGAAAACAAAAATAGAAATATATTCATCTCTATGTATGATAGATAAATACCCATCTTTGTGGATTTTAGGAAAATATTCATGTGTGGATTTTAGGAAAACATTCATCCTTGTGCATTACATAAAAAAAAAAAACATCTCTGTACTTTTTAGAAACATATTCATCTCTTTGGATTTTTAGGAAAAAAAATATATTATTCCCTGTGCATGTATGAATTTTTTTAAATTGAATTATACTTTAGAGTTTGTAATTAAATTTTATGTGTTTAATTTAAAATTAAAAATGTTTTAGAATATTGAAAGTTATTTTGAATGATTAAAATTAATAAGCTTATAGTTCTTTGAAATTTAATTATGCACTTGGTGATTAAAAAATCATTTAGGATTAGTTTATAATTATAAATTTTAATAATTGAAAATTAATCAAATTTAGTGATGGATTTATTTATTGAGGTCCATTTAATGAAAAATGGTTTTATTTATCGATATCTATTTTAAAAGGATTAATGAGACCTATTTATAATCTAACCTCATTAAAATTAATAGAAATGTGTTTAAAATATCATCTCTAGATTTAGGAATTAGATTATTAATATATTAAAGGAAAATTTAAGCAAAAAGGGTCTAACCCATATTAATGGATACCTTATTGGAGTTTTAATTATGGAAAATTAAGTTGCAAATTTGAACTCTTTTTAAATCCTAAAGAGTTAGTATCTCCTCAATGATGGGAAAAGAGTCTCTTGGGTTTTGAAAAGATAAATATTGCATAAGGCAAAAGGGTCAATTAACACTTGAGAATTTCAATAGATAATCGAGCATTAAGAGATCTATCATCTTGAATTAATCCTTCTTAGGATGTAGATATAATAGTTAAATCTCCTCATTAAACAAATTAGTTTGGCTTAGGAAAAACAAAGCAAAGGAAAATGTTATTGCACCAATGATACACTTATTCCATAGTTTTGGATCTTTTCATCAAATAAATAAATCATAATAGTAAGTGGGGTCCCTCAAGACATTCAATACATTTCAAATATTTAAGTTCTTTAATTATTGGATTTAAAAACTAACTTTTGTATATTTCAATTTGTACAAGTATCAAATGTTAAAGGAATTTACCTAACAAGTAAATGTGTTTAGATTCATAGTAACCCTTTTAGGTATTTCAGGTATATGAGTTAATGTTAGACAAAGTTTTGCCTCAATTCAAAAGGTTGATTATTTGATTTGTTCTTTATTAGATTCCAAGATATGAGTATATAAGGCATTGAGAATAGTCACTTCTTTTAATAGTTAAACTCATTTACCTTCTAGCTAAAAGAAACACAAGACTAGTAAAAAGAAAAAGTTACACTTAATAATACAAGTAATTAGTAAGGATAAATTTAATTAAAATTAGAGGTAAATTGCATAGTTAAATATTCATATGGTAATAGTATTAATTAGGATGCAAAGAGAGTTTATTCAAAACCAAAATTGTTTTAGCAAATGAGTCTCAAGAAACCTATTCCGTGATCACTTAGAAAATTAAATAACAATTCTAATTGAGGGTAATTTAAGGAGCAAACATTAGCTCCATTTGAAGTATTTGAAATTGATAAAGTTATTATTTGTAGATTGTATCCAACAATAAAGTTAATGTTACTTCAAGTGGAAGGAGTAATTAGTTATCACTTTATAATCTTGCAAAGGTATTAGTTCAAAAGCAACTAGAATTTTATTGATTAGAATTGTTTATTAGGAGACTTAGTATTATTTACTTAGTTAACTAGCACTTGAGTGTTTATACTCTTGTCTAATCTCTTTTTCAAACATTATTAACTAAGAATAATGTGGTTAGTTTGAAGCTTATTGTTGAATAGTTATTTCATTTTCCCTTCAACAAGTGAGTATTAATTCATTTCCAAAGTATAATTTTTTGATAATTTAAATTCTATTCAAGCAATTTAGTAACTTTCAAGTATTAGGATTCAAATTTAAAGTAGTGTTATCATTTGTAGATGAATTTTGTATTACTTCATATGGAAGAATTAGTTGGGATTATTATTAAGTAATTTTCACTTAAAACAAGTAGGTGTTAAAATTCATTTCCAAATTCTTGCTATTCAATCATTTTCTTTCAAGCAAATCGGTACTAGGATTCATACTTATTGTGTAATGGTTTGTCCAAAACAATTATATCTTGCAAGTGATTCAAATAATTTTCATAAGTTATCTTTGAAAGTATCATGGTTTCCAAGCAATTAGTAATTTCATGTATTTAGTTCAAGTTTTTGAATTTTTAATTATCATAACTTTCCTTTGGAGAAAATACTATTCCAAGTAGTTGATTTGTTTATGTTCCTTTCAATTACATAAAATTCATACTTTATTTTTTAAATTCAAGCGATAATTCCTTGTATATAATAGTTTATTTTTTTCATAATTGTATTGGTATATTGCTTCATTTAAGATTCATGAATTCAAAGCTAAATTCCTAGTTAGATAACTAAACAAGAGGAGTTGAAACCAAAAATTAGCAACGTTCGGTATCTATGGTGCCTCTGGGTCACACTTACGGGTAATGCCATCGTGTTGAACTATTGCATTTAATACCTAATAAAGCTGCAATAATGACATCTGTGGCATCGTCCCTCTAAATCACCAGGGAGAAATAAGGGTCATTTGGAAGTTAAAATCCAAGGGGCTGGTAATCCCCCTTAGATCGATAATCTAAAAAGATTAATTTTTAAATGAATTTACATCTGATCAGTTGAACTTTAGATAACCCCATTAGGGTTTGGATGTGTGTGAAGATCTTGAAAATTTATTTTATCTTGATGATTTCAATGGATGATAACGGATTAAGGGTGACGTATTTAATAGAAAATAGGACTTAGTTGTTTTAGGACACAAGTAGAAGGCCACCTTAAGCTTTTTGCTATAGAGCTACCATCGTGGGTAGCAACCGTAGAGAAACTATCTAGGACATTGCCCCTAGAAAGGGTTGTACCCACCAAACAGTTTACATTAAACCATAGTTAGAAACCAGAACTACATACTTTACACCTTGATCCCGTGCCAAAACAGGTATGTAGGCAGTCTAGGGACGGAGTTGTCCCTTGTACTCAGGCATTCAAGGATGGGGATTATGATTTGGTTTTGGGTGATTAGTTGGTTCTTGAAGTTCCTTGGTCTTTTAATCAAATGGTTCAAATAATAATTGAAATGTTAAAATTAATTCAATGCATACTCAGAAGGAATCCCGTATGTATTTGCTTGACTTCCTGAGGCTTTAGGCCGAATTTTGAGGCAGAACTCAAGCTTGTTTATGTAATTATTTTTATACTCCTAAGGACGACGACCTTGGTGCACTCCTAGTAGGGGAGTGTAGTCTTTAGAGAGTGGCTCAGGACCTGGATGGTCCCGATGAGTCTAAAGTCTCTGGCCAGAGCATATCCTATTCTTATGAATAGATGCCTACCCTGTTTGGGTAGATGCCTATCCTGGATTGGATAGATGAAACCTCTTGTCCCATATGGACAAATGCCTAACCCGTATGGTTAGATGCCTAACCCGTATGGTTAGACACCTAGTCCCGTATGGATAGATGCCTAACCCGTATGGTTAGATGCTCATCCTGGTTGGATGGATGCCTATCTCATTTGGATAGATGTACCTGAGTCTTTGATTGAATAAAAAAAATGTAAATAAGAATAAGTAAGAATAAGAAATCAATATTTTTATATATTAAAAAAAAAAATCAGTTGAGTTTTTGGATTAAGTAAGTGGGTTATTACATTTTTTTTATGTAATTTACAAAAGTACAATCATATAATTATGTTTTTGAGGAGTTATTAATGTGGATTTTATCTCCTTAGTGAATTTTATATCTATCATTTAGTTTCAAAATTGATCTTCATGTTCATAGATCTAAACTTTGAATATGAATAATGTTCTACATAAAAATTGGCATAGAGAACCCACTCATCTTGATGTCTTGATCTTAGATCTTCAAAGCCGTGGAACCAATAGATGTTTTTGAGGAGGTTTTAATATTCATTCTTATGACTTATAGTTCACATTCAAGTTAAAAATTGTTTAAAAAAAGGGAACATCAACAACAAAGAAGACATTGACAAAGAAGACATTATTGATGATCAAAATCAAATCTATTCATTATAATTTATTTCATAAGTTAATTGTTTCCTTATTTATCATCTTATTTGATTTGTACTTTCCAATTTATTATTTAACATATATTTTTCTATATAATAAAAAATAACATTCTCTTAATTTTGAGGAAAAAAGAAATGGCTCTGCAATTCTTCGGACAGAGCAGTCATCAGAACAGGGGTTTCAATAATCACAATGTAGGGATTCCTTAAAAAACCGGTAGGGCTCCCCCTCTACAGAATGAACCATGGAAAATGGTGAAAGGCAAGCGAGATGATAAAGTTGAAAGAAGAAGGGAAGCTAGGGTTTCAATAGACCTCTCAAATGTTTGGGCGGTTCCCATTACATCATGAATCCCAGGCTATGCCACAAAGGAAAATCACATCCCCTTAAGAACAAGGGTGGCTACATCTGGCCCATGTCAATCCATTCAAAGGCCCCTAAAAAATTAACAACCACACTTCAATCAAGCAGAGGGTTTCATAAAACCTACTAGTGTTGGAGGAATGACCCTGCCACATCGATGCCACAATTTAAAAGACATATAGCCTGCTCTGGTGATTAGGAATTCTCTTAACCATGTAAGTAATGCTGCCCTCAAGGAAAGAAGGAGTAAGTGTTCCCTAAAGCCAGTAACACGCAACCTAGATTGCATTAAAATCTCTATTCCTAGTGCCACCTTGGAGTTGAGGAATTATTGTGAAGAGCATGGGCTTTTTGCAAAATGGGCAGGAAATGACGAACCCCTTGCAAAAATTGCTAAATGGTGGAAAGATACATTAAAAGGATAGGTAAGTACCTCTTCCCTAGCTAAGATTTTTTTGTATATCGAATGCCATAAGAAATCGCTGAAAACTAAGCTATTGTACATGAGGAGCATGTTATTTACAATGGAGTAAATTTTAATTTCATCAACTGGCACTCTAAATTAGATGCTAATAAATTTGAATTCAAATCAACCTCTAAATGGATTGAAATTTGAAATGTTCCTATTGAATTAATGCATGCCAAAATCCTCATAGAAATTAGGGATAAATTAGGCAAATTCATAGTCGTAGAAGCGAATTGGTCGGAAAAATTTGATATCAAAATTTTAATAGAAGTAGATAATGGCATGAAGAATTTAAATAATATATTGTGTGGGGGAAAAAGTGACACTAAGAAAACAGGCCCTAATCTCACTTTCAACCACACACTTGTGGAATACGAAAGAGCCTAGAGGTATCAGACAATTGGCTACTTCTTTTTGTGGAAGAGAGAGCCACGGGATACCTATTAGGATTTCTATTCCTTTGTTGCAATTTGAAAGATAAGATGATGCAAGTTCAATTCCCAACCCCAAAGTGCAAGTATGAACTAATAACAAGATTGCAGAATTGAACTTAAACAATGGAAAGCTGTAAACACAAAGACAAGACAAGAATGTAAATGCATACCCGGTGTTAAAATATGAATGAAAATGTTCGGGACGGGGGCGCAGGCGCCACTGTCGTGATTTTGCTCCTGAAACTACTCCAGAAACTGCTATTTTGCAACCTGAAAAGTTGTCAGAAATGCTAAAAATGCTGTCTATCAGGAGGACCAGGGCGCCCAGCGCCCCTGTCCCAGGGACCAGGGTGCTCAGCGCCCCTATCTTGGTAGGACCAGGGAACCCCACGCCCCTATCCTGGTCTTTTGCTTTGAAACTTGGTGTGGAGTGCTGTCTCGGCCTGCTTTTCCCGGATCTGCAACTTGTGGCGTCGTCCGAATTCTGAAACCTGCACTTATATCTGAAAAGGTGTTTTGGGTGGCTATATAGGGTTTTGCCTTAGTCAAACCCCCGCTTTGGTGATTTCCACCTCCACGAATAGCCAAGTTGTATAGCAAAAGTTGTGTGTGCAGATCTTGTGTGTGTGCAAGATCTAAAATGCAAGTAAGCAAACTAGAGCAACCTAGAAAGTAAACCCTAATTGCTTGTAAATGATAATGTAAATGCTCCAAATCAAGATTCAAAGTGATCTAAAGCATGGATACAAATAATATAATGAGGCTTATGCAAAGACATGAAAACAACATGAAATCATACCCAACCCCAAGGGAGGGGTACAAGCCAATCTTCAGTCGGTAATCTCCTATTGCTCTTCAATGCCCTAAATGGATGAATGAAATTGATAAATTCTTCATAGATGGATGTTGAATGTTGTTGAAGTCTTCAAATATTTTCTCCTTCGCTGCATATGAGGTTCCTCAAAACAAAAATCGGATCCTTTCAAATGAAGAAAGAGAGCTCTTATATATGAAACCCTAGGTCTTAATTTCAACTTTTGGCCGACCTAGAGATTGAATCTCCTGCCAATTTCTTGGGGTTAAGCTTTATTTTATGATTGGATCGCGCTCCTAAAATTTCGGGAAAAATGTCCAGGACCATGTGCACTCCGGGTGCCATGGTCCTCTCCAGGTGCCATGGTCCCGACAACTTTTCACCAAATTTTCAGGGCCGTCGGATATGATGATTTTAGAGAGAATCCCAAAGTTATAGGTGATTTCGAGATGTTTTGACCCCCGAAATCAAGCCCCCAAGTTCAAAATAGGACCTAATTAGGGTTTTTGATTAAATGATGTATTGGAAGAATAAAATGAAAGGGGCACACTTTAATGAAAGGGCCCAACTTTATGATGTAGATGATGATGAAATAGAACCTTAGACTTAATTAATTTGATTAATTAAGTGGTAAAGGGGAAATGCAATGCAAAATGCAAAATGTGCCAAGGCAGGTGCTAAACTAGGTGTGAAATTGTACCACCCTAGCAAGTGCATACAATTTACGATGCTACATTTAGCCCCCACTTTAGCGGTCATATGAACACTACGCGCATATGCAAGCTAAAGTACAGAAAAGTAAACATTATTTGAAAAAGGATATATCCATAAGTCTGTCGAACGAAGCCCCCAGCGGTATCTGCAGTACACAGTTAGGAACCGCACCCTACAAAACACATATGTTAGATCACAAAATCACCTAATGCTTACTAAGGAAGGTGATGAAAATTCGAGGCTAGCTATATGCCCCCCCCTATTTCGGCTTGCTAATTTTAGTGAGTTGAAACAGGGTATCATTTTTACCACTTCGAATTGTTAAAGAATATTGATGACAAATGCTCACAAGAATATTTGATATGAGATCAAAAACTAATGGAGAATCATTTGGTAAGAAAGAGGACTAAATCTCAATTCCAACACAACAAAGAGTGTGAGGATTTAGGAGTTCTCTAACACAAGATGAAGGATGTAAATGGAAACAAAATGCAAAGAGAAGAAAAGAAAGGAAAAAAGCATGAATACACACATTGGTGATCCATGAGAAGAATAGTGAGAGAGAAGACATGGACTTCTTGCCCCTAGATCTTGTCTAGGTGATCCATGGGGAAAGGACATGGAAAACTAGCCCCTAGAGTCTGTCTAGGTGATCCATGTAAGGGAGGAGAGTGAGAAAGTCTAGCCTTATGCCGCTAGTTCTACTCAACCTCGTACATGTGTGTGTAAGGGAGGTTAGAAGCACCTCATAGGAGTCTATGCCCGAGTATGCTACAACCTGTATAGTACAAAAGCATGACATCTCGCTTTAAGAGTCTGTGCTCTGGTTCCGAGAATAATCATCTTGTATAAAAGAAAAATGGAGACATATCACTCTAAGAGTCTATGCTCTGGTTCTGAGAATGACCCATTGCTCAAAAAGTGTAATGTTTATGTCATAAGCAAAGTAGAACAAGGATACCTACCTTCATCACAAAAGAAGATACCCCAAAAATGCAACAATGTCATAGATCCAAGCAAGAGAATTTTGTACTCTTTAAGAAAGGATAAGATAGTTGAAAAGGGATATCTTGTAGTATGTGTAAAGGAGATCCTTAGAGGAGAAGAGATCTTTGTACAAAAGACACCTATCCCCGAGAGGAATTGTCTTAGACAAATATAACATCTTCTAGAATAAGACAAAGAAGAGAATAAGAATGCAATACTTCCTTCTTTTGCGAGGTGAAAGTGATTCTTAATGAAGGATGATGCTCTTTTTAACCCAATTGGGAGAGTGAATTCATTATGGATGTATTTTACCAAGTGCAAAAGAGGTTGTAGTCAAGGACTTACACCTCTTGTAAGAGAGAATCCTTGAACCAACAATAACAAATGCATACAAGGAATAACATCAAATAATAAAGTTCACACCATCCACAAAATAGGAAAAAGTGGATCCTTAGATAAAAATAAAGAAAGATCATTGCCTCCCAAGGATAAGGACAATGAGAAGGACTTACACAATCTTCTAGGGAGAGATTTAGACATAAGAAAAATGTACTACATACTCACATGAGTTCATGCAAGCAAGACATTAGTGTATGTAAAATGCTCCTCACAAGAAGTGGGTAGGATAAGAAAGGGGATATACATCTTCTCCCATATCTAGGAAAAGAGGATTCTAAAGAAAAGATGATCAATATTTCCACACTATTACCCCAAAGGGAAATTTTAACCATAAAAAGAGGAGATGTATGAAATCATAGAAAAGTAGGCTATTATGTTGCTTCAAAAATATGATTGCACTTGAAATTGTACCATCATGAATGGCAATGAGCCCCCAGTAAATGAGCTACCAATGTCACATAATGATGAGCAACATAATAGCCATTAATGTTATTTAAAGACGTGATAGACTGAATGAGGTATTTGAATATGACATGCTAAATGCTGAACTATAAGTGAGATCAAAAACATGTATAAAATGATGAAAATTGAAGAAGAAAAGTCACAAGAAATCTTAGAAGAGGGATGAGTGTAATTTATTAGAGCCTTATCCCTGGAGTAAAGGACTTTATGATGAATAGGAGATAAAGATTCATAAGTGGATTTAGAAATTTGAGGGGAGTCATAAAGAGATTTGTTCATCGCCAAGATTTCCTTATGAGGGGAATGAGAGTTGATAGAAGTAGAAGATGATTTAGTTGAAGTGAGATCATCATCACTACTAAATATAGCATTCACATTGAGAGATGGTCTTTTAGATGCTTTGGTGGGCTTAGAAAGATTATATCCAAGTCCACATGAATATTCATGCATGTTATGTTCTAAACGAACTTTAATTCCTTGTTCATTTGTGCCACAACCATTTCCACTATAGCCACTCTTAGCCAAAATGTGAAAACCATGACCATAACGATTAGCCATTTCAGAAAGAGAAGGATGTTTTTCATAAGACAAAGAATCAAATTCTTCAAAATTAGAGATGTGAGGAGAAAAAGTTTGAGAAGCGGCCACAAAATTATTGCTCATAGGTTCAAGTAAGACTGATTGATCTCTAGTTTCTTCCTTCTTTTTAACTTTAAGCTCTCTAGGAGGAACCCTATACTCACCTACAAAGGTGGGATTGAAATCAAGAGATCCCCAATCGTCTTCTACGAGAACCTTCTCAAGATCAAAAGCCTTTTCATGTGTAGATTCAAGTTGAGAAGAATCTTCTTCAGGAACTTCAGACTCATCCAAAGAATTTTGACTATCAGAGGATGATGATTTGTTCATAGGTATCTTGTTTAAAGAGTCATCATTAGAAGAGGAAGATTAGTATCACCTATCAAGGTATATGTCTTATTGTTATAAATAAATTTAACTTGTCTATGCAATGTAGAGGGGATAGCTTGCATACTGTGAATCCAAGGTCTCCCTAATAACAAGTTGTATGTTAGATTTCCCGACATAACATGGATAGGAGTAGGCAAAGTAACAAGTCCCACTGTGATGGGTAAGGTGATAATACCTAATGAAGACTTAGCCACATTATCAAAGCCTTGAATGGGATGAGAGTCAGGCTCAATAAGGGATGTATCCACATTCATCTTATGCAATAGATTAATGCTACACACATTAAGGCCAGAACCATTATCTACCAGTGTTCGTCTTATAGCAGTGTCATTTATGATAACCACAATCATCAAGGGATCATACTGATGTTGAATTTCACTAGTAGGCAACTCATCTTGAGTAAACACAATTTGAGCTTTAGGATTCATCACAGAGTTAACCAAAGACACTATATTACTAGATGTATTAGGTGGAGGAACATTCAAATCTTTCAAGGCATCTTGTAACATTACATGATGAGCGGAAGAAGTTTGGATCAAATCCCAAAGGGATATCTTAGTAGGGGTAGCTTTAAGTTGTTCTATGAGATCATATTCCTTACCGAGAACTTGTGAAATACATGGAGCTTGCGGAAGAATTGGTTGAGAAGGAGGAAGTGAAGTTGGGATAACTAGAGGAGGATTAGGTTGCCTATTATTTCTTGTGTTATAGGTATGAGCAACCGCATTATAACTCTCTCTAGTTAGTTGCTTAGCATACTCATAAGGGCTCTTAGTAGAATAACCTCCTTGCACAGTAATAATAGGTTTCTTAGGAGTGCAAAAAGAATCATTAGCATAACCACCTTGGACCACTAAGATAGGCTTATTTAAAGGTTGAGAATTTTGAGAAGGACAGGCACCTTGGACAGTGAAAAGAGGTTTGTTAGGTGTCTCATTCACATGTATCAAATTGATTGAGGATGGTTTAGAGGAATTAACAAAAGTGTTGGAAGAATTATTGATAGTCTTCTCTTGCACTAAAATCTTATCAATTTTAGGAGAGAGACAAGGGGTAGACATTGATGTTCTAGTAGGAAAAGTAATACTAGGAAAGGTCATATCATCCTCTATCATCAAAGGATCTACATGGGGAATAAACTCTCTAGGAGAAGGATCAACATTACTCTCTAAAGTCTCACTTTTGAGAGGGAGATCTTTGAAAGAGATGTTAACCATCTTGCTTTGAACTAGGGTATCCTTATGAGTAGAACCAAGTTGAGGAGAGGGAGATGCTTTATTTTTAGAGGGAGAATAATTGAGATTCAAGGAAGGTGAGAAATTATCAAGGGAGAGAGAATAATCTACACCTTCTTCTAATGGTTCATCCCAAATAGTGAAGTGGTTGAAAGGAATGCTTGAAGTATTGTTAATTTCGGGAGAGGAGATAACATTGTTTATTAATTCCTCCTCCTTAGGAGGGAGAGCATCAATAGATGTGTTAAACTCATCCTCTTTCCTCAAAATATGTTCAATATGATCTTTAGGGGAGAGAGAATTAAGGAAATTGCTTATTATTTCATCTTCTTTCTCTAAGGGATGCTTATGGGTAAGACAAACTTTAGGAGAAGGGTAAGCATTTATCATTAATTCATCATCTCTAGTGGGAATTTTGTTGGAAAATGAAATACCATCACTAGGAAATGTAGGGATAATGTCATCTTCTTGCACAAAAGGATCCTCATGAAGGGAGTGTTTTTTAGGAGGAACATGAACATATTTCTCCAAAGATTCATGCTTAGGAAGGAGATCTTTGAAAGAAGTGTTCATAACCTCTTGTTGCACTAACATGCCCCCATTGGAAGGACCAACTTTAGGAGAAAATAAGTCAATGTCCATCAATACCTTTTCACTTAGAGAGGCATCATGTAGGGAGGGTAAAGTAACATTAAGAAAGGTGTTTACGATATCATTCTGTTCCTCTAGGATAGCTAAATAGGAAGGGCACATTTTAGGAGAATTGTCAAGATCACTCTTAAAGTCTTCATCCTTAGAGCATGGGAGAGTCTCAAAGGGATTGGTAGCAACTCTTTTAGGCACTAAAATGTTGTTATAGATGGGGGGAGGTTCTTTAGGAGAAGGAAAAATTGAAACAAGGGAAGCTAACCCATTATCACATCTATGAAATGAATGCATCATGACAACAATTTTCCTCTTTCAAATGATAACACATGCAAAATAGAAGGAAATTTTCAATGCAAGCACTTAGAATGTAGATGAAATTTATGATTCAAATGAGTTCCTAAATCAGGTTTGAAATTATTGATCCCAATTAAGCTATCCACAAGTTCAACTTTAGGGTTTTAGCAAAAATTTCCTCTAAATTTTTGAATCTTGCAAGAAATTAAAACTTGTAAATACAAATTTGAATTTGAAATAGCATAAACACTCAAACTTGAAAACATAAATCAGAATTAGAGAAGATTGGAATTCACGTCGGGTTCACCAAAATGTGTGGGGGAAAAAGTGACACTAAGCAAACAGGCCCTAATCTCACTTTCAACCACAAACTTGTGGAATACGAAAGAGCCTAGAGGTATCACACAATTGTCTACTTCTTTTTGTGGAAGAGAGAGCCACAGGATACCTATTAGGATTTCTATTCCTTTGTTGCAATTTGAAAGAAAAGATGATGCAAGTTCAATTCCCAACCCCAAAGTGCAAGTATGAACTAATAACAAAATTACAGAATTGAACTTAAACAATGGAAAGCTGTAAACACAAGGACAAGACAAGAATGTAAATGCGTACCCGATGTTAAAATATGAATGAAAATGTTTGAGACGGGGGCGCGGGCGCCATTGTCCTGATTTTGCTCCTAAAACTGCTCCGGAAACTGCTGTTTTGCAACCTGAAAAGCTGTCAGAAAATGCTGAAAATGCTATCTATCAGGAGGACCAGGGTGCCCAGAGCCCCTGTCGCAGGGACCAGGATGCTCAGCGCCCCTGTCCTGGTAGGACCAGGGCACCCCACACCCCTGTCCTAGTCTTTTGCTCTGAAACTTGGTGTGGAGTGCTGTCTCGGCCTGCTTTTCCCGGATCTGCAACTTGCGGTGTCGTCCGAATTTCGAAACCTGCACTTATATCTGAAAAGGTGTTTTGGGTGGCTATATAGGGTTTTGCCTTAGTCAAACCCCCTCTTTGGTGATTTCCACCTCCACGAATAGCCAAGTTGTATAGCAAAAGTTGTGTGTGCAAATCTTGTGTGTGCAAGATCCTAAAATGCAAGTAAGCAAACTAGAGCAACCTAGAAAGTAAACCCTAATTGCTTGTAAATGATAATGTAAATGCTCCAAATCAAGATGCAAAGTGATCTAAAGCATGGATACAAATGATATAATGAGGCTTATGCAAAGACATGAAAACAACATGAAATCATACCCAACCCCAAGGGAGGGGTACAAGCCAATCTTCAGTCGGTAATCTCCTATTGCTCTTCAATGCCTTCAAAGCCCTAAATGGATGAATGAAATTGATAAATGCTTGATAGATGGATGTTGAATGTTGTTGAAGTCTTCAAAGATCTGTTCTTTCGCTGCATATGAGGTTCCTCAAAACAAAAATCGGATCTTTTCAAATGAAGAAAGAGAGCTCTTATATATGAAACCCTAGGTCTTAATTTCAACTTTTGGCCGACCTAGAGATTGAATCTCCTGCCAATTTCTTGGGGTTAAGCTTTATTTTATGATTGGATCGTTCTCCTAAAATTTCAGGAAAAATGTCCGGGACCATGTGCACTCCGGGCACCATGGTCCCGACAACTTTTCACCAAATTTTCAGGGCCGTCGGATATGATGATTTTAGAGAGAATCCCAAAGTTACAGGTGATTTCGAGATGTTTTGACCCCTGAAATCAAGCCCCCAAGTTCAAAATAGGACCTAATTAGGGTTTTTGATTAAATGATGTATTGGAAGAATAAAATGAAAGGGGCACACTTTAATGAAAGGGCCCAACTTTATGATGTAGATGATGATGAAATAGAACCTTAGACTTAATTAATTTGATTAATTAAGTGGTAAAGGGGAAATGCAATGCAAAATGCAAAATGCGCCAAGGCAGGTGCTAAACTAGGTGTGAAATTGTACCACCTTAGCAAGTGCGTACAATTTACGATGCTACATATATCCATAGATATAGTAGATGGAAATTATATCTTATCTCTAGTATGGTATCATGGTCTGATCTCTAATAATTTATCCTTCTGGAAAAGGATTAACCCTAGCATACAAAAGCCTCAGGCCCCAAAACTAGATAAGCATAAAGAGATGTTTAACAGAGTGGATATTCAATTTAACAATGATATTGGTAGTTTCATAATCAATGCTAACCCTCAAGAGGTATATAATCATGCAACCCCCCTCATCCCTTAGATCTATGTGTAGGAAATAATCCAAACAAGATAGAACATAATAATGAGTCCCTTGAGTGTAGGCATGAGGATTTGATTTAGAGGGAATTAAACAATGTCATCAATAACTTAATGAGAAAACTAGTAGAAGAATTTGTAGAGGATGTTTACAATGATGCTCTAGAAAATGTTGCAAAAAATAACATCACTCTCAATTTAGATTATGAATAGACTCACCCTAGACCTCAAACTTTGGGTAATAACTCAACTGAGGCTACACATGAGGAGATCGTCTTATATTCTCCCAATATGGAGGACTCTTCTCTTGCTATGGAAGGGTTGAATTAAAATAAAGAGAGAGAATTCATAATCAAATAATTGATCAATAAGCAGGAAGGGGAAAATAATATGGTATTGAACATCAACCAAACCAATTTGTGTAATAGAGGCATCCTCCAGATGGTAGGCGATAAATTGACTCCAGATTGTGGCAAGTCCACTGCCAACAAAAGAGGTCAGAATTCATTTTTAGACAAGATGAAAATGGATGGGGAAGTAGAGGGATAGGCCAAAATCACAACTCTGTTGGGTCTAGGAAAGTCCCCCCATTCCCCCGTAAAGGAATAAACATACTGACATGGAATGTCCCCTAACAAACAATGCCTAATTAAGCGCAGTATATTGAAATCTACTATGGACCTAGTAATGCTGCAAGAAACAAAATTGGGAAAGACTGACATGACAAACATTAGTAGAAAATTCACCCAATGGTAGGTGGAGATGGTGGATTCTATAGGGCCTTCGAGGGGCCTAGAAATAATGTGGAAAAAGAATTCAATCACATTCACATGCTATGCAAAAATACAGAATTGGATGGCTAACAAAGTAAGATTCCTTATCCTAAACCTTGAGTTTATCATCTTGAATGTCTATGGTCGAATCCCAATAGACAAAAAAAGATTAGTTTGGCAAGAAATAGAGCAATTCCTAATAAATTAGGATGTGAAGCACATCATCATAGGAGGTAACTTTAACACCATCTTGCATACAACAGACAAAAGTGGTGGGATAAGGTCCATTAGACAGCTACAAAGAGACTTCGCTAATTGGATAAGTGATAACAACCTCTTGGAAATCAAGACTGAGATGGGATCCCACACATGGAATAACATAAGAAAGGTATTTTGCAATATTGCCAAAACACTTTACAAATTTTTCTTCAAAGGAGACTTGATTGACTTTAAATCTGAGTTAAAAGCTACTGTATTACCATGGTTAGGCTCTAACCACTACTCGGTGCTATTAGAGCTAATGGGAGAAGAAAAGATGACTGGGTGTACATTCAAGTTTGAACTGATGTGGTTCAAGCATGAGGAATTCCTCCCTAATATCCAGAAATGGTGGAATGAAGGTGTCTTTGTTTGATCTAAAATGTACTATCTTGTCTCAAAGCTGAAAGATATTATACATCAACTATTAGACTAGAACAAAAAGAAATTCAAAAACATCTTCGAGGAGAAGATAAGAATTGAAAAGGAATGGGAAATAGTGAATAATGATGTTATGCAACATGGGATGACTCAAACAACATATTAGGCAGAGAAAAAGATTCTATGTGAGTAAGAGGATATTTTTGCCAAGGAAGAGATATTCTCGAAACAAAAATCTAGAGAAACTTGGCTAGAGGATGGAGATAGAAACACCAAATTTTTCCATAATAGTGTCAAACTGAAAAAGGCAATAAACAAAATTACTCAAATCACCAGCAATATTGGTCAGACCATTATGGAACAAAATCTTATTGCAGAGGATGCAACATAGTATTTTAAAAATATTCTCAATAAATGGGAGCACTCGAATCTCCTTAACAATAGGGCCTAATTCCAAAATCACCCATGAAGATGTTAAAACTACTCTATCTCAATTCCAAGGGGATAAAGCCCTTGGGTCGGATGGTTTCCCTACTAGTTTTTTTTCAGAAATGTTGGCACAATTTAGGAGATGAGGTCATTGATGCCCTAGAATCTACTCAAAATGAAGGGAAGTTCAGAAATCAATAACACCTTCCTAGCCCTACTCCCGAAGAAGGAGAACCCCTCAAAATGGGAAGAGTTCAGACCCATTTCTTTATGCAACATGACTAAACTATTGCCAACCTAATATCAGAAGAGCAAACTGGTTTTGTACCTAATAGATCAATTTTGGATGGGATAGTTATAGTTCAGGAAGCTATCCACTCCAGTCAGGTCCTAGGCCAGCCTAATATGATGATAAAACTAAATATTAAAAAGGCATATGACAAAGTGGATTGGTATTTCCTCTATAGTTACATCAGATATTTTGGCTTTAACAAACAATGTGTAAATTAGATCCATTTTTGTATATCAAACCCAAGGTTTTCAATCTTATTGAATGGGAAGCCAGAATGGCTTTTTGGAGAAACTAAGGGCCTAAGGCAGGGAGACCCACTATCCCCATTTTTATTCATTATAATGTCTGAAGCCCTAGGAAGATGCTTTGATGCATCACAGAGAGCTGGAAGGCTAGCAGGCATCCAAATCATAGGAGGTGTAGACCCGCGCACAAACCAACAATTTATTGATGACACAATGATTCTGGGAAAAGGATAGTTGAATGAAGCCAAGGAAATAAAGAGAATCTTACACTCTTATAGGCTAGCATCTGAGGAAACTGTCAATGAGGAAAAATTTGAAATATTCTTTTTCAACATGATAGCACATGAGGAATCTAGAATAGCATCATTTTTAGGTTACAAAATTGGTCATTTACCATTTACATATCTAGGAATTCCCTTGGACAAAGGCATCAGAACCAATAAACTCTAGGATCCCCTAAGTGACAAGGTTAGAAAAAAGCTATTATCTTGGAAAGGTTTATGGCTGACAAGGGCAGGAAAATTAACACTTATTAAGATAGTCTTGGTGGTGATTCCCATCTACCTACTATCATGTATCCCACTTTTGAAAGGGGCCTACAAGAAATTGACTCAAACAATCATAAACTTCTATTGGCAAGGCACAGAGGACAAGAACAAAATCAAACTGATATCATGAGACAAAATATGTCGAGATAGGCGTGATGGGGGTACAAGGATTAGGAAACTTCTATGGAAAAATAAGGCCTTAGGGGCAAAACTAGCTTGGAGATTATACACCTCCTAAGAAGCAAAATGGGCCAAAATTGTTAGGAACAAATATCTAACAAGTAATCATAGGGAGCTAGTATTTAGGGATATAGAACCACCCAAGGGTTTCAGAATCTAGAATTTCATAAAGGAATGTCACACACTCATATCTAATTACCTGTCTTGGGACATTCGCGATGGCAAATCTGCCTTGTTCTGGGAAGACTCCTGGGGGGGACATCCTTCGATAGACAAGGTTATGGATACTATTGGTATAAAGAAATAATTGAAAATTCTATGGGGTAATTATGTAAGAAAATATATAACAATGGAACCAAAATCGGCATGGTGCATAGCAAATTCCAAGAACTACATCAAATTCTCAAATATATAATGATAATCTTCAAACATGGGTCAGATGAACTAATATGGTCTAAATATAAGGATGGGTAGTACAACTGTAAAGATGCCTTCAGAAAAATATACGATGAGGCAAAAATTTGCAAGGATTACATCTCGACTACACTATGTTGGGATAAATTTTGTCTCCCAAAAGTTGGCTTCTTTGTTTGGGTGGCAATTCAAGGAAGGGTTCTCACTGTAGAACAATTTAAACTTAGAGGTTACGAAGGGCCTTCATTCTACCTCTTATGAAAGGAAAATGAGGAAACAAATGACCATATCTTTACAACCTGCAATTACTCACAAAAATGCTGGTACTGGTTGATGGCCCAACTAGGATGGCCAGATGCTCTTATTCTCTCCCTGATGGAGTGGTTCAAAGGATGACCGATCATCAAAAGAAATAGTGTGTTCCACAACTTATGGATATATAGTCTAGCTATAGTCATCTGGAAAATCTAGAAGGAGAGGAATAGGAGAATATTTAAGGATACAAAAATGCAGGTGGAGAATCTCATAGAAAAGATAGAAGCCTACATCATAGAAATATCCAACAGCAAGAATTTGACTATCCCACAACATGACAATATATTTACAGACTGGGATACCTTTATCAAAAAGCAATGGAAGGGGATTAAAATACCTCCTTTTGCCAAGAAGGAAGGTATAGATAAAATTGATGTGAGGAAAGCATGCAAATTGGTGACCCCGAGGAATGGGTGGTACAAAATCAACTTTGATGGAGCATCCAAAGGAAACCCAAGGCTGGTAGGTGCAGGTTATATAATAAATTTGGACAATGATGTTAGTTCTAATACTAAATGTAAAGTACAAATGCTAATAGCTAACAAGATGAGAGGGGGGGTGAATCATACAAACTTAAACTTCCATAAAATCAACAGATTCAACCTCGGTAACTTATACTTTAGCAACTTAACCAAAAAAAAACTGCTAAAAATGCAAACTTATGAACACATAATCATAATAACACTCATAACACCAGATTTAACGTGGAAACCCAAATAGGGAAAAACCACTGTGGGATTTCGGACCCACTAAGAAATATACTCTTCTAGAGTATGCTCAGTTAAAAGCAAATCCCATTAAAGATTACAAACACATTGCTAGATGTGACCCGGTTAAGGGATTTCCCTTAGATCTGTTAGGATCTTCACTTTGTTAGAAGTGACCTTGTCAAAGGATTTCAAACACTCATTTAGAATGTTACCCTTCTAGAGGGTTTACAAATAAGACTGTTAAGTCCACTCGGTTAAGAGATTTTCTGTCACTTACAAAATAATAGTAATAAAAATCTATCTACAACTTCACATCTAAAATGCTAAAGCAGATTCTTATTTGCTCAAAACAATCTAGTCATAGGACTTATCTTATCCCTCTGTTGGGCTTTCTACTCCATTATTCAAATAGGTCTTCAAGCTTCTGTGCTCGGTAATCACTATGTAGCATCGTGCATACACTTGCCCGCATACATTGTTTATTAACAATTCCTTATTTATAAACAATTGCTAACCACCGAATCTCCCTGATCACATTTCCCATGATCAATCTTAGCCATCGGATCTTCAAACTTGACTAGGTTCAATGTATCCTTTCGATCTGTAAACATTTTACCTTATCTCGGGACTTGCATTCCTATCTTGGAACTTGCATAAGGTTATTGCGGTTCAATTTGCGCTGTAGATCTTCTTGCCGATTTTCTTTTGCCATAGATCCTTAACAAACTTCATGCACGACATACCAATCATTTATACATTTCCAGCTAATCATTGTCCTTTATTAAATAATGCTTTTATCCATCCCATGTGCACTTTCATAACTTGGTTGGAACTCGGTAAATACTAAACTTTACTCAATAAACATTTCACCTTCATTAACCGATATCGATAACCCTAGGGTGTACCGACTAGGTTCCTTGGGGTTTACCGACTAGGTTCTTTGCTCGGTTGCATAGTATAATATTAACCTTACAATCAACAACATATGTAGGATATCAAAACAATCAAAACATCATGATATCATCATTGTCTAACTCAGTAATAGTTGCCCATTGAATAACTTATTCCTCCCTTTATTCATCACATTCTTTCTGTGTCTTTTATCAACATCTTAATTCTCTTCTAATCAATCTTCTCAAGATATGGCAACATCATACTGAATCAGATAATCAATTTCTTGACATCAATGATAAAATAATGTTATAAAGATAGTTATCATCCTTCTTCAGTTATATCAATAATCTTCAACAACCTTCTCAATATCCTTATTGAATATCAACAATCTTTCTTATTGTAATGCCAACAAATGGGAGTTGCATTGGCTCTAAATCCATACATTTAGGACAATGCACTAACAACATGACATAAATGTTTGGCCTAATAGAAGGATTAAACCTTTGTAGGCAACTGAAAATATCCAAATTAGAAATAGAAGGTGACTCAGCCATTATAATCAATGCAATCAGAACCAGAACAATGCCAAACTAGGAACTTAGAAGTCTTTTGGACAGAGCTCTGTCATTACTATAAAGCTTCTTAGATTACACAATAAATTATATATATAGACATGCTAACTCATTGGCAAATAATTTAGCCAATATAGGGGCGGATGGAATGAATAAAACCATGTCCTTAATCCCCATGCACTCAGAAAAGGAAACTCATGAGTAGCCAAAGGCATCTTGAATAGACACCCAGATCTTAGTACTAGTGTACACTCAACCCCCTACTCTCATATTTTCATCCCCATGCTCTCATCGACATATATATACATACATACATATGTATATGCACATATAGAGATATATATTTATACTTATATATTTGCATGTGTATATGTACATATATGTATGTATATATACATATGTATGTATATATATATGTATATACATATATATGTATACACATATATATATATATACACACATATATATATACACATATATATACACACACACACATATATATATATATATACATATATATATACACATATATATATATACATATATATATATACACATATATATATATACACATATATATATACACATACATACATATATATACATACATACATATATATACATACATACATAGATATATATACATATATTTCCTACCCAATTTCTTATTTCTTTCTAAGGAAACTTCTCCACTCTAATGTTGAGCTATTTATCATTCTCCATTTTCATTAATAGGAAATGCCCCACAAATTTATAGATACAAATTAGAGGGAGAGTTTGTTAATTTAGTTGGACAATTTGGTTTGTTAATAGAATTATTTGGATTCTATTTTTCTATGGTGAATTTCCATGCCATGAATTACTTGGCCTATTGAAAATCTTGTGTTTCACCGAGGCAAAATATTACGTCATTAGATCATTTAGCCATACTACATATTAGATTTGAGCTACCCTTAATCTAAGAAAGGCTAAAGAGGGAAGGCATGGTGAATCAACAAAAAAAATATACTTTATTCTTTCCAATTATCTTAATTATTAAATGCCATTTTTCTTAAGTGACTTTCATAATTTTTCAAGAAAGGTCATTGTTAGGAGGAATGGTGGACCTTAGAGGGATTTTTATTTTCTAATTATTTAATTATTAGTTTTGTTCAATGACATTTTTTACATAAGTTTTGAAATTTTCTATAAAATTTATTTGTCATTTGAATTTATAAAAAACTCTTGTTAAAATCTATCAAATATACATTTAAATTTTTTAAATTGATCAAAAATAAAATACAAATTTATCAGGTGCAAATTGAAGTTCTCTATTTTTGTTCAAAATTTAGACAAAAGTATAGAAAGTTATTAAAGTGTTATAATGGTAGAACTCCTTTTATGCTTTCTTTCCTTAAAATTTTGGCTCAAGGAAATTGATTTTTTTTCAAAATAATACTAAAATATTGAGTTTTAATTGTTTGGAAAATATTAATGGTTTTTTTTCACTGATTTTTAATATTTAAATACTTATTATTTTTTAATATTTCATAGTAAATTGTTTTTAAATGGCTTTTTAGATATTGTTTTTGATTAAGGGAAAACAAGTTTTGAGGGGACCAGAAACCTGTACACTAGGTTTTTATGAATGAAACAATTAGGGCAATCATTTGAGCTAATAAACTACCTAGAACTATGAATAGTAGTGCATGATTCCAGAAGAAAACATAAATATATCTACTGAAGTCATGAAACAACAAGTAGTTAGATCTTCATTTCGATTTCTACCTTTATCAAAATTTTAAAGACAAGAAGAGGACATCACTGAATACAATCATAGTTCTCACAAGAAATTAGTTAATCTAAACATGTCAAATAATTGTGTAATAGTTGGTAAATAAATGTTTCCTGTATCAAAATTTTTGTACTCTATTAAATTAAATAATACAATATGTAAACATCATATTTCTATGTTGTCATTGTTCTTTTAATTATTTATTTTAAATATAATATAATATGTATTGATACTCAATACTATTAATAATTTGCCAGGAAGAGCAAAGATTTCGGTCAGAATGAAATATAAGTTTACAAGACTCATTCATGAGTCAAAATTTGATTCATGCTACAATGAGATAGGATACATGAACATGGGTAATGTGGATATTTCTAAATTTGTTCATAGAATTGCAAAGAGGGGAGGAAGGTCAATTCTTTCTCAAACCATGGTAGCCTCAGGATTAGTGGAAGCAACTGCATTTCCTGTGTCTATACAATTAGTTGATTTGGTAGCGCAGTGTGTACAATATTATGACGAAGATGAAAGGAAGATTATTGGCCCCTTGGGTGACATGCATGTTAGATATTAGTCCTCAGATGATACAAAGAGTGTTCTATATTCCACAATATACAGAATATGAATGTATTGATTGGATAGTTGCTAACAACTATTATGAAATAAAAACAACAAAGCTTACAAATTCATTAATGACCATCTGATTCTTGAAAGCACTAGGAGTGTGAAAAAGTTGGCTAGAGGACAACAAAGAGAAAAATTCAAAGAGGAAGCAAAAGATTACATCATACTTCTAAGTAGGGTATATGGTACTTGAGTAGCAAAACACTTCCATCCATGGATGTGTTATTATATTTTAAAAATAATAAAGGGAAAAAAATGATTGGGCAACTATAATTAGTGACAACTTGAATTGACAATTGATAGATGTTTTGTAGAGAAACATATTTCACATGAGTTCATATTTAGTATACCTGTTGTCTTACCAAGGCAACTATCTAGGACTAAATGGAGTTGAAAACTTTAATGAAGGAGGAATAAGGATATTTGATAATTACCCTCAGTTAGAACTGATGGAAAGTGAAAAACACTATTGCAGAGTTAATGACACCTTTAGTTTTCCATAGTAAGACATCTTGACAATGACTTAAGAAAAATATTATCTTCTGAAGCGAGCAGTGAACTATCAAAGTTTGGGAATTGGTATACCCAATTCCAATACCAATTCCAAAAATTCACATACATTATCTAGTTGCAGGTTTCCATGGAAGCCCATTGAAATTGCCTAGGTACCCTTTAGACAAAATAATTCTGCTTGAAATGTGTAGACAAATAGCAAAAGTTGATAAGGTAACGGGGAAACAAGGGTTTGTTATATTTTAATTTCCAATTAAGGTTGGTGATTACTCATGTGTTGACATGGATGTAGCTCACATGACTGAAATTGACATGGTACATGTCTGCATGTACAACTTTAGTGATGTGAGGTACAATTTTGATCCAATAGGAATGATCGATAGAATAATAGGGGCAGACTACAAACATCAACCTACTTTAGAAGATCATTGGACAAATTGCCAAAATGAAAAGGAAATCAGAATTAGAGATTACTCTAGACTAAATTTTGATATCATGAGAGCTTGCAAGTTTGATAGAATACCTGAGGACATGGAAGAAGATGGAAATTAGTTAGATCCAATTTACTACACAATGGGCATATGTGATCAACCGATGGAAATAGTGAATTGGTCTATATTTGATGACATGTTAGTTGAGAACAAAACAATGAATGTCATACTAATGTCAATGGAGTGGTTGGGAAAACCTTATTCTCTACTATCGATACATCATTCTACCAATCAAAATACAAAAAAAATTGTCGAACCATTAGATACAACAAACTTGAACATGGAAGAAGACAGGGCATGTCTTCATCTTGCAAGAGATAGAGAAGAAGTTTTCACAAAAGGAAATGATGCGGCCGTGAATGACATTGAATAAGAAGAAGAAGATAATACATCATTATTAAAAAGGAAAAGGTTTGAAGGGCAAAGTGTTGATGCAACAACATTGGAAATATGAACTATTCAACAATGCTTTAATGTTGTTTTAACATCCACATCACCTTCCCACAGTTACAATTCAATACAAAATGTACCATGCTCTTTGAGTCCACTTTCAAATTCCTTGGCTCCTATTCAAAATGTACATGTAGAAGGAATATATAGAGCATTTACAAAATGGAGAACAAAATTGCAGAATTATGGTGTGCATGTGATAAAGAAGGCAACAAAATCTTATAGTCATATCATTCAAAAAATAAATATTGCAAGGGAACTTGGTGAGAACATTGAGGAAAAACTTTTCATGTGCAATCAATATATTGAAATTTTAAAAAGAATGAAAGTATTTCCTTTGAATGAATTGGAGGCATTAGGAATTGAACAAAACAAAGTGTTGCTTAATGAGTGGCTCAAAGCAAGTAAGATGAGACATGAAACACTTCTAAGCTGCAAAAATTTTTGGAAAGATTGAAAGAATCTATCAATTTTTATTTGAGAAAGATAGAAAAGTTTGTCGAAGATTTTGATTGCACCTTTCCAGAAAGTTCTTTGATGGTTCGACCAGCTGAAGAAATCATTCAAGATATTTTTGACTCCCTTCACATAGAACTATCTAAACAAGATATTGATAGCATGATGAGGAAGAAGACAAAAATTGGTCAATTTGAAGAAGACTACTCAAATTACTGGATTACAATAGAAGATTAAAAAGATTGTCCTTTTTGTATAAGTGAAAATGAAGTACCAATTGGGACTAGATGAAAACAAAATTGTAATGCCCCGCCAGGAAACCCCGAAGGGATTAAGCCACAACACAAGAATAGAGTGCAAAATTTTTAATTTTTTTTAAGTTACAACACATAAGATGCAACAAGATATCAAAGATTCAGATTACATAGCGGAAGACTTCAACTAACTCCTAAAGAGTTTCCCAACGAGATTACTTAAATATCACAATTCACTTAACTCACACGATTAATCCAATAAGCTAATTATCTTAACAACAAGATAATTCATATTTAGGATAATTTCTTTCAAAAGATGGAAATATAAATCACAACAAAGATTCACCCATTAAGATATATTCATAATCTTCATTCAAGCTTTTCCTTTAAAATTACAAACCATACATCTAACATTCTAATACACTAGGATTTCATCATAACATAAGAGATCTTTCCAAGCATATTTAAATTCCTTAACAACAACTGAGTATAATTCATTACTCTAAGATACATTCTTTCATACTCCATTTTATTGCATTTTAAAACATGATTACACAAAAGCATCTACAATGATTCTCATCTAAACTACTTAAGCATTCGATCAACATGGCGTTCAAGAAGGAACTGCATAAAAGCATTTAAAGTTGATTCCATTTATCCACTTAACCATTCTAACATAAACTAATCATACATGATAAAGCTGAATAAAGGAAACATAAGAGAATACATCACATAACACCATAATGATCTCGGAGTTCACCCCTAAAGGGCTACATCTCCGGGTCTGCTCAACTGCAAGACCCCTCTGATAATTAATAAAGTTAAGAATATAAGAGGTTACACTATACAATCCAGCCATCAAGGCGATACATAAGCAATATACAAACGACCACATCGGTCCACAATTTATAAACGATCCTTGAAAAGAACAGGATCCGGCTGAACATAATCAAAGCTAAAACAAGAGTCCAAGAGAGCATCCATAAAACTGAGCCATCACCACCCAAGGTCTAACATGAAACCGACACTCACAAGGGCAGAGACAAAAGGATGACTCACAAGGGTACTCAAAATAGGACACAACAACAACACACTAGCGAACGTAGGGACAAGTGTCATCACACAACCTGGTATGGATACCATGGCAAGTCTTCATAGGTCCCGGTCCCATACATTGGGTCACCCTGGCAGCCTAATCCGAGCTTCCGGCCCATCCAAGCCTCATGTGGACCCACACATCCTCTCGTGAAGACAAGGAAGATGGTTTGCCATTCCAGGCCTTCTCACAGCATGTCGAATCTATGATAGCACTCGTCCCATGTGTGAGGCACATTATCTTATTTAGAGATTATTTTCTAATCTACTTAGGTTATCACTTATTAGACTCACTTTCGACGGGTTACCCAGCAGCCACTTTGGGCGCGGCCCCCAATCGAAAGCCACTTTCCCATACGACACTAGACTAACTCAGACGAACTCAAAACCAAGGAATACACATGGTAAGACGAATGCAGTTAAAGAAGGAGAAACAATCATCTGGTCAAACATGACTCAAGGGTAAACACTTACCGACGGTAGTCTAACTAGAGACCCGACCAACAACGGTCAACCACAATCGTCATTCGACTCACACACACAAGGAGGATATGACCAACTTATGACAACATCACAATACGACAGCCCACTCGGAATCGAGGACTGAAACAAGCACCCCAAATCATGCCATACGACAGGGTCCTATTAAACAAAGAAAAACATGACATTTCATAATTAAAGGCAAATATAGAAATTAAGCTCGCAAGGCAATAATCAGAAAAGACAATATATTCTCAAATTGATTTAATCATTAAAAGACGATCAAGTTTTCTACAAGATCTAAATCAGCTTACAGTTATCTACCTCATCAAGGGATAAGTTGTTCTTGGTTTTCTAACTCTTAAGGTTCAAAGCATCGAACAGACATATAAAGTCATAACGAGTTTTTAAACCAAATTCATATTAGTAAAACTCAGACAACCATTAATCTATCAATTAAGATATTTAACAACATCAATTAGTAACTACATCGTATTTCAATGATTTCCAAAAACATATTATTCCATTCGTTTTTAAACAATACTACCTCAATTAGCCAACTTCCCTAATCAGCTAGAAAGTAAGATCTAGATTTATAAATCCAAGATCAATCGGAATACAAGCAACAATATTCAATTGTGAAAATCAACAGTTTTAGAACTTAATTAGGAAAGGAGCATAGGTCGAGAAATGGGATTGAATAATTAATTCTCTTATAAACCCATTATAAGATTAATCCATATCTAATTAACATTTACCACTATATGCCACCTTAATCCAGATTAAAACTAATTAAACTTAACATTAAAAATACTCTCATTAAAATGATATACTATCATATGTTTTTTTTTTTTTTTAAATACTAAACAAAATATACATTAAAACAACCATTCTTTTTAAACCATGTTTAAAACCACAAAACGCATAAAAAAAAAATAAGTGGGGAGGCAAGCTGGGCGGGCCGTGCCCTAACCCTAGCCGCCGTCCACACCGAAACTGCAGGGGAGCCCATGCGGGTGGCGCCGCTGCGGTGCCCGCAGGTCCGCGACGCCCTGCGGCCACCGCAGCCCTACGGCCACCACAGTGTGCCGCGGCAAGGTCTTAAGCACCAGCGAAGGGGGGGGAAAACAGAGGACGAGCGGGGGCGATAGGGAGGAAGTGGGGGGACACGCGGGGGAGGGGAGAGGGAGCGGGTGGAGCTCCGCTCCCCACCTCCCATCCCCAAAACACAGTCCGAACAATAAACAATTACGCCCAGGTTCGATAACAAGCGTTTGAAACTTTCTTCGAACACACAGTTCTGCATTTTTATAATATGTTGCTAATTAAAACACACAGTCCGGTTACATTCCCAGTATGAAATTTAATAAAAACAAATTTGATTAAAACGCCCAGGTGGAGTAAAACAAAACGCACAGCCGGGGTTTTTAATATAAATATATTTCCCTTAAAACACCCAGTCCGAAAACTAAAACAAACGCCCATCACCCAATTTGATAAGCAATTTCGATTCAAATAAAAATTCGGTTTAAAAGGGACTAGTTCGGTTCTAGTTCTTGGGTGATTTTCCTCCTTCCCAATAACAAAGGGATTCAAAGCCCCAAATAGCAATGATGAAAACACATCTCAATTTAAAATCTCCAGCCAAACTCAAATGGACAATCAAATGATTTTTCAATAACAAATTCAGAATCCTACCTTAATACGCAATCCTGGAATGGCTGAAGGAGAGCCCACCTGCCAGATCCAGCATCATTCCTTCCCAAAACCTCCAATTTCATTCCCAATTTTCTTTCCAACCAAAAATTTCCCAAAAATGTCCATCCTCTCCAATTTTCCCAAATTTGGGTTATATGGAAGAGTTGACCTAAAATTTCTATTTTTTGGAATTAAAAATTTTATTTACAAATAATTCACCAAATAATTCCTTTTCTCACTATACAACAAATTAAACTTGTTTTTTTTTTTTTCAATTCAAAATTCGATTTCTCATCTAATCAAATTTAACCTTTCAAATTTCAGAATCCAACAGAATGCAATTACGTCTATTGCGATTAAATACTAAACTTTCCTTTTCAACAGCATATATAAATGCATTTAATATTCCAAATCAATCATTAAATCAAATTTGCTTCCAATTTAAAAATAGGCAATTCATTAACAACGAAAATCGCATAACGAATTCCCGATTAATCTAGCCCATTAACCTCTAATGCACAACTACATATTTAATCAAGATAATGACTAAGGACTAATTAACTATTTTTACCATGCACACCAAGCATGCAAAACGAGAAGGTCAACCAAACAGACGACTCACAAACCCAAACAAGAAGGGAATACCGACGACAACTGACGATGCTCACTTGAGCACGACTAAGGTCGACCAGGGTCTTACGACCACCTAATCCAACTCTAAGGATTAAAAAGGTATGCTCAAACCTGCAAAACCAGGTGACGACGAACCTTGCCCTCATGCGACTTCGTACCTGAAATCTCCTGCAACCAAAGATCATACATAGATACATATATAGAATTTAATGAAAACGTTAGCCTGATGTTAATACCATGAGATAGGTACACTAACAACTTGCATACGACTAGAGAGAAAACCACATCAATAGCTATGCGTAAAATCAACATCTGACTATAACATAATATTAAGATAATCTAACTAAGATTAAACCAAGATTAGAGATCGATTACGGTAGGGGTACTACATTCTCCCCCCCTAGGTTCTGACTTACTCCTGGAAGTCGTAAGGCTAGATGGAGAACATGTCGTACGCATCAGCCCTGAAACTCAATCAACAAAGATCAAATTGCACATAGAAATCTTTTCATAAATAAATGAAATATTATTGCAAATCCTTTACAAACGCCATTATCCATTGGCAAGATACATCTAAAACCATACATTCCTTAAAATATTCTAGGAATTATCAATAATCATAGCAAGAAACAAGAATTTTCTTCCCTTCATTACACTAAATTAAAGCATTACAAAGAGGTAAACCACAATTACTATAATCAACGACCCAAAATGACAAGAAAACATGCCATAATGATCAATTTCCTTTACCAATCCATTTTTAACATAAACTTAATAACATAGGACTAGCTCAAATTATCAATTTCTACAACCAAATTAACTTTCATGAAATAAGAGCAACATAAATAACTCAATTGATTACACTTGCCAGGCATAAGAAAACCTTTCCAATGACTATGTCCCATAACATAGTGACAAGTTAACACAATCTACTCCATGATACAAATAATAACCATCCACATAACTGGAATGCATAACAGAAAAGGCCACATGTGAGCATGTCTAATGCTCGGTCAAAGATAACATGCACGATCAACATCTCTATGCCTGATCTCAGAACAACAATATGATCACAAATATCCAATATCTCACTCAAAGGCTTGATGGTGCTAGGCACACCATAGCGGTGCTACCTTCCATACAAGACCTTTGTGAATATCCCTTGTTGAACAAGGTGGTTAGCCTCCAAGAGATAGTCACCACACAAGGTAGGTAGTGGGTACTAGCTGCATCACAGCCTCACATACCCCCATCCTCACGGTTCCCTATATCTACTTCCTCGCACACACTCTACCAATTTCGTATCATACGTCCTTGGAGAGGAATTTCACATTTCGACACAAGACCAGCATCCGAAAACAATAAGGATAAACCAGTTTAGCCACCAAAGTACAGATGAATAAAGATAATAAATCATCAATTCCAACAATAAGGTAAGAAAATAATCCAGAATTTCAACACCAAATCAAAGTGCAAAAGATCACAAGATCGTGGCCAAACCTTCAAAGTCAAGGTAAAATAAGTTGGTGATCCCCAAAGAAATATAAAGAATATCACAACTACACATAACAGCACTGTGTGACTAGCATCTAGCCACCAACGAGGAAGGAAGGAACAACTGACTAGCTATTGCAGTAGCTCATCATGTGGTGCGACATAGTCACACTATCCACATGGCATGGCGGTATGCACCTCGACATCACCCCGCATCACGTCGTCACGTGGCATGGCAATACCCCAAGTGGAGAAAACACACAATGGACGTATCCCGCATGGTAGTGCACCTCGCGGAAAAAGCACGCGCAAGCCACATCCCGCATAGCGACGTATCTAGAAGGATACTCTCCGTAAGTCAGAGGTATACATGACTATGGTCCACCCACATGCCCACCATCCCATACTAACTGGCAGCACATGTGAATAAACCTACCTTTCATGAAGACAAGGAAAAGGATCCTCCAAATCATACCATCACTATACACAAGAATCACCATCCAAACTGCTCAAATAAGGAAGAGGAATAGGCTGACACACATAAACCTATAAATAGGTTCATCAAAGGGAAAGTATTGAGTACACCTTGATACAGTTTAGTAGTACAACTATATCATTCCTCGAAGTAGAGAAGCTAAAGTCGCTTCGCGCCGACATTACTCGTACGCCAATCCATACTATTCAAGGAACAGTCGCTTCGAATACTACCCCTTAACATACTGAGTTACCCACAACCCGAGGTTTGGTACTCAGTAGGGAAACAAATAAGCAACATCACATAAACAGTGTGGTTTCCCATACTCATAAGCAACATATCCTCCATGGTTGATTACTTCACCAATCCATGGGCACACATAATAAGCACTGGTTTCTTACAATACACACAATTACACCAGCACTGGTTTAGTCACATTACGGGGAATACTTTTCAGTACGCTAACATCTATACAAGGAAGATTTCGATAATGCTTTCTATATAAATAACTAAATCAAGTTTACTCTAGATGCAAGTACTGAAATTATTAACAATTCACAATTACATAAGGAAATAACATCATTCCTATATCTTTCTCGAATCTCACTAAGCATTCATAATTAAATTACTAGCTAAGCAAATTCATTTCTAAAGCTTAAGACTTTCATCTATCACTATGAAGCCACAAGCAAACACACAATTTCACATGTTTTATAAACATTCTATTTAAATCAACGCATTCTTTAATACCATTTCTAAAAATCTTATGATTAGGCAAGGAGATGGGGAAGAGAGTTTGATAACCAAACTATTTCCTACAAAAACGCAAGATCAACAGATCATGCTACATTATTAAATTTCTCACTATAAGCCTATCATTTCAATTACACGGTTTTCAATTCGCTACTGTTTAGAAGGATGAAAATCAACCTAACAAAACATTTCCAATAATTATGGTTGCAACAGGAGGTTCTATTTTACAAACAAAACAGAGATCAAGAGAGGCAATCTTTTCGATAATGCAAGACCTCTTAAGAACACTCACTTAAATAATACAATATAGACACATGTCATAATTTGCTACCTATTAGAGAAGATCACATTACGATCAAAGATAAGCAAGGAGTTATTACCCAAATAAAACATATTAATGCATGCACATCAAACAAGCTTTTCATTCGCACTTTCTAAACACATTAAGGTAATTACATATACCCAAAAGCGAGTTCAATGGAGCATTTGCTAAAATAAATCTTCAATCAGACTGGTTTAATGAAACACATAAGACAATCTTTCAGAAAACACATTATTACTCTCTCGAAGCTACAACAACATGCTCTTTTTAACACTTCTACCAACCAAGCAGTTTCACATAATTCCACTATTTGCATAGCAATGCACCTTACTAAAATAGAATTTAATCATGCTACTCCTACAAAATACACTTGGAGAATTCTTTAAACGTAAACCTACAGTTTTCTCCCAATCACCAAAATAAATTTTTAAACCCATAGCCCTTTTAATAATCTAAAAACATAAGCATCATAAAGTTCACACAAGGGTTCAAGAAGTCACACCCTTTTCTCTTGCAAACCAGAAAACTCAAATCAAAGATAATTACACATATCTTAATCATTTTAATTTCCAGAAAGAAGAGAGGAATGGTGATGATCATTTAATTTTTTTTTTACAAAATAAGCATTCAATAATTGCCATACAAGTCCTTCAAATGGACAACATTTAGTTAGATCATAATCTTTAAACAAACACAATTCGCACTTTCAGGTTCAAGACAAGCACGGACCAATCCAAATGGATTAGTCTAAAGAGTACAACACTCAATAAGGGAGGTACATACGACTCTCTTTCAAAATAAGAGTAATCGTAGACCAAGACATCAATAAGCACACAATACACAAATAAACACTCAACACCAACATCAAGAAGGCGAAAACAAGGTGTGAACACACACGTTACACACCAGCAAGGTCTGCTCAATCACTCACATGCAAAAAGGAGGACAAGCATACACATAAGGTCGATACACCTCACACAAATGGAGGGCACACGCAACACCAGAGATCCCAATGTTTGCAACTTGGCTCTGATACCAAGTGTAATGCCCCGCCAGGAAACCCCGAAGGGATTAAGCCACAACACAAGAATAGAGTGCAAAATTTTTATTTTTTTTTAAGTTACAACACATAAGATGCATCAAGATATCAAAGATTTAGATTACATAGCGGAAGACTTCAACTAACTCCTAAAGAGTTTCCCAACAAGATTACTTAAATATCACAATTCACTTAACTCACACGATTAATCCAATAAGCTAATTATCTTAACAACAAGATAATTCATATTCAGGATAATTTCTTTCAAAAGATGGAAATATAAATCACAACAAAGATTCACCCATTAAGATATATTCATAATCTTCATTCAAGCTTTTCCTTTAAAATTACAAACCATACATCTAACATTCTAATACACTAGGATTTCATCATAACATAAGAGATCTTTCCAAGCATATTTAAATTCCTTAACAACAACTGAGTATAATTCATTACTCTAAGATACATTCTTTCATACTCCATTTTATTGCATTTTAAAATATGATTACGCAAAAGCATCTACGATGATTCTCATCTAAACTACTTAAGCATTCGATCAACATGGCGTTCAAGAAGGAACTGCATAAAAGCATTTAAAGTTGATTCCATTTATCCACTTAACCATTCTAACATAAACTAATCATACATGATAAAGCTGAATAAAGGAAACATAAGAGAATACATCACATAACACCATAATGATCTCGGAGTTCACCCCTAAAGGGCTACATCTCTGGGTCTGCTCAACTGCAAGACCCCTCTGATAATTAATAAAGTTAAGAATACAAGAGGTTACACTGTACAATCCAGCCATCAAGGCGATACATAAGCAATATACAAACGACCACATCGGTCCACAATTTATAAACAATCCCTGAAAAGAACAGGATCCGGCTGAACATAATCAAAGCTAAAACAAGAGTCCAAGAGAGCATCCATAAAACTGAGCCATCACCACCCAAGGTCTAACATGAAACCGACACTCACAAGGGCAGAGACAAAAGGATGACTCACAAGGGTACTCAAAACAGGACACAACAACAACACACTAGCGAACGTAGGGACAAGTGTCATCACACAACCTGGTATGGATACCATGGCAAGTCTTCATAGGTCCCGGTCCCATACACTGGGTCACCCTGGCAGCCTAATCCGAGCTTTTGGCCCATCCAAGCCTCATGTGGACCCACACATCCTCTCGTGAAGACAAGGAAGATGGTTTGCCATTTCAGGCCTTCTCACAGCATGTCGAATCTATGATAGCACTCGTCCCATGTGTGAGGCACATTATCTTATTTAGAGATTATTTTCTAATCTACTTAGGTTATCACTTATTAGACTCACTCTCGATGGGTTACCCAGCAGCCACTTTGGGCACGGCCCCCAATCGAAAGCCACTTTCCCATATGACACTAGACTAACTCAGACGAACTCAAAACCAAGGAATACACATGGTAAGACGAACAAAGTTCAAGAAGGAGAAACAATCATCTAGTCAAACACGACTCAAGGGTAAACACTTACTGACGGTACTCTAACTAGAGACCCGACCAACAACGGTCAACCACAATCGTCATTCGACTCACACACACAAGGAGGATATGACCAACTTATGACAACATCACAATACGATAGCCCACTCGAAATCGAGGACTGAAATAGGCACCCCAAATCATGCCATACGACAGGGTCCTATTAAACAAAGCAAAACATGCCATTTCATAATTAAAGGCGAATACAGAAATTAAACTCGCAAGGCAATAATCAGAAAAGACAATATTTTGTCAAATTGATTTAATCATTAAAAGACGATCAAGTTTTCTACAAGATCTAAATCAGCTTACAGTTATCTACCTCATCAAGGGATAAGTTGTTCTTGGTTTTCTAACTCTTAAGGTTCAAAGCATCGAACAGACATATAAAGTCATAACGAGTTTTTAAACCAAATTCATATTAGTAAAACTCAGACAACCATTAATCTATCAATTAAGATATTTAACAACATCAATTAGTAACTACATCGTATTTCAATGATTTCCAAAAACATATTATTCCATTCATTTTTAAACAATACTACCTCAATTAGCCAACTTCCCTAATCAGCTAGAAAGTAAGATCTAGATTTATAAATCCAAGATCAATCGGAATACAAGCAACAATATTCAATTGTGAAAATCAATAGTTTTAGAACTTAATCAGGAAAGGAGCATAGGTCGAGAAATGGGATTGAATAATTAATTCTCTTATAAACCCATTATAAGATTAATCCATATCTAATTAACATTTACCACTATATGCCATCTTAATCCAGATTAAAACTAATTAAACTTAACATTAAAAATACTCTCATTAAAATGATATACTATCATATGTTTTTTGTTTTTTTTAAATACTAAACAAAATATACATTAAAACAACCATTCTTTTTAAACCATGTTTAAAACCACAAAACGCATAAAAAAAAAATAAGTGGGGAGGCGAACTGGGCAGGCCGTGCCCTAACCCTAGCCGCCGTCCACACCGAAACCACAGGGGAGCCCATGCGGGTGGCGCCACTGCGGTGCCCGCAGGTCCGCGATGCCCTGCGGCCACCGCAGCCCTACGGCCACCACAGTGTGCCGCGGCAAGGTCTTAAGCACCAGCGAAGGGGGGGGAAAACAGAGGACGAGCGGGGATGATAGGGAGGAAGTGGGGGGACGCACGGGGGAGGGGAGAGGGAGCGGGTGGAGCTCCGCTCCCCGCCTCCCATCCCCAAAACACAGTCCGAACAATAAACAATTACGCCCAGGTTCGATAACAAGCGTTTGAAACTTTCTTCGAACACACAGTTCGGCATTTTTATAATATATTGCTAATTAAAACACACAGTCCGGTTACATTCCCAGTATGAAATTTAATAAAAACAAATTTGATTAAAATGCCCAGGTGGAGTAAAACAAAACGCACAGCCCGGGTTTTTAATATAAATATATTTCCCTTAAAACACCCAGTCCGAAAACTAAAACAAACGCCCATCACCCAATTTGATAAGCAATTTCGATTCAAATAAAAATTCGGTTTAAAAGGGACTGGTTCAGTTCAAGTTCTTGGGTGATTTTCCTCCTTCCCAATAACAAAGGGATTCAAACCCCGAAATAGCAATGATGAAAACACATCTCAATTTAAAATCTCCAGCCAAACTCAAATGGACAATCAAATGATTTTTCAATAACAAATTCAGAATCCTACCTTAATACGCAATCCTGGAATGGCTGAAGGAGAGCCCACCTGCCAGATCCAGCATCATTCCTTCCCAAAACCTCCAATTTCATTCCCAATTTTCTTTCCAACCAAAAATTTCCCAAAAATGTCCATCCTCTCCAATTTTCCCAAATTTGGGTTATATGGAAGAGTTGACCCAAAATTTCTATTTTTTGGAATTAAAAATTTATTTACAAATAATTCACCAAATAATTCCTTTTCTCACTATACAACAAATTAAACTTGTTTTTTTTTTTTTCAATTCAAAATTTGATTTCTCATCTAATCAAATTTAACCTTTCAAATTTCAGAATCCAATAGAATGCAATTACGTCTATTGCGATTAAATACTAAACTTTCCTTTTCAACAGCATATATAAATGCATTTAATATTCCAAATCAATCATTAAATCAAATTTGCTTCCAATTTAAAAATAGGCAATTCATTAACAACGAAAATCGCATAACGAATTCCCGATTAATCTAGCCCATTAACCTCTAATGCACAACTACATATTTAATCAAGATAATGACTAAGGACTAATTAACTATTTTAACCATGCACACCAAGCACGCAAAACAAGAAGGTCAACCAAACAGACGACTTGCAAACCCAAACAAGAAGAGAATACCGACGACGACTGACGATGCTCACTTGAGCACGACTAAGGTCCACCAGGGTCTTACGACCACCTAATCCAACTCTAAGGATTAAAAAGGTATGCTCAAACCTGGAAAACCAGGTGACGACGAACCTCGCCCTCATGCAACTTCGTACCTGAAATCTCCTGCAACCAAAGATCATACATACATACATATATAGAATTTAATGAAAACGTTAGCCTGATGTTAATACTACGAGATAGGTACACTAACAACTTGCATACGACTAGAGAGAAAACCACATCAATAGCTATGCGTAAAATCAACATCTGACTATAACATAATATTAAGATAATCTAACTAAGATTAAACCAAAATTAGAGATCGATTACGGTAGGGGTACTACAAAAATAAATAAGGCTATAGATATATTTGTTCCCCAATATCCAATGGACACAAAAACATTGCTGCTATGTAACACATCTTCTGACATGTATCAATCAATTCTACAAAGAATATGGTTACCACATTCCATTTTATGTAATTAGCTGATCTATGTAATTATTATATATGATCACATGGTTAATGAAAATTTTCATCTACTTTCTCAATCATATTGCATTTATCATTACACAAATAAAAGTAAATCCAATAAATAACAATCATATTTATTTTGTTGAAAAGTTTATATATCAAATTGAGTGCAACTTAAAGTTTGAATGTTTCCTATGTTTTCTTAAATGAAAAAAAATTCAATGTATGCATCTCATACAAATAACTTATCATATGTAAAAATTAACATATGCAACTTTAGTTTAATTAATCAAATTCATATAAAGTAATTAAAATAGATAATTTAAATACAAATCATTTTGTAGCTATGCCAGAACAAAACTTTACATTTCAATCTAAAGAACAAAGAAGACAACATAGTAGGGAATATAAAAGGACATATCAAAGAGAATATCGAAGAAACAAACGAGAACATAGGGAAAATGTTCAAAGTGAAGAGAAACATGTACATAGTAATGAAGCAAACAAACAAAATTATACTAGAAGAAGAGTACAGATAACATAACAACAATTAATCTATCAAAGAAACTCAGTGAAAATGCGAATAGAAAATGATGCAAAAAGTAGATTCATTTCTGCAAAACCCTCGAAACATCCTCAAAAGCAGGGGAGGAATAATGGTGATTGGCAAAGTGGAATATATTTACATAAGGTCCATAAAAATGTTGTGGGCACCTCAAATAGATTTTTAGCTCTGAATGCCTCTCAATCATGTGTTACATGAGAAAATTTGATTAATTTACAACTTAATGATATATGCAAAAGGGTTGTCGGGGTTCCAAGGGGCCCCCCATCCGACCAGAGAAATATAGGTGAATTGGCATCTTCCTTAGTTATGATAGCTAACCCGGTATGGAGATGGACATAATGGAACCCTAGGGCACCATTAAAGAGACAGGAAAATCCTTTAACATAGAAGAGAAAGGAATTTCTTACCATCCCAAAGGTTTCTCTGGACAATTGTTACCCTAACAAAGCCAGTGTTCATATTCACCATACATTCGTGTGGAGAGATTCTCTCGAGCCCAAAATGATGTTGCATCAAGGGCAAACATAATAAAATTAGGGTTAAGAAAACCCACCATGAAAAGCTCAAAGTCAGTGGTCCAAAATCTGTGCAAGGAAGGATATAACCCAAAATTAGAGGAGATGGAAACCTCTGGCCATCACAATTCTAAGGAAATTAAGCACCCTATGTCGAATCTACCTTCAAATTCCCCAGCTACTCCTAACAGGCTGGTCATTGAAATTGATAATTATACTCAGGCTAGGTATCAAATGCATTACAATGATAGAATGATCTTTGCTCGGTGGAAAGGCTGGGGGATCCTGTCGGAACAAATTTCTAACTGGGTGTCATCCTCCTTCAATAACCAGGTAAGAATTGACATCCTTCCTGATAATTTATTAGCTATTGAATGTGGTAATCAGAATCTTAGAAATTCATTTCTTAATGAGGATATATTAAAATTTAAAGGTCTAGGGTTTGATTGCTGGGAATGGCAACATCTCTTTGTCCCATCTCAATTCAATTCTTGCATGGTTAATAGAGCAATTTCACTTGATGAATTCCCTGTAGAATTGTGCAATAATGACTTTTTAAGAATAATAGGCAACAAAATAGGTAAATTTGTAGAAGTAAAAAAATCAGCCCTAAGCTTCTTTAACCAGCTCTTAATCGTTAAAATGAATATTAACATTAAATCTTTAGAGCCTATAACTCTGAAATGTGATAAATCTTGTTTAACCCTAGAATTACCCTTTTATAATGGTCCCTTCGAAGATTCTATGCCAAGGATGTTGGCAAATGCACACTCCAATGAGATATTGTAGGTGATTGAAGGTTTTTTCATTGATGGCAACCTTGCAATCATATGATACTGGCAAGAAAATATACCAGCACCAACAACAACAGACTCTACACCAACACATAGAACACCAGTAGTAAAAGGAAGTATACCGGCACCCAGGCTGACAAGAATTTTGTTTATAATATATTTTGTAATTAATTGTAAAATCATTGTAAGTCGACTTGGAAAGTTGTAAAATGACTCATATATGTATGAGATTATTATAAAACATTTTGTAAGCAATAAGATAGGCGAAATAAGGAAGACCTATTATGCAAATTATAAGTTAAGGGTTTATGTATGAAGCAGAGCTAAAACTGGTACTGGATCTGGCATAGTAGATGCTATTTTGAAGCAGTACATGACATTGGATTTGCATAATCCATTTTGTAATTTAGTGAGACTTCCCATTTTTTAATTGAGCAGTCAGCTCTAGGCACTTGGCCTTCCCTACATGTGTAGGCCCCTATTGTAGCAGTAATATTCTCTTATTGGCCAGTAATTGAATATTGTGGGTCACAAATCCCACCAAGGTTTTTCCCACACCAAGTTTCCTCATTAAACTACTATGTTATAGTGTGATTTTCAGTGGTTGTTGCTATCTCTATTTATTGCATTACTTTTTGTTTACCGGTATACAGTATTGATATGCTTCACATGTTTTAAGTTAAGAAAATTATCCAACTGGTTAGATACTGATTCACCCCCCCCCTCTCAGTATCTTTGGGAATCCTAACAATTGGTATCAGAGCTTGGTCCTCTATTTTCAGAAGCCTAACAGCTTGAGGAAGATCTTGACACTGGTAGAGATGGAAAACTTGATGAAGCAATTAGAAGCAGCTCTCCTAGACTATCATATAGAAAAGTTGAAAAATATCAAACTTGAAGATGATCTAAAGGCTGCACATGATATTATTCAAGCACTTCAAGAAAATCTTACCATTACAAGAAACAAGAGAAGAGAACTTTGTGAAAAAATGCAAAATGAGAATGATGAAAAATAAAATCTTAGTGATCTGATGAATAAGCTGAAACAAGAAAACATGACAACAAAGAATGAGATGCAGGATATGACTATGAGATTTTGTAAAGAAATTGAATATAGAAAGAAGAATGAAGAAGACTTGACTAGAAGACTGAATGATGCTGCAAATGAAAATACAAGACTAAGTTATGAAAATGATATGTTGAAGACAGATCTGATGCATGCACAAAATGACTCAAATGAACTCATGAGACAAAAAGGTATCTTGGAAAGAGAACTGGCTACTGGAAATCAACACAAGGAAAAATTCAAGAAAAGCTTAGAAGAACTTGGTGACTTGCTAAAAAATCAAAAACCAAATGGTGACACTAATGGGCTTGGCTTTGAAGTTGGTGAAAGCTCTGGTACTGCAAACACACATGATCATAGCAAATCAGTAAGACAACCAAATGCTTATAAATTTAATGGAAAATGCTTTAATTGTAACAAGTATGGTCATAGAGAAAATCAATGTAGATCTAGAAATTATTAGAGCACTAATACACCCATCGGTCACTACTCCAAATGCAACAAAACTTGTCATAATTCAGAAAATTGTAGAATGAATGTAAGATGTTATGTTTGTGGAAGATTTGGACACTTATGTAATCAGTGTAGAACACAAACCAACATAGGATATGGGAAAGCTATTCAAAAAAACAATGTGACCTGTTATGCTTGCAACAAGATTGGATATATTTCAAAATTTTGCAGAAGTAAGGCATCACCGGCAAGTATTAATGGTGCTAGTTTGAAAGGTAAAGAAAAGGTTGAAGAGGTAAAACAAGAATTCTCAAAACAATGGATCAGAAAGTCAGATCTAAATGTTGATAGGAATACTCCTCCACCGATAGAACAAAGTAACACTCCACCGGCAGAACAAAGTAACACTCCACCGATAGAATAGAGTAACACTCCACTGGCAGGAGACTATTCATCTAACTGAAGAAAATTCCTTTGAGGGTTTAGCAACCAAATGTGAAACATGCTATTATTCCCTCGGTTGATGGTGAAAAGTTGAAATTACTTCTATACTGGTAGATAAGTTAAGTCATTACTTAATCGACAAACATTAAATGTGGTGGTTGGTGAAATTAACATTATAAAGCAAGTGTTTTGGCTCCATTTTCATTTCACCGAGCATTCAAATCTTCGAGAGCGCGAAAATTCCAAAGTGAAGGAATTCCAAGCAAAGAAGCGAAGCAATTCATCAAGAAATCATTCCTTAAGGCAAATAAAGGTATTTATATCCATGGCTTCTTCATCTGCTCCTGAATTCATTGCAAACCCTACTATTGTCAAAGTTATCAAACACCCTAGACCCGTATTCCAGTTAGTTCCTAAAATTGCCAAGAAAGGTGATGACATTGGTGCATTTTTTAAAATTCCTAAGGGAGTAGTTTTTGTTGAAGACCCTAGAATGTATATACATTATCATATAGAGGAATTGGGTGATGAGGAAATTAAGAATATGTATAAATCTGTAGTTTGTGATGAATCCAGAAATATCAAACCTAAACACAAGATAGTTGAAACCCTAGGTTTGACTAAAATTCTCAGTATATCAGATTTTCCCAAGGATGTTATAAGGATAGTACTAAGCAGGGTACATGGTGCATTCTTCTGGTTGGACTCAGTTTACAAAATCACAAAAGAAGTAGTAAAGGTTGTGACAGGGTTACCTTCCACTGGTAATAGACTTGACAAAACAAAGAAGGTCTCAAATGACCTAGTGATAAACCTAACTGGTGCAACATCTAATAAGAGATCTTTAAGGGTAAATGATGTAATAGATATCAATGTGAAATTCATCAGTATGATCTTAGGCTACAAAACTACACATGCAAATAGGTTAAACTCAGTCTCTAGCCTATGCATTAAAAGTGCCTATGATATGATTAAAGTTAATGCAAGAATAGATGTGTGTGAATGGCTTAAAGATGAACTGATTGACAATTTGGGAAAGATAAAGAAAGACAAAAAGGGAACATTCAGATTTGGAAACCTACTTGTTTGTCTAATGTTGCACATAACCAAACAAGTACCCAATATTGGTATTAGAAATTTTGGTTTTGATATACCAGTAGACAAACAGTTGTTAGATTTACTAAACAACATGGGAGAGAACAGAGAAAAGAACATAAATGAGTATTTTTAGGCATTGAAGGCCCGAATGAAGACCAGAGTTAGATTGTCACAAGCAATTGTGGACAAGTATAAGGATGAAATCTATTTTGTAATAAAGAAGGATGAAATTTGGATGGAGGTAGTTATTCCAAGAACCATCTGGGTTACTGAAATGAGGTATGAAACTGATGACCACATAATAGAAACATATGCAAAAGCCCTCCTAGAAGCACCTAAGGAACCTAAAGAAGAGGTATTTGGCAGTGCTAAGACTATTAAAAAATAAATTCAATCCAAGAAAAATGTTAAAAAGGTTGAGGCAAAAGTTAGAAAAGGATCCAGGCAAGCAAAAGCTATTAAGGAAGATGTACTTAAACAAACTAGTATTACTGAAGATGAGTTAGAAGCACTTCAATTGGAAATTCACCTTTCACCGGTTGAAACTTCTTTAGAAAGTGACATACTAGCTACATTCAAAAGAGTTGTGAGAAAAAGGAAATCTTCACCAGTATCTTCACCTTCTCCTAGAAGAACAAGACAGAAACAATAGGCAGTAAGGCCCCCAGCAAAGAAATTAACTCTGAAGAAGAAAAAGGTGACTCCTAAGAAGAAGTCCATAGCTCCTATTGATAAATTACTAGATGAAATTACTGAGGATGGTAAATTGAAAAATATCAGCAAAATGTATAACACATTATTAGATGATGACAAAGATAAAGTAGAGAACAGTGTAATATTGCACTTAGATATTTTAAAGAAATTTTTAATGCAAGTTGTTGATGAAATACCGACAAATCTCTACAATAGACTTGAAGCTAGGAGAGTAGGTATTATGGAACTTGATAAGAAAATAAAAATTGAAAAATTACTTGCTATACATCCTGTCAACTCACCTGATGAGATAGATAAATTGATCTCAAAGGCTAACTGATAAGTATTTTCAACTGCTCACCGACATGTAGCACTAATGGCAAGGAGAGTGAATGAGGTAACAGAAGAAACAACTAATGCATGGGACATATTCCTTGTAGAGAAGGAAAAGTAGGAAGAGTATCAAAGTCCTAAACCCATCAAGGTATATCAAAAGGATAAGGGAAAAGGAAAGGTTGGTGGACGACCCAGCATAAAAATAACAGACAACTTATCCCCACCACCTCTAGATACTCCACTGGTAGTTACTACTGACAATCAACTGGTTAGTGAGAGTATGGACATACCACATGAGGACACAAACCCTCATTCTAAGGTGTTATATACAATGAATATTGACACTTAGAAAGTCAATATTGTGGTTGATAAGGAATCAACAGGGAAAACAAATGTGGCAAATGGGCCACCAACAACAGGTAGCATAGAAGAAAAACTAGCAGTGGACAACACTGAGAAATAGGCAGAGCAATAGGCTCCCTCACAGGAATAGGTTCATGCAGAGACAGTGCCACTGGCAACAGTTGAGCAACCCAAACCTTTTCTTAGAGAAATGCAAACACAAACTGACCTACCAGACATCACTACAAACAAAGAAATTACTCACACTGGTGGAATACAGATTGTTGGTTCTTCCAATGCAGAATTCAAATCAATAAATGTGACAGAAGTTCTTTCGGATTCTATCAAGAAAATAACAGAGTGTAGCTCACAAGCATACAAAGCTATTGATGATACAATCCCAATTTTGAAAATGATAGCACCCAAATGTAATGTGGATAATAAAGATTCTTTGAATCAACTTGACACATTGTCTAAGTATATTACTGACAACATTGTGATAGTTGAACAAATAAATGAGGAAGCATTCAAAGAGAAACTAGAGAAGGAAAAACACAAATTCTTTGAAGAGGAAATAAAGAAGTGCATGAGATAATTTGACACTCTTTTACCGGGACTATGTAATACACTAAAAGAGTTTAAAACTTTGTACAGAGATACATGCAAAATAGACTTTTTGACAGTAGATATAGACAAGAAGATCAACAAGGTATAGGAAGAAATAAATTAATTAACTGACAACTTCATTAATTCATCTAAACCATTATCAATTTTTTAGCAGAAAACAACAGGTTTTGAGGAGGAACTTCTAAAATTGGAAAGAGAGAAGGAAAGTATAAAAGGAAAGGAAAAAGATCTAAATTGGAAACTTAGTCCAAGATTGGACTACCTCGCCTACTTGAGAAAAGAGATATCTGAGGCTCTAGTTCAAGGATAGAAAACACCAGAACAACAAATGCAACACCTCACTGATACAATTTAGAGGACAAAGACCACATTAAAGGACAATGAACGGTTCACTAAGAGCCTGAATCTGGTATTGGTAGACCTTTTTCAGATTGTAACCAACCGGTTACAAGGATGAAGCTGGAAACCACACTCAATTGACACTTTGACAACCTTTGTCATTGATGCCAAAGGGGGATTAGTGCTAATGAGAAAAATAATCAGCAAATGGCTCATCAGCTCAGGGGAAGCACATATTTTTTTGGGTACACAATTTTTGGTAAGACAATTCTAGTAGATTCTTTTTGGATGACACTTTTTGGATTTTTCTCATGAGTGTTGCCATCCATGCCAAAGGGGGAGATTGTTGGCAAATACACACTCCAATGAGATATTGTAGGTGATTGAAGGTTTTGTCATTGATGGCAACCTTGCAATCATTTGATACCAACAAGACAATATACCGACACTAGCAATAATGAACTCTAAACCAGCACATAGAACACCGACAGTAAAAGGAAGTATACTGACACCCAGGTCGATAGGAATTTTGTTTATAATATATTTTGTAATTAAATGTAAAATCATTGTAAGCTAACTTGACAAGTTGTAAAATGACTCATATATGTATGAGATCATTATAGAACATTTTGTAAGCAAGAAGATAGGTGAAATAAGGTAGACCTATTATGCAAATTATACGTTAAGGGTTTATGTATGAAGTAGAGCTAAAACCAATACTCGATCTGGCATAGTAGATGCTATTTTGAAGTAGTACAAGACATTGGATTTGCATAATCCATTTTGTAAGTCAGTGAGACTTCCCATTTTGTAATTGAGCAGTGAGCTCTAGGCATTTGGCCTTCCTGCATGTGCAGGCCCCTATTGTAGCAGTTGTAGACACCTAAAATTGTCATGTCTAATTAAATAAATATTTTATTTATTAATTTATCTAAGCTTAATTCTTCTATTAAATAAATAAATCTTCATTTATTTAATTAATTCATTTATCCTCTTCTAGCCTTATTTCTCATTTAAATAAATACATTTATTTATTTAAATTATCCTTTTCCTAATTAAATAAATATCTTATTTATTTAATTAATTCATTAACCTTTTCTACACATGACACATGTCATTCATCTCTTAATTCATACACCACCTACCCCTTTCATTATTTTATTATTTCCTCTACCTACCCTCTAATCATAGCCGACCTCCTTTTTACACCTCTCAATCTTATCCCTCCATTTCATATTGTGTCTTCTATATAAGGAGATGCTTCCTTTATTATCAAACCCTAATTAGCTAATGAATGATCTTAAGGACTTGGCTACACTATGATCCTACTTGCAACCACATTCCGTTCTTTGTTGAGCTCTTGTGCACATAAAATCTGAGAGCAAATATATCAAGCAAGATCAATGGAGATAGGAAGAATGGAGATTAAAACCCTATTGGACATGTGATGGTATAATCTCTGTGATTTTGTTTGATTTGTATTGTCTTAGATAATCTTCATATGTTATGGTGGATCTTTGTTGTTGTTAGGCTAGGGTTTTGTGGTTGAATTCATTTAGCCTTTCAGTATTGTTATTATTGTATCCATTTTCACCATACACATTTTGGCATGCCCGGTGGGACTCTTGTCCCTTTTTGCATTTAACCTCCTTGTTTCAGATTTTGTGTTTTGAAGTTACAGATCTAATGATTTCAATAGCATTTTGATATTCTCACGTCTGCATACCTTTGGATCGCATTTTTGTTTTTCTGGCGCGTTTGCGACACCTAAAATTGCATCTGTGCTATAAACAATATTTTATTTTGCAGGTTTCGAAAATCGCGTTTATGTTCCAAAGTCGCGTCTGTGGTGGTTTTAGCTGCTTCTGTGTGTTAGAGCCGCGTCTGTATTTTCAAGCCACATCTGTGCCTCACAGAACCACGTCTACGTCAGAAAACTGCATCTGTGTCGAGGGTAACCGTGTCTATGTCCACCAATTTCAAAATTTGAAGTTTATTGATTCAGTTTTGAGTTTTGCATTTAAGGTTTCAGATCTAGTTTATTTTGAGCTAACATTTTTCAGATCTAGCTAACGAAATTGGTGCAGCTTGTCTTGAAAGCAAAACATTTGGTTGAAGGCCCCTATTTTCACAAAGTCTTTTGGGTTTAAAATTTACCTAACTTGTGTGCTTGTAGGAAGGGGTGATTATTTGAAACAATCCAAACTACTAACAACCTTTTGTTGTAGGTCCTTGGCAAGGGTTTTGATTTTTATTGTGTGCCTTGTTTTCATAGATTAGCAAACACTTCAATTGGTGCACTAAAATTGAACCATTGTCTTTTGTGTCTTGAGCAATAGGCTCTTTTTTGTTTAATCTTTAGAGGGCCTATCTTCCCGTGTGGTCATTAGGACTACTAGTGACAAGAGAATGACCTAAGTGGTAGCAAGGAAAACCCACCTCTTCCGAACCACTATAAATAAATGTATTCATGGTGAAAACTATGAATAACATGTGCTGATTAGTTCATACTGACACTATGTCTCCCCATAAACCCGTTTGATCAAATTTATTTGACTACCGGCTGGGAGCCTTCTATATTTACAAAGGTAAAAGTGCTGCATGTATGGCCACATGAGCAGATGCCCTTACTAGCACCTTTTTGTTTTAGAAGCCCAAATCCTTCTAGTTGTTGGGGTAGGAGGTCAGACCTCTGGTAGCGGCCCACACACATACGGTTCTTAGTAGAGATACAAAGTTCACCACGGGGAGTTTTCATGGGGACTGATGCTTGGCTAACCCGAGAAGTGAGTGCCGAGGGTGGAGCTAGTGAGGTCAAGCATCTAAGTATCCACTTTGAATAGTGTAGCCTCGGGGGTAAAACCCCATGTGGGATCAATAACTATTGTCTTGGCTAGCCATAAGAATTGTGCTTGACTTATTCTAAACATTCAAAACATTCAAGACCAAATAGCAAAACATTGTGTCTTTTGTGTCTTCAAGTGTATGCCAAACATTTTTACATCAAACAACACACTTTTTATTGGAGTTATTTTGGAGTCTAGACACTTACAAACATTGGGTCTTCATCAACACTGTGTCCTCTTGTCATGAAAAATAGTCAAACAGTCAGATTTGATCACAACAAAATGACTTCACAGATTGGAAAAAATTGCACAAATTTTACAGAAACATGTCTGTGTTTGTCATAATCATGTCTGTGAGGGGTAGAAACACGTCTATGTCCCAAAATCAATAGTGCATTTTGCAAAAAAAATTCAGAAGTGCATCTGTGTTGAACAGAGCCACGTTTGTGTCAAGGAATCGTGTCTGTGAAATATACAGGCACGTCTGTGTTCAGAATTGAAAAAATTGTTACAGTCCAACAAACAAACACAGTCAATTTCAGAATTCTTGAGCTTCCTAGGTCATTTCTCCAGGTTTCATTTAGCATTCAACTTGTCTTTGGGTCTCACACAGTCTATCATTGCTTCATATCTCACTTTGCATTTACAATTGTCTAAACTTGAGTCAAAAGGTCACTTGCTTGTCCTCACTATACTTTGTCAACACACTACATACAACATTACTTTGCTAAGTGGTCCCTCATCAAGGTTTCTTACCTTTGGGTCTCATTTGGTCTTACTTAGAGTCAAGGTCAACTTACCGCATCAAGAGAAACTATCCTCTCTTTGGAAGTCACACCTACTCTACTACATACATACTTGGTCTTACACTTTGGACATTGCAAGTACACCTCAGATTCATTTACATTCCATCCAACTCTTGGTCTTCCATACTTTTTCCATTTTCATCTAGTCTCACACATCTTGGTCAATACCTAGTTCATGGTTGAAACCCGTCTTCAAAATCTAGGAGAGAAACTAAAGAGGCTCAAGAGTCCGCAAACATGAGTGTTTATGAGTATGACAATGATGTCTTTTTCAATACTAATCATAACACATTACCTGACATGGAAGTCTATAGAAAAATTCCAAATGTTGAGAACATGGGCACTATAAATAACAATGATACCCACAACAACAATATGGACAACTTTTCAGTACATTTAGCCAATGTGGAAGAATCCATTATGAATCCCCATTTCAATCGGTTGGTTGAGGAAATAATGAGTAGGGATAGACAATATTTCTTACAAATGATGGCACAAAGTGGAGCCAAGATACCTCATGATTTTGATATGTCTCAAATAATGGAAAATCGACCTTTGCAACAAACTCACTCCAACATGGATCAAAGGAGGCCCAATAGTGGAGGAAATAAAGGACCATATATGGTACCTGAATCACCATCATCTTTGCTTCAAAAACCAGAGGTCCCATACACAGATGGTCAAGCATATGATACTCACCTTCGTAGACCATCATGGAAGTCTTATGCAAAAAGATATGTTCAATCACATACCCAAGCTAAGGATCAACCACCAAAGCAATTGGATATTCAAAGGCATGCTCAAAATTTGGACACAAGAAAACCCCCTGTCAAATTTGGGGGCAATACAATAGAACATGACATGCCTGTAGAATATGGTATACATGCACAAAATAGATATGGTGTTCCTCAACATGAATCTATACCAAGTGGTCCATATATACAACATCACTATAAACCTCCTCCATATGAACATGTGTATGATCAATATCATCCATATATGCAACATGCTCCTCCTCCAATTGGTGCCTCAAACATGGGGTTTGGTTCAAGAAGTCGATCTCCACCTAAGAGAAATTTGGAGCAACAAATTAGGGACTTACAAAAGAAAATGGAGGACATAAATGCACCAAAGCCAACATACACAATGAGAGACATATGTCCCTATCCATTTGACAAGAGCATTCCAATGCCTCCATTTCCTACAAACTTTGCGATGCCTAAGTTTGATAAGTATAGAGGAAAAGGGGATCCTAAGGCACACATAAGACATTTTTTCACAGCTTGCATTGAGGTAGTAGTAGAAGAGACATATTTGATGAGATTATTCCCGCAAAGCTTAGGTGATCAAGCTATGGAATGGTTCTCCCAACTCCCACTTGGTATTAAGTCATGGGGTGACTTAGCAGAGGCATTTATTCAACATTTCTCCTACAATATAGAGACAGACATATCAGTCACTACTTTGTGCAACACCAAGCAAAAAGAGGGAGAGTCTTTTTCATCATTTTTACAAAGATGGAGAAATCTAGCTAGCAGATGCTCTTGTGAAATTCCACAAAAATAAATGGTAGAAATGTTCACCCAGAATGTTAACAAAGACATTGGCTATTACTTAAGGAAAGCTTGTTTGTCTACCTTCAAGGATGTCATTGAAAAAGGCTTAGCAATAGAAAAGGTCCTAATTGAGCAAGGAGTCATTAAGATATTCAAGGAAAACAAAGATGAATTTAAAGGAAAAGACAAGCCAAGATTTTGGAATAAAAACAAGAACACAATTAATGATGGTGTTGTTGATGCCAATATAGTGCGACCCAAATTCATCTTTTCAGGATCAAGTTCTACAAACAATCAAGTGAATACTCAAACAACTTCCAGATCACGAAGGAAGTACACCCCATTGGGAGAACCAGTTGAGTCAGTTTTCAAGAAGCTAGTGGCAAACAAGGTGATCACAGTTCCAGATTTTCCTCCATATGAACCAAATGTTAAACCAAATTGGTGGAATGATGATGAGTATTGTGAATTTCATAAGAGCAAGGGTCATAAGATAGGAAATTGTCATCGACTGAAGAACATCGTACAAGATCTCAATGATAGAGGTGACATTGAGATAGAGGGACACTCATCCAACCAAGAACATGAGATGTTTAAGGAACCATTCCCAAAACATGACAAGGGAAAAGCTAAAGCCACAGATGATCAAACCAATTATACCAAAGCATCCTATAACTATGATTCAATCATCAATCACATCTCGATGGACAATTATGTCTCTACTATTATCATCAAGGACAAAAACCTTGAGAATCCTACTCAGAGACCCCAGATTGTCCTAAAAGGTGTTAGATCTTCTTCCAAACATACCTCTAAATGTCATGTTACAACTCATCGAGGTAAAATTACTTTGCCAGGTGCTTCAACTAGAAACACCGCTTCTTCATCAACCAAACCTGAGTATGACCTTGTAGAATAGTTAGGGAAGACACCCGCGCTCATCTCCATCCTTGAGCTCCTACGTATATCCCCCGCTCATAAAGCTATTCTTGACAAAATCTTGAGAGACATTGCCGTTCCTACTGATCTGAACATGGACCAGTTTCAAGCCATGGTGGGATACCTTTCCATTCCACATTCCCTTACCTTCATAGAAGCCAATGACTCCTTCGTAAATCAGCCACATAATGCACCACTACATGTTGAAGCCTTCATACACAAACATCGAATAAAGCGAGTCCTGATAGATGGAGGAGCTAGTCTAAACATTTTTAGATTGAGCACAATTAAACAACTGTGATATTATGATAAAGCTGTGAATTCAACAAATCAAATCACCATCAAGGCATATGATGATGAAGAACGTTTGTCCAAGGGCACAGTCACCTTGCCTCTCAGAGTTGGGCTAGTTACAAAGGTTGTGGTTTGTCAAGTCCTGGATCTAGATCTCACTTATAATATATGCTACGATGTCCTTGGATTCATGAAATGAGGGTAGTTCCATTGACATATCACCATTGCATTAAGTTTCCTCACAATGGAGTCAAGGTAACAGTTAATGGTGACCCTAATCCATTCATATATTGCAATAACCTGAGATCATCATTCCTAGTAATCATGAAGTTGTTCCTTCTTCAGCGTACATTGATCCTAAGTCATTAAAACCTTCGACATCAAAACAAGGTGAGCTTAAAGGCAAGTTTCAGGACAAAGGCATGGGGGAATACACTTTAAATCAGACCATGTACTTACGACAAGTCATGAGTTCCCCAAAAGAATATAGAAGACCACATCTGAACAAGCAATTATGCATCGTGGTACTCAAATGGGACCCTACTACCTTTCAAAGATGGGGTGAACTGGAAGAGGAAGATCTATACAAAATGCTCTACAAAGAAATTGAAGATGACACACAAGATCACATCAATCTACCATGTCAGAAATATGGCAAAGGCTTCAAGATTCTACAAAAATTTGGGTATGATGGAAAGGCATCATTGAACCTTTATAGCCTGAATTGACTTCCAAAAAGGAATGCTTGAAGGGACTTGGTTTCCTGACTTCCAAGGTCCCCACTCAAAGGATAGAAGAAGCCTTACAAATCAAAGCTGCTAAAATTCAACAAGAGGATCATTATTCCACGGACTCCAATGAATGGGAATGGGGATCAGACAAATCCTCCAGTGACTACGAGCTCACTGAGACATTTAGAGAGCCAGATGAACCCACAGAAGAAGAGGAATTTTATAAAAAGTTCAAAGTTGGTCAAGAAACAACCCATGAGAATTCCACACAATCCTTGTCTCAAGGTTATAGGTTGCAATCACATAGGATGAGAACACCTGTCCCAGAATGCACTACTAGTGATGATAATTTGGATTTGCTCGTAATCGAGATTGATGAGGAGAGTGCCATCGATGACCTTGATAATTACCTTGATATACCCGAATATAACTGCATCTTCACTCTTAGCCCTGCTAACTTCAAAGACATTAAAGGCCTTCCCCTTGTTCACCATCAACTCATTGATTGGGATCATGAAGGACCAGCACAGTTTGACACATTCCAAAATGATGAGGCTTTTATTGACTATCTTGGCATACGAGATGATCTTCCTCCTGGGGACCATAAAGCAAGATACATTATAGAACTCAATAGCATGGCATATTTTGGTGAGGGTGTCAGACCTTCGAATCACAAAAATGTGAAAATAAGAACAAACCAAGGGTCTTATGGCGAAAACCACACTATGGTGTTGTCTGACCCCAAAAAAGTAAAAAGAAAGGACGTATCTGAGGGCGAAAACCTCTCCGAGGCACCCGAAGATGGAATGCTCGACATTTTCCCAGCACCATATGAAGAAAAGTCATCCATGTTGGTAGAGGAAACTATCAAAACAAACATTGGTAACGAAGAGGTTCCACACAACATATTCCTAGCCCAATCGTTGATGGAGTCAGAAAGGTTAAAATTCATAAGTTTCTTTAAAGAATGAAAAATCAACTTTGCATGGTCATACGCTGATATGCCTAGATTGGATCCGGATTTGGTAATGCATCATTTGACAGTTAAACCAGGGGCAAAACCAGTTAAATAGAAATTAAGAAAGATGCATCCACAAGTGGCATTACTAGTCAAAGCAGAACTTGAGAAATTATTGGATGTCAGATTTATACGCCCAATTGATTATCCTGAATGGATCTCTAATTTAGTGCCTGTCAGTAAACCAGATCATAGCATCAGAATATGTATAGATTTTAAAGACATCAACAAAGCTTGTCCAAAGGATGACTTCCCATTACCAAATATTGACTTGATTGTCGATCTCACAGCAGGTCATGAAATGTTATCACTGATGGATGGATTCTCGAGTTATAATCAAATAAGGATCGTGCCCAAGGATCAACACAAAACATCATTTACTTGTCCTTGGAGAACTTTCTGCTGGAATGTCATGCCCTTCGGGCTAAAAAATGGAGGTGACACATATCAAAGAGCCATGACTACTATCTTTTATGATCTCATGCATGTAACCATGGAAGATTATGTCGATGACCTCTTGGGCAAATCAATAGACAGAAATACACATTTGGACATACTTTCAGTCGTCTTTGATCGGTTGGAAAAATACAAAGTAAGATTAAACCCCAAGAAATGTGTCTTTGGAGTAACCTCCGGGAAACTCCTAGGATTCATTGTATCCAAAAGAGGAATTGAAGTTGATCTAGTAAAAGTCAAGGCCATCTTGGAAATGCCACAACCAAGAAATATCAGTCAACTTCGATCCTTACAAGGAAGATTCCAGTCCATACGGAGATTCATAACAAAACTTGCAGATAAGTGTAATCCTTTTCAGCACTTGCTACATAAAAATATCAAATTCAAATGGGATGATAACTGTCAACAGGCTTTTCAGACGCTCAAAGATTATCTTCTGAATCCACTAGTTTTGATGCTGCCAGTTCCAAATCATCCTCTGTTACTATACATATCAGCTGCTCCAACAACACTAGGGGCACTCTTAGCACAACAAATTGCTGAGGGCAAGGAAAAAGTAGTATACTATATCAGTCACACATTGGTGGGATATGAGCTAAACTACACACCTATTGAGCGTGCATGTCTCATCGTGGTCTTTGCTTCACAGAAATTATGACATTACATGCTCACTCATAAGACTAAGTTGATTGCAAGGATAGATCCGTTGAAATACCTTCTCAATAAAGCAACACTTACTGGGCGACTGGCCAAATGGGTAATGATCTTGAGTGAATTTGACATCGAGTATGTGGATAGAAAAACAATAAAAGGACAAGCCATCGCAGATCAATTGGTAGATGCTCCCATGATTGATGATGTTCCTCTAAGTTCAGAATTTCTAGATGAATCTATTTTAACAATGTCACATGTGAAGCCATGGCAACTGTACTTCGATGGCTCATACACACAGCATGGGGCAAGAGTGGGTATCCTCTTTATAACTCCTCAAGGGGATTCTATACCAAAGTCACATCGCTTATCATTTCCTTGCACTAACAATATAGCAGAATATGAGGCATTATCAACTGGATTACGAATAGCAGTTCAGTGGAAGATCCAGGAACTTCGTGTCTTTGGGGACTCTCAACTTGTAATCCGTCAAGCAACTGATGATTACCAAACAAAAGATGAAAAATTAATGCCTTACAAACAAATGGTGGATGACCTGAAACAACACTTCACAAAGATAGATTTTGAGCAGATACCAAGAGAGCAGAATCACACCACAGATGCCATGGCTACAATTGCTTCACTGATCGATCTACCTCCAAATAAGACCTGCTATGAGTTCTTGGTGGATAACCTTTTGGTTCCTTCATATGAGATCATTCCTACTGAGATGATATGTGTTGTCGGTCCCGAGTCCCAGTTATATGGTTCCATTTTCACATACCTTCATGACAATACCCTACCTCTTGATCTATCAAATAACCAACGTCGCACCTTCATTCTCCAATCCTCTCGATATGTCATTTTAGCTGATATCCTATACTGCCAAGGTCTAGATGGCACTCTTCTTAGATGTTTAGAAAGCGATGAAGCTCAGATTGTGTTATGTGAAGTACATGAAGGGATATGTGGTCCACATGCTAGTGGTCCTACCTTGGCCAAGAAACTCATCAGGACTGGATATTATTGGCCCAATATGGAAAAGGACTCATATCATTTTGTCAAGAAATGTAAGCAATGTCAAATTCATGGAAACCTCATACATGCGCTAGCATAAGAACTTCAATCAATTGCGTCTCCTTGGCCCTTTTGTCAGTGGGGACTCGATCTCATAGGCAAGATTCACCCTCCTTCTTCCAATGGTCATAATTTCATTATCATTGCCACAGAGTATTTCACAAAATGGATTGAAGTTGTACCTCTCACACAAGTCACTGGAAAACAAATTGCTACGTTCATCCTCAACTGTATCATTTGCCGATACGGTATTCCTATTTCCATTATCACTGATAACGGGCGTCCCTTCAAAAATCAGGATGTTCGTGAACTCTGTGACCGCTTCCACATTTTCCATTCATTTCTCCATGCCATATTATCCCCAAGGTAATGGTCAAGGCGTCTAATAAAACAATCCTTAAAATCCTTAAGAAGACAGTCGACGACGCTGGCCGTAATTGGCATATCCAACTTAATCTTGCACTTTGGGCCTACCACACAAGTGTCTGCACACCTATAGGAGCTACACCCTATTCACTTGTCTATGGCACTGAAGCCATCTTGCCTATTGAGGTTGAGTTACCCTCTTTGCGGGTCTCTTTGTAAAACATTATCAATGATGAAGACTATAGGGTCTCTCGCTTACAAGAACTTGAACTACTGGATGAACGGAGACAAACTACTTTTAATCATCTTAAGGCTTACCAACAATGAATGAGTCATAGCTACAACCACAAAGTCAAGCCTCGCACGTTCGAGGTAGGTGACTTGGTCCTCAAAGAAAACCCCAAAAATCAGCAAGACAGAGAGAAGAAGGGCAAGTTCGAACCAAATTGGCTTGGTCCTTACATCATTACAGCAGCATATGGATCTGGGGCATATCAGCTCTCAACTACAGAAGGTGAACCTATGGAGGATCCTATCAATAGCATGCACCTTCGTAGGTTCTACACATAGCTCTTTGGAGTATCCTAATTTCCAAAGATACAAAAAAAAAAAAAAAATTTCAAAAATACAAAAAAAAAATTCTAAAACAAAAAAATTGTTACTTGGTGAAAACCTAGCAAACAGGCGCCTTGTGACAACAAAAAAAATTGAAAAATTGAAAAAAGTAAAGAGAAATAATTTCGTCCAATGGTGAAAACCTCTTCAGTGGCACCCTGGGCAAGTACCATGGTGAAAACTAGGTCACCAACACCATGCATAGTGACATTGCTCCTCCCTCATTCAGGATTCACTTTCATCCTTTCACTTTGCACACACTCACAACCTATTCATCCCCAATAAACTTACCCATTCCCATCATGGCTTGTTATTGATCTACCCAAGATTGGTTAGCCATTCATAATAAACCTCCCTTTTCACCTCCCTTTCCATCCATAATAAATCAGCTCCTATCTATGGCTAAGGCAAATCCTACGTCTAGTGATGGGTGTGGAACTGAGAACATCACATGTTTTGAGGAGTACAGTTTCTTCCAGCTTCCTTTAGTCTATTCGTGCAAAATCCACAATAAAGAAACATTTGCATCACAGATCCTCAATAAAGTTTCATCTTCTCCGTAATAAAGTATTAGTTTCATGGATTCAGTCAGTTTCAGATCAGACAGCAGCAACAATGGGCTTCAACAAATCAAATCTTTCAACAAACTCAGACAACATATGGTTCAGTGCTATCTATCCTTTTTGTGAAAGTAAACATTGTGACCACAATCAAATAAGACTTATACAAGTGATAAGAGACACTAAACGTGAAGACTACAGTGGATGTTGGTGTCGAGTCTTGGTTTTCTTTTGATTTTTATCTTTTGGTGACATGTCTTTTAGCTTTTCCAGGATGTCTCTGACTAGAGATTCTATCTCCAGGATGTCTTTGACTAGAAAGGCGAGGATGGGGTATCGTCACCTATTTGTATTTGCTGTCTATGGATTATCTCTTAGTAATGCTATGACTTGTCCAAGGATATGAGGACACTAAGAGTCTAGTGTGAACTAGGGCATTCCTTGTTTGTGACTGTGTTATCTCCATGCAAACAAGTACAATGACTTTCTGGGTCGAACATATGCCTTGATTGTCATAACCTACTTGCCATAATAAAGCTCAATGATGATAACACACAAGAAGCTCTTTCACTTTCATATCTTCTATCTTCCATCTCCCTTTCTTGATTGACTTCCATCATCCTTCTCAAGTTTGCGTAGCTTGCTATCACATGACTAAGTATAATGACACACCAAAAACATTTGCATTTCATGTAGCTGCACCTGCATTACCACATATTAAGCATTTCATACATACATATAGGTATCACAATTGCATCACATCCTGCACACAACACATGTTAGCACATTTTATATTCTCATCATGTAAATAGTTATTAGCATTGTCATATTCATCTGTATTACATACATTCATATTTGCATCATGCATACATATATAAAACATAAAAGAACAAAAATATTGCATTTCATCATGTACATATTTGCATCCATATCACAAACATCACATAAGAACATCTCATCACATAGGTACGCATGCATATAGCTGCCGCAAAGAAGAATCATCTCATATATATATATAAAAGTGTCATGATACAATGATGTCAAAAATCATATGGCTACAATCACCCAAAGGTGTCTACATCATCATACAAAAATGGTACAATACTGATACATAGGGAGCCCTCTACGGCTATGATGAACTCCCTCCCTCGAAGCCACCTAGCCTTGATGGAATCTGAGCCCCCGAAGGTCCTGCCCCAGGATCATCCCTCCTATCCCTCCTCTTTGGTGGTGGTGGAGGACCCATAACCCCACTACTAGATGCCTATCTCCTCCGGCTCCCTCTCGTAGCTGTCATTGTCCGTGATGGTCTATGGAAGCTCCTCACCCGCTGATTAGCTAGCACTGCCCCATAATAGAGATCCCACCAGTAAGCAATCTCCTCCCCTGCCCACAGGACATAGGTGTATCCGGCCCTTGTATCCTCTGCTGCCTGCCTCCCAGCCCTTAGTGTGGTCTCAACCTCTATGTAGCACTGAATGGCCTGATCCCGCTCCTGCTCAGTATCTCTGAGCCACCTCCTAAGCCTGTCCCTCTCCCTCTCTAGATCCTGGATCTCATCTACCTATCCCTGGCAGATCTCCCTCAGCTCAACCAGCTCATGCTCCTCCACCTTGGCCCCCTGTACCTCTACCTATGGCTCCCCCTGTCCGCGTGCCTGCCCCTATGCTTGTGCCTATACTGGTACCTGTCCTTGTACCTGCACCTATCTGGGACCCTGTGCTACTGGCACTTGTAGCGGCAATCCACTGCGACCTCTCACCACCCGAGCCTACCCATCCTCTCCACCCTCCCTCTGCGTTGCAACCCTCCTCTCTCCAATTACTCCCCTTTGCCTCCGTCGGCCTCTGCCCCCATCGGCTCCATCATCATCATCATCCCCACCACCATCTCCCTCCAATAACTCTCTTGGATCCATCAAGTGTGGGAATGGATTCTCTATCCAGTAAGCTATATACTCGGCATCCATGCCGGCATCCTCAATCTCTGGCCACATGTCCCAAGATAGGGGCACCATCTCTACTAGCTATGTCACAGACTGATCATATGATAGCAAGGGCCCAAACTACACCTGATCCCTGACTGTCCGTGCATACATGCTTGAGCCCCATGGCATCCTCTAGATCCTACCAAACTGCCTGCCCACCCTGTCTACAAGCTGTCTCTCTAGTACATAGGGCATCTGCCCAATCAGGTACCTGCTCCAGAAGGTGTAGGGAAGCTCTACTGCATCATCCTCCCACTCCTCGCATCCCAGGTATGGCCTCCATATGACCACATCAATATCATCTATCACCCGCCGCCAGTGCTCTAGCCTACCAATCCGTGGCTGCGATGTGATCATATCATACAAGTGCATGAAACTGCGTCCATGACCTCTACCTCTGAAATGGATTGGTCTCGTAATTGGCAGATGCTCATAAGCCCACACCTGCAACAATGTCACCCCATAGCCCAATCCCACTGATCCGTGGTATACAAACTGATGCAGCTCATAGTACAGGTGTGCCAGGACACATGGTCCCCAGGCATATCTGGTGTGCTATGTCACCAGTGTCTTCAGTGCCCCTCCCCAGCCCATAGCCAAGCCCCGTGTCGCTCTATTAGGACACAGGAACCCACTGATCGCTCCTCTTATCACTGCTAGCAGTGCTAATCTTGTCGTAGTCATGGTATCCCATGCCACATGTCCTACCCTCATCTCCAATCCTAGGTCCTAAAACACTCATCTTAGGGCCTCCTTGTCTACATCTCAATCATATGGAATCAGCTCCCCATCGATCGGTATCCTGAGAGTCCTGTATACATCCTCTAGGGTGATTGTCATCTCATCCATCGGCAAGTGAAAAGTACATGTCTTGGAGTGCCACCTCTCCGCTAGTGCAGTCAGTAGTCCAATGTTCGCCCGAAACTCAGGCACATACAGAACATGTCTAAGACCCATAGCCTCAATAGCAGCTTGGTCCTTGAAAGTCAACTCAGGTCGTAATCTTTGTGTCGACGAGAATCTCTCCCATGACTCTAGCATCGGCAAATACTCCTGCAGTCAAGCAAATCAATCATGTCAGTCATAGTGGCATTCACTATTCATCACAAAATGCTACTTTTTATCTAAGTGCATATGACATTCTATCCTAGTGACACTCACTGTTCATCACAAAGTGTTGCTTCTATCCTAGTGGTACTCTCTGTTCATCACAAAGTACTTCGTGTTTTGCACTCCCTGTTCATCACAAAGTGCTGCTCACATTTGCATTCCTTGTTCATCACAAAGTGCTGCTCACATTTGCACTCACTGTTCATCACAAAGTGCCTTGATCTATCCTAGTCTTCCCTAGAGGACCTACTTGAGTGTATCCTCTCAGCAACTTATCCAATCGATAGCATATGTTCATCACAGAACTGCTGATTTGACCTAGAAGACGCAAACTCATTTTTTTTGACACAAACATTCTTTCCTAACATAAACATGCTTAAAGACTACACAGACGCGCCTGAAAAACACAGACGTGCTTGAAAGACATAGACATGCCTATGCTCTGCACAGACGCACCTGGGTGACACAGATGTGCCTTCTTGGCACAAACGCCCCTACATTACACAGATGCGGCCGCATTTGACACAAACATGTTTTCTGACACAGACGTTCCTGGCACAAACACAGATGCACCTAGTGGACATAAACATGCCTAGCACCAACGCAGATGCGCCTAAGCATTTTTTGACATTTTTGGACCCTATTCTAAGCACATTTATTGTGCTACCTATCATGCATTAATGACAAAAATAAATGTATCAAAGTACGAGGTGGTTTTGCGATACTTACCGGCTCTCCTGCCTCTGCTGGCCTCTGGAATCGGCGAACGCAGTCGAATCTATGAATGCAAGCCTTTGCTGTTGACTGCTACTGCTCTTTTCTCGCTCTACACTATGCTCCGGTGGATGTGTGGATGACAATGAGGATGTATTTTGCCTGTGGTCTATCTTATAGACTACCCTCGCCCTTGCCCTCATTTCCCGCATTAGTCTTCTTTATCTTGTGACTCTGTCACTTTATCCGATCAATCCATTCTAGCCTTTTTCTCTTATCGAGAGATTGTCTGCAATCTTTTCAAACATTTTCATCCAATCTCTCGAGGGGGCATATCATTCCCATCTTGGGGTAACTCTATATCAGTTCATCTTATCTTCTTTGAAACAATGCAACAAGCCGCATTGTCTCAAAGAGGGGCAAAATGTAGACACCTAAAATTGTCATGTCTAATTAAATAAATATTTTATTTATTTAATTATCTAAGCTTAATTCTTCTATTAATTAAATAAATCTTCATTTATTTAATTAATTCATTTATCCTCTTCTAGCCTTATTTCTCATTTAAATAAATACATTTATTTATTTAAATTATCTTTTTCCTAATTAAATAAATATCTTATTTATTTAATTATCTCACTTCTTCTATTAATTAAATAAATCTTATTTATTTAATTAATTCATTAACCTTTTCTACACGACACATGTCATTCATCTCTTAATTCATACACCACCTACCCCTTTCATTATTTTATTATTTCCTCTACCTACCCTCTAATCATAGCCGACCTCCTTTTTACACCTCTCAATCTTATCCCTCCATTTCATATTGTGTCTTCTATATAAGGAGATGCTTCCTTCATTATCAAACCCTAATTAGCTAATGAATGATCTTAAGGACTTGGCTACACTACGATCCTACTTGCAACCACATTCCATTCTTTGTTGAGCTCTTGTGCACATAAAATCTGAGACCAAATATATCAAGCAAGATCAATGGAGATAGGAAGAATGGAGATTAAAACCCTATTGGACATGTGATGGTATAATCTTTGTGATTTTGTTTGATTTGCATTGTCTTAGGTAATCTTCATATGTTATGGTGGATCTTTGTTGTTGTTAGGCTAGGGTTTTGTGGTTGAATTCATTTAGCCTTTCAGTATTGTTATTATTGTATCCATTTTCACCATACATAGCAGTAATATTCTCTTATTGGCCAGTAAGTGAATATTGTGGGTCACAAATCCCACCAAGTTTTTTCCCACACTGGGTTTCCTCGTTAAACTACTGTGTTGTGGTGTGCTTTTCATGTGGTTGCTATTATCTCTATTTATTGCATTACTTTTTGTTTACCAATATAAAGTATTGATATGCTTTACATGTTTTAAGTTAAGAAAATTATCCAACCGGCTAGATACTGATTCACCCCCACCCCCTCTTAGTATCTTTGGGAATCCTAACAAAGGAAGATCCCCTCTGAGAAACCTTTCCCTGTATCGTTGCTCAAGTCTAATGGCACTCTATTCAGATTCGTGGAAGGAGGGGGTTTTACCCTAGAGGGCTATAAGATTGATATTAACCCTAATCATCTTACCTCTAACCTATATCCTCATAGCTCCCCTGTTAAGCCCTCTCGCTCCCCTCTTCCTTCACTACTAACTATAAATTCACCTACAACTGACTCTCTTCTGGGGGATCAAGATCTAGAAGATGGTGAAATCAATGAGGTTATCCCCTAGATAGAGCAGCTCGGCCTAACAATTTTGTCATCATCTAGCTCTCTCATTCCACCAGAGAGGCTGAGTCCCTTGGGGTCTCCCCCTTTAATGGAACAAATTGCCTCTGAGAAATCAGCAAAGCTAGATAGGCTTTCCCTAGATCCAGGATTGACATCCTTATAGGGTCAACCAATCTCTCTAATCTCAAGTATGGAGGACTTTGAGGAGGCAGAGGTTTGCCCTCCATCTCTGAAGTTTGTTTCTGATCCAATTGTAGAGTCTGAGAATGATCGAGTGGCTAGGGAAGTTAAAATCATTGCCAATTTTGTAGGGGAAGAAGTAGTAAATGACCTCATGGACCTATTGGCTGATGAAATTTGTGATGATGAGGATTTGGAAAGACAAAGGGATTTCTTGTTCAAAAATCTTGTGGATGTTACTAGAGTCCACTTAGAAACAGATGAAATATTTGTAGCATTAGATAACTTAGAAAATGATAACCCAGATATTCTAGGCATTCTCAGCTCTGATAGAAGAAAAGACTCTCCTGACTGTGCTAAACACAATAAGAGAAGAGGTAGGAGATCTCTTGCTGAACTAAGATCTAAGGATGGAGAAGCCAAGGGTTAGTCTAAAATATCTACTATTTTTAATGCAGGGGAGGGGAAGTTCCTCCCCACAGAGCCATGAAAATCATAACTTGGAATGTTAGGGGTCTGAATGCCCCTAACAAATAACGCATCTTAAAGTAATACATCTCTGATTCTAAATGAGATATAATTTTAATCCAAGAAACCAAAATGAACTCCTCTGATATAGCCCTTTTTGAGAAAAAACTAGGCGTTAGATAGCTAAAGCACTCCCTTGCTACAGGGGCCTCAGGGGGCTTAGCCATCATCTGGGACTCTAGATTCATCTCATTTACACCTTTACATAAAATTGGATGGGAGGAGAAGTAGTAAGTTATAAAAATAACCTAAGATTCAAATTGATTAATGTTTACAGTCCTATCCAAAATAGGGATAAGGCTAGGGTGTGGGTGGAACTGGAGTCTTTCCTTAGAAGTTTCCCAAATGATGTATGCATCAGTGGGGGAGATTTCAATGCTATCACTAAGGTAGCAGACAAAAGAGGAGGTGGCAACAAACTTCCTCCAGTGGCTGTAGATTTCAATCATTGGATCAATAGGAACTCCCTATTGGAAATCCAGATGGTAGAAAATGCCTTCACCTGGAACAACAAAAGGCTTGGTTTCTATAACATTGCTGAGAAACTAGATAGGTTCTTTATCCATGGAGGGCTCTTGGAGCTTAACTTTACCCTGAATGCAAAACCCCTCCCTTTAGCAGGATCTGACCATTTCCCACTCCAACTAATCATATTATCTAACCACTCCCCTAAAAAATATCCCTTCAAATTTGAGAGTATGTGGTTCAGAGATGATAACTTTTTAAACTTAATTGAGAACTGGTGGAGAAGCTCTGTTTTCTCTGGTTTGAAGATGTTTATTATCACAAGCAAGTTAAAGCTTATCAAAAGGAAGCTCTTAGAATGGAACAGGACTGATTTTGAAAATATTTTCGATAAAAAACTCCTAATAGAAAATGATCTTAAGAATGTTAACATTGAGGTTCTTGAGAAGGGGATGGATGAACATCTCTTGCTCAAAGAAAAGGCTCTACTCTCTAAGTATGAAAAGACACTCTCAAATGAAGAGATATTTTGGAAACAAAAATTGAGGGAGACTTGGTTGAGTGATGGGGACCAAAATACTAAGTTTTTCCACAATAGTACTAAGCAGAGGCGATGGGTCAATCGAATTTCTAAAATTAAGAATTGCCAGGGTTTCATCCTGTCTGAACTGGATGATGCTGCCTCCAAGGTAGCAAGGTTTTTTGATAAAATCTTAAATAATATTGAAGGCTCCAACCTTAGAGGCCAACTCAATATTATCAAGAATCTTCCAAAACTCATTAACAATGACCACAACAAAATCCTGTCAAAGAAATTCTCCGAGGAAGAGGTTAAATCTATCCTTATGAAGATGAATCCCGACAAGGCCCCGGTTTCGGATGGCTTCCCCACTAGCTTTTTCCAAAAATGTTGGGGTTTTATGGGGACAGAGATCACAGATGCCTTAGAAGGTATTAGGAACTTTGGTAAGATTCTCAAAGAAATCAACAATACCTTCTTAGCTCTCATCCCCAAAAAAGAGAATCCTGAAAGCTTTAATGACTTCAGACCAATAGCCCTTTGCAATACTCTGTACAAACTCTTAACCAAAACTCTAGCAGCCAAACTCCAGAATCTTCTCCCCATTATCATTAGTGAAGAACAAGCTACCTTCGTAGTAGATAGATCAATCTATGATGGGGTTATTATAGCCCAAGGGGCCATTCATTTGGTCCAGCTCAATAGGGCACCAAGCATGCTAGTCAAATTAGACATAAGCAAAGCTTATGACAAAGTTGATTGGTGCTTCCTATGCAAATGCTTGGAGGAGGCCTTTGGATTTTCTAAATCCTAGATCAACCTAATCTTTGAATGTATATCCACCCCTAAATTCTCAGTCTTGGTTAATGGTTCCCCGAAAGGTTTCTTGAGCAGCTCAAGAGGGCTCAAGCAAGGAGATCCTATGTCTCCCTTCCTCTTCATCATCATGGCTGAAGCCCTAGGTAGATCCATCTCTAAGGCCAAAGAGGAAGGTGGGATCCAAGGAATCCCCATTACCAGTGGCCTCAGTCCCTTTATGCACCAGCAATTTGTCGACGACATGATGCTTTTTGGGTAGGGAAGTGTAAATGAAGTGAGAGCCTTCAAAGGCATCCTTAATTCCTATATGCTAGCCTCAGGTCAAGAGATGAATCTGACCAAGTCTACAATTTTTATGTTCAACATAGACCCCTCCTTAGGAAAAGTGATCACCAATGTCCTGGAGATTAGTGAAGGAACTCTTCCTTGCAAATACCTAGGCATTCCCCCTGACAAGGGTAGAAGACCCTCAAAATTATGAAACAACTTGTTGGATAAAATCAAGTCCAGGATTAACACTTAGAAAGGAAAATGGCTCTCATCTGCAGGTAGAGAAACCTTGGTTAGATCGGTCTTGTTAGCTATGCCCATTTACCAGCTCTCCTATCAACATTTATCTTCTTCTAAACTTGCAGAGCTCAATAAGCATCTCAGGACTTTCTTTTGGCAAGGTGCTAATGACAATCATAAAATATCACTCATATCTTGGGACAAGATATGCAAACCTAAAGAAGAAGGAGGAGTTGGCATTAAAAACCTTCATGATCAGGGCAAAGCCTTGGGTGCCAAGTTGGTCTGGAGGATGTTCAAAACCCCCCACCTCAAATGGGCTCGCTTACTGCACCACAAATACCTTAATGGAGGGAATCCTATCCAAATCTTCAGAGAAAACAACCCTCCCAGAGGGTCCTACCTATGGAATTTTATGTTAGATTGCAGGAGGATTATCTCTGACAGACTTACTTGGAACCTGGGGTTCGGGGATAAAGCTCTTTTTTGGTTGGATTCTTGGGGTGGATATAAGGCTATTAATAATATCCTTGACTTTGGCTCTACTCATATCCTTCTTGAATCAAATAGAGGACCCCTGTTAAACAACTATATCTCCCCTTTAGAAGATGGGGTCAGTTGGTAGTGAATTGAGAAGGAAGATGAGGATATCTTGGTAAGGGATAAATAAAAACTTATAGCAATTCTCAAATCAAGGAACATTGCCTTAGGTCATAATGATGACAAGCTCATCTGGTATGGCTCCCTAAAAGGAGAATACAACTCCAAGGATGGGTACTCTCTCATCTCTAAATCATTTATAAGACCTATGACTGAGCTTCCCTTGAAACTTTGCTGGGATAAATACTATCTGCCTAAGGTAGGTATCTTTTCCTGGCTTGCGGTTCAGAACAAGCTCTTAACTATGGACAAATTTAGAAGAATGGGGTATGAGGGACCTAGTAGATGTCCTCTTTGTGAGGCAGACGAGGAAGACACTAATCATATCCTCCTTAACTGCCCCTTTGCTCATAATTGTTGGATCTGGTTCACCAATAAACTTGAATGGTCTGCAACCTTCCCCCACACCATCTTTGGAATGCTCAAGGCATGGCCCATCCTCAGGCATGGCTATCTCTTTTAAGGTTTATGGATAGCTCTTCCCTCTTCCATAATGTGGGAACTATGGAAGGAGAGAAATAGATGTCTCTTTAAGAATAAAAAGCTAGAGGCGCCCAGAATCATTAACAAGATAGAGTCAACTATCTCTGAGCTCATGAACAACCGACTGTCATCAGGCACATTGAAGAATGCCTCTATCACTTATTGGGATGAAAAATGAAAATTTTTTGGGAAGGATTATCCTTTCCTCCCTATGTAGGTGTTGGTCCTATTGCAAGTCTTCGATCAATGGATGCATGCAAATTGTAGCCCCCAGGTGAAGGTTGGATGAAGCTAAACTTTGATGGGGCATCCCATGGCAACCCAGGGCAAGCAGGGATAGGATGTGTTGTTCATAATTGGGAAGGCAAGGAACTAGCAACCCTTGCCTCTCTGGTTGGCATCAACACCAACAATTGGGCAGAACTTATGGCCCTAGTTGAGGGTCTGCATTTATGCAGGAAACTAGGAGTTAAGAACTTGGAAATTGAAGGAGATTCGGCTATAATTGTCAATGCTCTGAGGAAAGGTAGTATGCCTAATTGGAGACTAAATACTTTGCTTTCAAAAGCTCTTGACCTATGTAGAGATTTTGATAGGTTCATAATCAATCACATTTATAGAGAGGGCAATAAAAGAGCGGATGAGCTGGCCAATTTGGGAGCCGATGGCATCAATCTCCTGTCTATGCCACCTTAAGGAATCAATCTTTTTTTTTCATGTCCTAAGTTTTTGTTAGCATGTTCCTCCTTTCATCCCCTTATGTTTCTCTTGCCCAGACTCTGTTTTAACCCCCTTATTTATTCCTCTTCCTGCCCCTTGTATTTTCGTATAGATACTCAGACAAACATTCAGTTTAAATATTGGCTTCTCAACATAAGCTGTTAACTAACACTTTTGTTTTGAATATCACTTCGATCACGTATTTCCTTCATTCATCGATATACTATTTTCGGTCACTAGGGTTGTCTCCTCACCACTTCCTATCTGATATCCATCGAGTTTTATGTTGATGAAACCTTGGGCTTCGGTGACCTCCTTTATTTTTCCATTGAAATACTTCTTCCATCGATATCAATGCCCCGTCGATGAATGGATCTATTATCTCACTGAATACTTCTTCCACCAATAAAGTTGTATCAGCAAAACAACGCATATCAGAGATATGCCTTTTAGCCTCCTCGAAACCTATTTCCTTATCGATATCTTTTATCGATGAAACAACCTTTTGTCTAATCGACCTTATTTTCCCACCGATGAAAACCATCTCCACTTTCCTCGATATCTTTTATCAATGGAATTACTATCTCCAATGAGTCCTTTTTGAAGTTTATCAGCGTTTCCTTTCTTTTGATACCCTTTTATATCGATGAGACATCATTGGGTCTCATGTCAAAGAAACTTTCGGCTTCAGTATTTCCTTTATCCTTCCATCAAAATACTTTTTCTATCGACATCACTACACTCCTTCGATGAATGGGCCTATTGTTTCATCGAGGCCATCTTTCTTTTGATGATTTGCTTCAATATCATCTTTCATCAATGAGCTCATTAGTAATCTTCCTTGATAAAGTTGCATCAGTTAAACCACACACATCGGTAACATGATTTTTAGCTTCCTCGAAACTCATATTCTTATTGATATCTTTTATCGATGTATCCTCCTTCTATTTATATCCTTCATTGCACTGATGCTATTATTTCCACGGTAGCCTTTTCCCGTCGATGAAAACCATCTTTGCTTTCTTTGATATCCTCTTTCATTGGAGTCAATGCATTCGATGAGTCCCTCTTAGATTCATTGGTGTTCCCTTTCCTTTGATACCCTCTTTATATCGATGAAACTCTCTTATGTTTCATAGACCTTTTACCTTTCGATGAAAATGCCACTGTCGGCCAATAAATTTAGTATCTCTTAGACACCCTCCTTTCTCAATCATTCCTATCGATGAAACCTTTCCCAGTTTCTTTGATTTCATTTTTTCGGTAGAACTATCTTCTTTGTTGTACTCATTGCATATCCTATTGATTCCTAATTTTCTTTGTTAGCCCTGCTTCATTGATGGAACTTCCTTTGGTTTCATCGATATACCTTCCATCGATGAAAATAACACTTTTAATAAGTCCCTTTTGAAATTCATCGAGGCCCAAATCGATTCAATAAATCATCTTATCGGTGAAACATTGATAGGTTTCTTCGATTCCCTTTTTTTTATGAGACATCATTGGGTCTTATGTCGAAGAAACCTTGGGCTTCAGTTACTTCCTTTATCCTTCCATCGAAACACTTTTTCTATCGACATCACTACACTCCTTCGATGAATGGGTCTATTGTTTCATCAAGGCCATTTGTCCTTTGTTTATTTGCTTCCACTATCATCTTTCATCGATGAGCTCATTAGTAATCTTCCTCGATAAAGTTGCATTGGTAAAACCACACTCATTAGTAATGTACCTTTTAGCCTCCTCAAAAATCATATTATTATCAATATCTTTTTGTTTGATAGTACTTTCGATAAGAACGCTTCTTTCAATCAATTTCCTTCATGTTGCGCCAATGGCATTATTTCCTCGGAAGCCTTTTCCCATCATTGAAAACCATCTATGATTTCTTTGATATCCTCTTTCAGTGGAATTTATGCTTTTGATGAGCCCCTCTTAGGTTCATTGGTGTCCCCTTTCCCTCGATACCCTTTTATATCGATGAAACTCTCTTATGTTTTATCGACCTTTTATCTTTTGATGAAACTGTCTTTGTCGGCCAATAACTTTAGTATCTCTTCAACACCCTTCTTCTCTCGAATTGTCCTATCGATGAAACCTTCCCTATTTTCTTCAATCTCATCTTTCAGGAAGTCCTTCGGTGATTTCATTACATGTCCTACCGATACTGCAGTTTCTTCAATAGCCTTGCTTCATCGGCAAAACCTCCTTTGGTTTCTTTGATAACCTTCTATAGATGAAAAATAACGCTTGTGATAAGCTCCTTTTGAAGTTCATCGACGCCCAAGTCTATCTGATAAATCAACTTATCGATGAAACATCGATAGGTCTCTTCGATTCAATAGGTACATCATTTTGGTAAAATAAAAGCCCTAATTTTCTGCATGTGTTGGCCTATAGGAACCCCTAAGTGCCCTGCCATATACTCATTTGATACTTGTTGCTGACCTTTCTATAATTGAATGGTTATTTGACAATCCACAGACTATGGGTAATATGTGGTTCTGCCATAAAACTCATCTACCTCTATTACCCTCAGCTGGACTCAGGCAAGACAGAAGTCCCATTTACCCCCTTTTGTTATTGTATCCTGGATATCATCCATTTTCAGGGATAGTATCTGGGTACATAAGCAAAAGGTGGTAAATAGGTGATTCATAACTATGGATGATCACTTCTCAAAATGGAAATTATCTAGAAACTTTGTTTATGAATATGCCATATTGATGACTTTATAATTTCAGATATATGAGGTTAAGAATTTAGAAACATCAGAGAAGGATGTCAAATCACGCTGGTATACTACATGTGACTAACAATCTGGGCAAGTGTTTTGAAAACTAACCATATAGGAGGGCAGGGCCATCTTGAATAAATGATAGGATGAAAGCTGCTAAAATGACAAAAGACTACATGTAATCAAGGCTCAAACTCCTAAACAAAGCACAAGGAGAACAATGACAACTAAAAAATAGTAATATGGGCCTGTAAGGGAAAGAAAATATCTTCCCACTTGCTCACCCTAGCTCAGGGTGTTATTTTATTATTCTGAATCTATGCTTATTGTAATTAGATGTAGAAACTATCTAGACTACGGTCCCGGGCAAGGCCATAGGTTTTCTCGCCTCCACTCTTTCCTACCAGCACCCGCATGAGTGGAGTGATGTAAAATATTAATTTTGATTGATAAAATTTTTGGCTACAGCCTCTTACTGATAAAAAAAAAAAACATAACAACAATTAGAAAATAAAATTTCAGAAGAAGCAAATATAAGTAGAAGGGATTCTCAGTGAAATTCATAACAAATTTGTCTTTATCAAATAGAAAATAGTCAACAAGTTCCTCCCCAATCCAGTCAAAACCAACAATTAGAGGATGAAAGAAGACAACAACAAAGAGAATATCAATGAAGACAATGAGAGGAGAAGATAGATGATCAAAGGGAAGAACTTCGACGAAATCATAGGAATGCAGACAGACAAAGATATGGTAGAAGAAGAGGAGAGATAACAGTACAAGAATTAGAAAATGAACATCGAGAAGAAGAAAATTTCAGCAGAAATAGACGACAAAGAATTACAGAAGAATCACCAATAAATGAGTATGTACCTGAAAATAGTCAATATGTACAACATGCTAACTTAAATGAAAGAATGGAAAATAATATAGACAATCATAGTGGATTTCTTCAAAATGATTTTAGAAATCTGCAAGTCATTTTTTGAAATTGAATAGATAGCTTTCTTTGTCCAACAATGTGTTATGTGTGCCAAGAATGTTACCTTGGAATAAAAGTCATACGCACATCAGAAGGTCCAGTTTGTAATAGATGTTGGCAAGAGAAAGGAAACAACTAATTTTCTTCTTCAAATAATATGGACCCAATGCCACAAGCCAAAGAACTTGCTAATCTAAGTTAGGTAGAAGAAATGTTAATTGCTCAAGTAAATCCAATTTTACAGGCTACACATGCAACAGGTGGTCAATATAAATACAAAGGTCACATGATAAGTTTTTGAGACAATATTCAACGAATTTCAAAAGTTCTTCCTCATTCAATAAAAGAGTTGCCAATAATTATTGTTCGTAGAAAAGATAAAAAAGGCACAAACTATAATTTTATAGTGAATAGAGATTGTGTGTACAAAGCACTACAATACAAATTTGAAAATGATAAGTTCTACTTTGATGTCACAATTGATGTTAATGCTCTAAACAATATGGAAAGAGATGCGACAAAGTTTTGCCTCTGCCAGCTCTATGCACTAAACTATTTCACAGATGTGCTAAGAAATGATATCTATGCACTAAGAAAATGCACCTATGTGCTATTATGTGCCCCCAATGCGCTAAGCTATTTTCTTGATGTGCTATTCTATTTTTCTCCCGCGTTGATACCTATAGGAAAAGATTAGTGGAAATCATGCACTAAAGAAAGGATTTCACATGCTAGAGTATAGACCCCACACACTAAACAGTAAGCAGGATGTGCTAGACTGTTAACTGGATGCACCAAGGAATGTTTCCCACGTGCTGATTCTTGTTTCCCGCGGACCTGCAAAAGTGGATATATTTCAAAACTGATTAGATATATGGGATAATGCCCCATGGTGGGCACCAGAAATGTATGTCAAAAATGTGGTATCAACCTGTATGAGGAGAAAACAATTCAAACACAAACATGAAACATTGCATTAGAGGTTTAGAAATCAAAATAAAGCAAGTTAAATGAATCTAAACTCTCTAAAATCGTTCCATGTTCCTCTATCTCCAAGGATCTTCAAGATTCAAGGTGGCTCTCAGCTTGGAAGAGCACTTGATTCTTTAAGATGACAACCTAAAGAATGAGATTTAAATGATTCTAAGATCTAAATGGAATGCAACCAAGATCCTAGTGATGATTTAGATATAAAACTAGATGATGATGAGATGCAAGATATTGATATGAAGCTTAAACTGGTATGAAAATGATACTAAGATGAAGCTAACATGATATGAGATTAAATGATATATCTAAGATTAGAATGATACCAAAATGATCTAAAATGCTATTCTATCAAAGAGAGATAATATGCTTAATGTTATGAGACTATAAGTTTGATGCACAAAGACTTCTTTTTTTTGAAGAAGGAATGGGCTCTATTTATAGGGAAAATAGGGCAATGGATGGTCAAGATTGAAAGTTAATCAATCCATGTTCACAATTCTCACCAATGAAATGGTGACAATTGTCAACAAAAGATTGCTTGAGAGGAGATGTAAGAAGCATTAAATTCTTGAGAAGACCTCATGGTTACCCTAGGGGTTAAGGGTTAAGGTTAAGTTAAGATTACCCATTGGATAAAGCTTTTATCCAAAGGATAAATTCCTATGCAAAGGTTTAAGGATAACCATGGTCAAAGCAATAAATGCTTGATGAGACCCTTAGGTTACATGGAGGTTGAATTAGGCAAAATGTCTCTAACCATGTAAGAAGGTTGAGTTAACCATTAATGGTTTAAAGACTTTGGGGACAAATTTGTAAGAGTCCTTCCAAATTTGGGGGTATTCAACAAGTTAGCTTGTTGAATGGATAAAGGCTTTATTTCTTTTTGAAGACTTTACTCCAAATTTGAGAAGTGACCTCCTCAAATTTAGGGAAAAGGGATAATGGATGGGTTTGGGCTAATTGATTAGGATTAGATGGATTCTAGAAAAATTAGGAATAGGACTTAGGATGCAAGTGGGAGATGTAGGAAAATGCAAGTGGGTGAGGGAAAATAGAATTAATTAAAATAAATTGCTTTATTTCAATTTGGTTGCAACTTGCATTTGTAGGATTTTGCAAGTGGGGGCATTTATAAATAAATTTAGATTTATTTAAATGCAAGTGAGATTTTAATAAATGTAGATTTAATTAAAATGGGAAAGGGGATAAATTGATATCTTTAATTCAATGTGAATTTAATTAAAATGGCCTAGATAGAAGAAGGGTATATTAATTAAATCTTAATTTAATTAATAGGAAGAATTAAGAATAATTAAATGAATAAAATTCACTTAATTCATTGTGCAACTTTGAGGTGTCTACACAATATAATCAAGCAAATGAAAATAGTGAATATGGAATTTGATTCTGATTCAAATCAAATAGGATTTGTTGACTCGATTATGGAGACAGATGAAAGAAACATAATAGATCACACTACTTCGATGGCTTCAAGACCACCTAATATGCAAAAAGAAATGCAATTAATCCATGCATGGATTAATAACCCACATGTAGATCCTTTAAGAATGATTGATTGGCCTGCAATTGGTGTGTCTCCAATTAATGAATATGTCACATCCAGATCACTTGACATGGCATTCCTAGTACTATTTTCTGATGGTAGATGTGACTAGTTAGATCCATGAAAGATGAGTTCACCTCCATGAAAATGTTAAGCATTTTCTCCAATATAGGGATCATCATTTTGGCAAACACCCAAGATTTAGGTACTACATGATGAACATGATAATGAGACATCGAGCACACAGTTCAAGTGTAGTTTTTGCAAAAAGAAACTTTCAAGATTTGCCCATCACCATAAATGAATTACATGAGCACATGGAGCAGTTTCCAACCTCACACCTGGCTGATAAGTTGATATGATTTATGACAACATTAAGAGGAACCAACTCATATTGGTCAAAATGCAGAGCATAACTATCTAACATGCTAAATCAAATAGGAACACCAACAATATTCTTCACACTAAGTGCAGTTGATTTGTAATGGCCAAATTTACATGCATTAATGCCAGGAACAACACCAAGTAATCCGCCTGAAGCTCAAATATGAAGGAAACAAAATATTATCGACTACCAATACATAGTTGCCCACTATATGCATTTAATACATTCAAACTTTAGAAAAGAAATATTAGAAAAGGGCTTCAATGTTAAAGACTATTGGTGCAGATATGTGTGGCAAAATAGGAGATCACCACATGTTCATGGATTCTTATGGATACATGGATCACCAAATATGGATAATATAGATTGGTCTAATGAGCAAGAAGTAAAAACTCCACAAAAATATTTTTATTCCATTGTTCATGCATGGAATCCAAGAGTTGATCTTCATCAGCGAAATGTACAAGTATAATTATGATGAACAATGAAAATTTTTGTTCTACATCACAAATGTAAACACTTGTATGGATAGCCAATTAATACATTAATATTTGTTAATGCAGGCATTTCCAATTTTTTCTCTACATCCATGCTTAAAAAATACAAGACAACTTATTCAAATGGATTTAGATCAAGATTATGAAGAAATCCTAAACACTATACAAAGACATGCAATCTATAGAGAGGGTACATGCTTAAGAAAGAAAAAAGGAAGCATGGTTTGCAAGTATGTACTTTAAAAAATTAAAATTTTATATATAAAGAGTAAGTATAATATTGCAACAATGCTGAACAAAAAAAAATTATATAAATTGTAGATACAATGCTCCTTGGAATTTAAATTTGCATGGTTCAAAATTATATGAGGATAAAGATACGGTGAAAAAAAAGTTGATCCAACAAGGAATGATGATAGAGTCAATTCACATAATCGTTATATATTACAATTATGGAGAGCCAACATAGACTGGCAACCTGTTCTCTTGAAACATGCTTTGATAAAATATATTGCAAAGTATGAAGCAAAAGTAGAGAAAAGTTTAGAAACCACCATCAAATGTTGATGCGTCTTGCAAATATTGAGAACCCAGATGATGTTGCAGCAAAAGCATATAAGAAACTTCTAAATGAAACTATTATTGAGAGATATGTTGGAGCTCAAGAAACGTCTCACATGTTGTTAGAACTTCCACTCATTGAAAATAGTAGATAGTTTGTTAATCTGAATGTCTCGTGTGAAGTATTCAAACCTGTGGCTATAAATGATGGAGAGGAAAACGAAGAACAAACAAAAACATTCATCGATGGATATAGAACAAGGCCATTATCTATGAAAGATTTCACAATGATTGATGTAGCTATATCATGGATTTATAATAATAGACAAAAAAGTGATAGCAAATAGTAGGCCAGGAAAAATACAGCAATAGTTAGAGTGTTTCCAAGTTTTTTATCCATGCCTCCACGTGAGGTAGGAAAGTTTGTTGATTTTTGTTTTTCAGAATTGTTACTCTACAAAGCTTTCCATGACATAAGAATAGATATTGGTGATGACAATAACTCCATAATATCAAATTGGGAGCCATTTAATTATAATTCATGGCATGTGGAGCGAATAAATAATGCAAAAAATAATGAGAATAGTAGTGATTCAGAAACTAAAGAAAATAAATTTGTTCATGGAAACACTACAAAGCATGAATGGGAAATCATTCCAGATTACATCATGGTCAATTAATGCAAGTTTCTGAAATAGATATGTTGGGAAGAAGAGATATTGATAGGAAAACAAATTGGTCTTTCGAATATCTAGGTAATGAATACACATCTCGAGCAATCAACTTCATCAATACAGTGAGAGATAATTGATGCCATATATATAATGATGTACCACAACATATCGATTACAAAAGCCTTAGTGGAAAACAAGAAAACAAATTATGCATTATTATGTCACACTATTTTATGGATAAAAATGTGACACCATTGTATATGATAGTTCAAGGAACAATAGGAACAAGAAAGTCATATCTCATTGGTGCAATCAGAAAATCTCTCAAAAATGCAGCCATGCCTAATCAATCTCCCCTTTTACTGCTTGCACCAACCGAAGTTGCAAAATTCAACATAAGTGCGTCCACAATTCATTCGAAGTTGAGAATTCCAATAAAAGCTTTTAGTGAACTAGAAGGAACAAAATTAATATATTTTCAAGAAGAAATGTCTCATATCAAATACATATTGATTGATGAAATGAGCTTCATTAGAGAGAAATTGTTGGAGAACATAGATTGTAGACTTCGTCAAGCATTCCTAGAAAATCATAATCTCAACTTAGGTGGTAAATGCACAATTGCAATTCACTATTATTAAAATTTCATTGCATAATACTAAATGCAAATTATATGTATAAATTTTTTAAATTGTCAATTTATAATATAGCCATTAGTATTTTTCATTTTTTTCTAGGTATTTCTATGATTTTAGTTGGAGATCTAAATCATTTACCTCTGGTTAGAGATAGACCAACATATGATAGCAACAGGTGAGAAAAATTATTGTGGGAAGACTTCAAAATTGTGGTAATGCTGGAAAAAATATTTAGATAGGATGAAGAAGATATACAACAAAAGCAATTTCATGAACTATTGACAAACATGAGAGAAGCACACCCTACTATTAATGATTGGAAGTTGTTAATGTCAAGAACAAATAATAATCTCACTGCAACAATGAATGAAGAGTTTGACAATAATGTTCATTTATTCTTCATAAATGATAATGTTCACAATCACAACAGAAAAAAACAATTATATTTACTAAAACAACCCGTGACACACAATGTTGCAACAAACTCTAGAAATCTTAGTGCAATGGAAGGAAGTTTGTAGGATGAACTTGATATAGAATTGTTGATCTCGAATAATACAAGAGTAATGTTAACTTCTAATCTATGGATAGAAGTGGGTCTTGTAAATGGATCTTTAGGATATGCTGAAAACATTGTTTACTATATGTAGGAAAAGCAGTACAATGAAACTTAAAATGTGAAAATGTTCAAAGGGCTTGTCCACACACCCATGAGACTCTTGGTACAAGTTATGGAGCTATGAAGGATAGCTCAACTTCCCAAGGTGGGTTCCATGGTTCTCTATCTCACAAGGTCCCTCAAGCCAATGCCTTTGCTCTCAGATCACTAAGCAAAGTGACTTAGGGATCACGAATGCAAGAACAAGGGATGCTTTAGATTAATTTTAATAGGAATGCATCCTATTTATGCATGATTCTAAAAATGAGTTAAACTAGATTATAAGATGACAAGGTTAGTAGCAATACTATCCTAACATGATATACTAATTATATGATTTAAGCTAATGATAATAGAAATTCTCTAAAATGCTTATTAGATTAATTCCTATTACAAAGAGAGGCTAGATGTATGCTAAAATTGAGTATAAGTGTGATACTAAAAGCTTGGAGATATCTAAAATGGAGGAATGAGAGCTCTATTTATAGGGAAAATAGGGCAATGGATGGTCAAGATTAGAGGAGCTAATCAAGGGTCAGGATTGAAAGTTATCAATCCATGTTAACAATTTCCACCAATGAAATGGTGACAATTGTCAACAGAAGACTTCTTGAGAGGAGAGGTAAGAAGCATTAAATGATTGAGAAGACCTCATGGTTACCTTAGAAAGTAAGGGTTAAGGTTAGGTTAGGGTTATCCAATGGATAAAGCTTTTACCCAAGGGGTAAACTCTTGTGCAAAGGTTAAAGGGATAACCATGGTCAAAGCAATGAATGCTTGATGAGACCCCTGGGTTAGATGAATGTTGAGTTAGGCAAAAGTCTCTAACTATTCCACTAAGGTTTAGTTAACCATTAATGGTTTGAAGACTTTGGGGAAAAATATGCAAGAGTCCTTCCAAATTTGGGGGTATTCAACAAGTTAGCTTGTTGAAGGCATAAAGGCTTTAATGCCTTTTGAAGAATTTACTCCAAATTTGAGAAGTGACCTCCTCAAGTTTAGGGAAAGGGGATAATTGATGGGCTTAGGTTAATTGATTAGGATTAGATAGGTTCTAGAAGAATTTAGGAAGAGGGTTAGGATGCAAGTGGGAGATGTAAGAATTTTGCCCCTCTTTGAAGTGATGTGTGTGCACATGTTGATTCAAAGAAAAATGATCTGTTGTCCAAATTTGATTATAATCAGTGTGATTTCATGTCAATATGTTCATATCATGCCCCATATTTAATAAATGATGTTGATAATGCCCCCTCGGGAGATGAATCAAAAATTTGAAAATTTTGATTTGATTTGGTAAATTTGACTGCATTTTAAATTTTTGTCTATGTTGAATGCAATAAGTTGATTCATCTCCTGATAATGATGTTTGCTAGGGTTAGAAATGAGACCACAAGAAATTTACGTGCTTGTGTAGGCAACCCTAATTTTCATTTACCCTATAAAAGGTAAAAAGTGTTTTATTATGTCTCATTTGTGGTTGTTGACTTTGGAGAAAGTGACACTTGGAGAAAAAGTCAAAATGTCGATTCCCTTTGCTTCTCATCGATTTGAGCATGTTTGGAGGTATCAGAGGCCCGCCATGTATGGACCACCTGTAATTCATCATTTTTGACCCCCTTTTGATTTTTGTTTTGTTTTTTTTAGGCATGTTTTTCAATTTTTCCACGCGGATTCAATGGTTTAGCGCGTCGGGTAAAAACCATAGCGTATACAATAAGAAGTTTAGCACGTGGGGTTTGATAAACAAGGGTAGTGTGTAGGTGCATTTTAGTGCCTAGGGTCAATGGTGTAGCGCATGTCGATGATTGGATAGTGCATAACTAGTAGGTTAGCGCATAGATAAAATTGTTTAGTGCGTGGGCAAAAATATTTTGGTAAAGTAGGATTTTGGTGAGGATTTATAAGATGAAGAAAGATATGTGTGTGTTTGCTAGTTTTTTCGGGATGGGTGTGAATGTCAGTCTGTGTGTTAGCTATCATTTGTTTTGATATTTTATCTAATATAAGTTCCAATATGGTTTGTTTGATAGATACTTGATTTGATTTGTAATGTTTCAAGTTGATGTTGATCTGATGTTGATTTGATATGATGTGGATTTTGATATGGATGTGTGATATGAAATTGAATTGATATTCATTGTTTCAAGTTGATAGATATGTGGAACTTGAGTTGTTTTTCAAGTTGATATGGTTGTGGAACTTGAGTTGTTTTATAGGCTGATATGAATGTGAAACTTGAGTTGTGTTACAAGTTGATATGAATGTGGAACTTGAGTTGTGTTACAAGTTGATATGAATGTGGAACTTGAGTTGTGTTACAAGCTGATATGATTATGGAACTTGATTAGATTTTCAATATTTCAAGTTGATATGATTGTGGAACTTGATTAGATTTTCAATGTTTCAAGTTGATATGAATTGATATGATGAGGAAACTGATATTGGACATGTTTTGTTTGTCACAGGAGCGCATTGGGGTTGTTCAGTCGCAAGAGAAATTTTTGAGACCATGGTCATTGATACCATGATTGACACAGGTAGATAGGGATATCATTGAGAGGTGTGGCCTATCCTCTTTGTTGGAAATGCCTCGATATATCATTAACTAGGGTTTGTTGACGGCTTTGCCCAAGAGGTGGCATAGTGACACCAACACCTTCCATTTAGCGACAGGTGAGATTATAGTGACACTTGAGGATTGCTACCAGATTCTATAGATTCCCATGGTAGGTGCATTATTACCATATGAGCAGACTGAGGAGGGTGAGATAGAGGCTCTTCACTGGATTTTACAGGATGATACGGTTTGTGGATACGAGATCCCTTGGTAGGAGTTCATTGATTTGGATTACTCTCCTCTACCTTCAGTGCTAGTAGGATTAATAGGTGGTTTCTTATATCCTGATCATAGGTCAAAGGGACTGGTAGTAGGATGGGGGTTGGTCTTGGAGGACATGGTGACACAGGGTCATTGATTTGCATGGGGGTTGGCTATGCTAGCCCACTTATACAGGGATCTGCATTGGGTGGTTTACTTGGGGTACAACAGTTTATCCGCTAGAGCTACACTGCTATAGGTATGGGTGTGGGAGCATATTCCCATAGCCAGGCCACTTGTGGATAGAGATAGGCTTGTTGGGTGTGCTTACGCATACGGATATCGAGGGATAGTTGTCCAACGTAAGCTAGGCAAACTAGAGCATTGGAGGTGAGTGCTAGATGATATCAATACGGTCATCTGGAGACTGTATATGGATTGTGAGGTATGAGCAGAGGATGGGATGGGGATTCCCTATGTCTACATGTCCCAATTTCTGATAGGACGGATGCCCTTTGTGATTAAGAGATTCCTGCACAGTTGAGTGTTGTGACAGTATGGATGACAACAGGGGGTTCCATAGGGAGCATGTTTGTATGCTCGATGGAGGCAAGATGTACTAGAGTGGGGACCCACTATTGATAGTGCAGTGACAGTTGAGAAGTTCTTTCACTTAGTCGGCTAGATATGGGACTATGCCTATGGGGTAGTGGATGCAGAGATGACTGATGAGTTTGTCACACTATTTATTGCAAATGCGGTGGCTAGGATATCAAATCCAGCGAAGGTGATTCTCGCTTTTGATGATGATGAGGATGAGCAGCCTGAGAGGCTAGGGAGATGGGGAGAGGATGGAGAGGAGATGGATGAGGGAGGTGGGGATGGTGGAGGAGGTGATGGTGGAGATGGTAGAGGAGGTGGCTGAGGTCGGTGAGGGGATAGAGGGAGAGGAGATCAGGGAGGAGGAGGTCAGATGTTTTACCCCCACCAGCACCGAGGACAGGGGGAAGGATAGGGGGTACCACTTCAGAGGTACCCATCCAGATGCGGATTCTAATGCACCAGGAGGATGCGCAGATTAGATCACTATAATTATCAGTGCAACACCTACAGACATAGATACTAGTGCATCAATGGTAGATTACACAGCTGACCACTGAGTGGGATATAGTTTTGGAGTGGTTGTGTCAAGCTGAGGCTTGAGTAGAGACTTTGGAGAGAGCGGCGGTGGGTGGTTTGATGAGAGACACCCTGAGAGAGGTGGCTTTGAGAGCCAAGGAGGTGGAGCACTACCAGAGGAATTATGAGGATGCGGTGCCCAGGGAGCGCCGAGTGCGGAGTTCCATAGCCTCGATATCTAGTCAATCTAGGTAGACTGGGTCTAGGACAGAGAGCAGAGGCGTGACAGGGCCACCTGGATAAGATCTACTTGGAGATCCAGGTGCTGGGACATCTACTACGAGACCATCACCCTCAAGAGATAGTCATACCTGAGAGATGTTGTCTCCATTGTATTTTGATCATTTTGTTGTATTTGGCATAGACATGACATATTTTGTACATTTGATCATTTTTGAGATATATATATATATATATATACATATATATATATGACACCATTTTCCTTGATCTTCATGTGATACATATATATATATATGCCACCATTTTCCTTGATCTTCATGTGATGCATTATGGATGATGCTTTCTATATGATTTTGATGTTTCTATGATGATGATGCAATGCTTAGATGTATATGATGTGTTAATGCATGATGTTGTGAGATGTATCTTGAAAATGAGATGTATGATAATGATATGTTGTGAGATGTATCTTGACAATGAGATGTAGGATATGATATGCTATGAGATGTATGATACGATATGATATGTTGTGAGATGTATCTTGAAAATGAGATGTATGATATGATATGCAACTAATTGTAAAATGATATGCAACTAATTTGAGCATCCTCGTTCTTCCATTTGTCATCCCTGTATAGTCACATGTTTTTGCTTTCTTTGTAGGTATCATCATTGAGCATTGATTTGTTGGGATATGTTGAAAATTTATAAAGCATAAAGATATAATTGAGCCATAATGACCTGAGAAAAATTTACATGATTTTTGATTTTACAAGATGGCATAAGCATCAAGGTATAATTGAACCAGGACGACCTGAGTGTGGCTTGCGTATAAATAGACAAGATTAAACCATTTGCAAGTGCAACGTGGAATCATGTCTTCAGTGATATGCTTTGAATCATGTCTTGAGACAAGTATTTTCATAGTACAAGTGATCGCCTCATAGACAAAAAACTAAAAAATATTGGAGTCCCTATGACTTTCTCTAGCTTGATGCATTGTTGAGAAAATGTAGAGGATCCAATAGTTCAAGAAAGTTCAAGTGCAAAAATAATCAAAACTTTATGCAAGATGCAAACATTTGATACTTCAGAAAATCATCTATCATGTGTTGTGAATCTTTGTAAGTGATCAATGTGTTATTCCCATGATTGTTGATTTGTTTGCTGGATATGATGTTTTGAGTTTGCTGCAAGTTTTGATGTTCTGAGTTTGCTGCAATTTTTGATCAATGTTGCCCCTAGCTGAGTTTTCTTCTTAATGTGGATATGTACAGTGATTACCAAGCCATGGTGAGATACGATGAATGATATTTGGATAAACCAGGATAGTGACTACGCTAAGTATGTCCTGGATAATGCAATAAAAGGTTATGTGATGACCGATAGTGCTTGACTATGGATATAAAGGCTTGTGAGTATAGATAGATAGAGGAGATGTCCTCTCACAATAGCGTCTGTTGCCAAGTTTTCATTTTTTGTTTTTATTGTACTTTTTTATTTGCTTTTTCTTGATTTTTTGATATATAAATATTTCTTTTTTCTTCTTTTTTTTTGCATTAGACTGCTCAAGTATAGTATTTCTTCAAATGGATGATGTTAGTTGGTTCATTGAACACATCTCCTTCTGAAGTTGTTAGCTGATAAGCACCTGATCCATAGGCTGATATGATAGCATAGGGACCTAACCAGTTAGGTTAAAACTTCCCTTTCTTTTCCTGATCCTGCTGATTTCTGGGATTTTCTTTGAGGACTAGGTCACCAATTTTAAAATTTTTGGGAATGACCTTGTGGCTGTAACTTTTGCACATGCGTTGCTGATATGCTTTGAGGTGAGTATAGGCATGTTGGCATTTTCATCTAGAAGTTCTAGCTCTTGCAGTCGATTGACTCGATACTCTTCATCTGGAATTAGGCCTTTCAAAGAGACTCTGAGAGATGGAATCTCTACCTCCAGGGGTAAAAGTGTTTTTGATCCATATACCAATGAATATGGTGTAGCTCCCATAGGTGTGTGAATGCTAGTTTTGTATGCCCAAAGTGCTGGATTGAGTTGCACGTGCCAATCTTTGCCTGCATTATTCACTGTTTTCTTTAGGATTTTCAATATTGTTTTGTTGGATGCTTCAGCCTGACCATTCCCCTATGGGTAGTAAGGTGTAGAGAAACGATGTGGGATCTTGAATTTTTCACATAGTTCTGACACATTTTGGTTTTTGAAAGGTCATCCATTATCTATGATGATGGAACTTGGAATGACATATCTGCAAATTAGATAATTAAGGATAAAAGAGGCAATTTGTATCCCAATCACTGTGGTCATGGGGACCGCTTCAATCCATTTGGTAAAATATTGTGTTGCAATTATAATGAACTTGTGTCCATTTGAAGATGAAGGATGTATTTTGCTGACTAAGTCCATTCCCCACTGGCAAAAGGGCTAGGATGTTGTGAATGGCTGCAGTTCCTATGTTGGTGCATGTATAAGATTTCCATGGATTTGGCATTTAGGACACTTCTTTGCAAAATGATAAGAATCTTTTTCCATTGTTGACCAGTAATATCCCATTCTTAGAAGTTTTTTAGAAAGAGTAGACCACTTGAATGTGTGCCACAGATACCTTCATGAAGCTCTTGTAAAGAAGAGTCAGATTGATTATGATCAAGACAATGAAGAAGAGTACCATCTAGACCTCGATGATATAAAGTATCAACAATGAGAGTATAACAGGCAGCTTGCTAGATAAAGTTGCATTTTTGGTTTCGAGATAGGTCAATGGGTGGGATATTGTTTTTAAGATAGTTGTATATCGGTCCATATAACAAAGAGTTAGAATTGGTCAAGGCATAGATAACATGGGATTCAGAATGGTCATAGACTAGGGAGAACAATTGCTCTACCAGAAACTCGTAACGACTCTATTGCTCTATAATTTGTAGTAGTGAAGCGATAGTAGCCATTGCATCGGCTGATTTATTGTCCAACCTTGGTATCTTCTCGAAGGTGATGTGTACAAAATATTGTTTGAAATCATCCATCATTCATTTGTATGGTAGCAATTTGTTGTCCTTCATCTGATAGTCATTGTTGATTTGATTGATGACTAGTTGTGAATCTCCATAGACTTTTAATTCCGTGATTCTCCATTCCATGACCATTTTGATACCTGTAACCAGTGCCTCATATTCAACAATGCTATTTGTGCATGGAAGCATGAGCCTATATGATCTAGGTATGGTGTGCCCATCAAGAGTGATGAATGGAATGCTAGCACCTGAGCCATGTTGAGTATAGGATCCATCAAAGTATAGGGTCCATTGTTTGGTGGAAATAGTAAGAAAATCCCTATCTGGAAATTCAATCTCCATTGGTTGTTTTCCAGGTAGCGGTGCTTCAACTAGTTGATCTACAATTACTTGTCCTTTGATAGCTTGTCACTCAGCGTAGTGGATATCAAATTCACTGAGAATCATGACCCATTTAGCCAATCTTCCTATACGAGCTGCTTTGTTGAGCAAATATTTGAGAGGATCAATTTTTGCGACTAACTTAATTGTGTGAGCTAGCATGTAATGTCAGAACTTTTGAGAAGCAAATACCACTATTAGAAAAGCCTTCTTAATGAATGTATAGTTGATTTCATATCTATTTAATGTCCCGCTAATGTAATAGATAGCTTGTTCCTTGCCCTGTTGATCTTCTTGTGCTAATAATGCCCCTAGTGATATATCTATTATTGAAATGTAGAGAATGAGTGGCTTCCCTACTATTGGTAGTACCAGAACTGGTGGGTTCATTAGGTATTGCTTGATTTGATAGAATGATTCTGCACATTTGGCTTCCCATTTGAATGGTACTTTTTTATGTAGCAAATGGTTGAATGGTAGACTTTTATCTACTAGTTGAGTAATAAATCACCTGATTGACTGGAGCCATCCTTGTAGAGATTTGAGTTGGCTAATGTTCTTAGGTGGTGGCATCTCCATAATGGCTTGTACCTTTGTTGGATCTACTTCAATTCCTTTTGCTAAGACTATGTAGTGTAATAATTTTCCTAATGTAACCCCGATGACACACTTCTTAGGGCTGAGCATGACTTGGAATTTCTCCAATCTGTCAAAAATATTTTCTAAGATGCTTAGATGTTCTGCTCAGGTAAATGATTTGGCTAGTAAATCATCCACATAGTCCTCTATGAAGGTATGCATCATGTCATGAAAGATTGTTGTCATTGCCCATTGATAAGTTGCCCCAGCATTCTTTAGGCCAAATGGCATGAAATTCTAAGAGTATGTTCCCCAAGGATAGGTAAACGTTGTTCTGTCTTGATCCTCTAGGGCTATCTTGATTTTATTATAGCCCAAAAAACTGCCCATTAGTGATAGCATTGCATGGCTTGCTATGAGGTCTACAATTATGTTGATACTAAGCAAAGGCAAGTCATCCTTTAGACAGGATTTGTTGACATCTCCAAAATCGATGCATATTTTGATACTGCCATCTAGTTTTGATACTAGTACGATGTTGGAAATCCATTCAGCATAGTCGATAGGTCGAATAAATCTAACATCTAATAGTTTCTTCAGCCCACCTTTGACCATGGGTGCTACATGTGGATTCATCTTTCTCAATTTTTGCTTGACTGGCTTAGCTCTTGGAGTAATGGACAAGTGTTGCATGATTAACTGTGGATCGATCCTGGGCATATCTGTATATGAGCAAGCAAAGTTGATTTTCTTTTCTTTGAAAAATTGGACAAACTTTGATTTTTCCTCCTCTATCAAAGATTATGCAAGGTGTATGTTTTTGGTTGCTTCTGTTGTACCAATGTTGATTGATTGAGTGGGCTCAATCAATATGGGTGATTGATCCTGATAATGTTGGAGAAGAGTATCAAGTATCCCATCTTTAGGTGCCTTAAAAAGGTTTTCACCCTTAGATGTGTCCTTTATTTTTACTTTTTTGTGATCTAGTGCTGCCATTGACTGGTTTTCAGTAGTAGATCCTTTATTTCATTCATTTTTTTGACTGAGAGACTTGGCACTCCCCTTATTGCAGATGTCATTACTTTGTTCACTAGTAGAGTCTGTTTTTGGGTTGATGGTACACAAGTAATGGATATTAGATTCATCATTTGGGAAAATTGGTATGTCATGATTTTCAGGTTCATCCCAGTCTATGAGGTCAGGAAAGATAAGTGGTAAAGAATCATTAGGTGGATCAAGTTCAGTTGTTGTAAGTGTCAGGATGGAGATATCATCGTGGTTGGCTGGGATATTGAATAAGTTAATGATTTTATCGAGGTCTTCGATGGTATCATCTTCTATGTAGACTTGCTTGTAATGTTACTGCTCATTTTCCTTGGTGTCATAGATATTATGTGGACCAAATTCAAGTAGTCTAGGCTCTGTGCCTTGTTCTTCTTGAGAAATGGGTGTATGACTGTCATTTTCAACCATGTCTTCAATAACATTGGAACAAATACCCCATTCATATTCATTTGAATTAGTCTCAGAGGTATTATCCTAGATTCTAGTAGTGCTATGGACTGGTATGTTGTAGGGTGAAAACAAGTCTTTGATGATTGATACGAGCCTGATAGTTTTCTCTAATTTTGTATCAGATCCTGCTTCCACTCTTTGCATTTTCTCATATATTGTTTCTCCTCAGGGAGGAATGATGTTATCAGGAGGTGATTCTTCTTTGTTGGACATTGGTTCTTGAACATGATGTATTTATGCATTAGGTGCTTCCTTCTTTTGATTGATGGGCTTCTCTTGTTGTTGCTTTTGTTCTTGATATTCATGTTCTTTGCATATTGTTTCTGCTGATGCAAATAGTTCCTCCTACCATGAGTCCTCCTTGTATTTCTTCTTTTCCTTCCATTGAGGTTTTTTGTATTTTCTTGGTGTCTTCCTTGGTGGTAGAGTGTGTTCATAGCCCAATCCTGATTTGCCTTTATAGAATTGTGAAGGAGGATCTAATAGTTCTGTGATGCCTTCCTGACGTTTACTGATAGGTCCTTTGCCATTGTATCCCATTTGTTGCATGATCAAGTAGCCTTTTCCATATAGGTGTGTTGGTATAGCTACTTCCATAGTAGCCGCTTTGTCTTCTTCCTCATCCTTGTATGGCCAACTAAGGATGTCCTTTTCCTTTGATTCATGTGCTAGAGTGCCTAGTTGAATAAATTTGCCATCAAACTTGGTGATGGGCTATGTTGCTTGATGTGTTGATGATGTAGGTAATCCATGAGATTTAGGCAATGCTGGTAAGTTGGCTAAACACAAAGGTTCTAAAGAGTATTCTCCCATGCCTTGCTCTTTGATTTTCATTTTCTGCTTGAAATCCATAGATAGTGATTTAGACTTTTCTTGTTGAAGATCTAGTGCTGAGGAGCTTTGTTTTTCTCTATTATGTGGACCCAAGCTGTCTTGGGCTGCCCCCATAGAATTACAATGTTGAAATGGGTTATGATCTGCTAATATAGAAATTTCCTATCCATTGTAGGGGAACTTAACACACTGGTGATAAGTAGAAGGTACTGCTTGCATTTCATGTATCCAAGGTCGACCCAATAAGATATTATATGTGAGGTCTATGTCTAAGACTTGGCACATAGTGTCCTTTTGTATTGGTCCTACTTGAATTGGCAATATTACTGTTCCTTTGGATGATCTTTCTTCATCACCATATGCTTTGATAGTGATTTTTTTGCATGGATCAATAGATTTCTCAGAGAAGCCTAATGCATAGATAAGTTTCAAGGTACAGATATTGAGTCTAGCTCCTCTATCTATTAATACTCTTTTGACTTGATGCTTGTAGACCAAGACTTCAATGTGGAGTGGAGTATTGTGTGGATGGCTTAATGAGATATTATCATGCTAAAAAAAGGTAAGGTTATGAGGCCGTGTCATGTGAGCTACCATGGCTTAAAATTTGTCAGCATCTAGATCTTGAGGTACATTCGTTTCCAATAGGGCTTGTTCCAAGATGTCTTTGTGTTTTGGCGAAAGTTTTAGCAACTCCAGTATATATATTTGAGAAGGAGTTTTGTGCAATTGACTGACTAGATCATATTAAATTTTGGGTATGGTGTTTGTTGTTGGCGTATGCCCCTTCAAGACATATTTTTGAGCTCTGGTGGTTACATTGATAGATTCATGTTCACGCTTGTCTTTGATTGTAATGACGTTTACGTGATTGTCCTCGGCTGATATATGATTGATGGTGTTATTGTATATGTAATTGATCTGAGCTCCACGTGTATCATTTGAGGTTGAAGCTCCATCCTTGTTGTAGTTTGGAAGAGGATTCCTAAATGCTCCATGGTCACCATTTTTTTTGAGACCATCGACTGTTAAATCGCCTCTATCAATCATGTCTTGAACAATGTTTTTCAGTCTCATGCAATCATTTGTTTGATGACCTTTGTTTTGATGAAAATCACAAAAGTGTGAGTCATTCCACTAGGGTGGTTTGATTTGTGGTTCAAAGTTATTGATTGCTGGTAAGGAGATAATTTTGTTCGCCAGGAGTTCTCTGAATGTTGACTCCAATGATTGCCCTAATGGTGTGTAAACACATTTTGGAAAGTTGTTGTTGTTACCTCGTGAGTTTGTATTAGGTCCTCAATTGGTGTTATTACTTTGGGTATTGTTGGTGTTGTTTGTGTTGAGATGATCTTCATTGGTAGTTGGTGCATAAGTGTTAGTACCTTGGTTAGCTTTTTTTGGATTCTTTGTAGTTTGAGGATTTCCTGATAAAGCCAACACTGGTTGCTTGGATTTTACATCATTTGATTTGTTTCCTCCTTCATTTCCAATGTTTTTGTTTTTGGTCCAGAACCTTAATTTGTCTAAGTTGTAGTTGGATAAATTTGTTCCTTCTTTGAAGAATTTCAATGTTCCTTTCTTGACACATGCTTCTTCTACTTGGATGCAATTTTTAATCAATTTGGAAAAAGATGGTATGCAACATTGAAGGAATACCATGAATGTTTCATTGTTTTTTTGCTTGGTGTTATAGACATCTAGCATAGTGATAGCATGTTGAACGTTGTAGGAATATTGAGTTATGAATTTGTTGACTAACTCATCAAAGGATCTGACAAGAGGTGTGATTTTGGATAACCATTCCATTGTTTGTCCTCCCAAGCTTCTTGGGAATAACCTCATCAAATAGGTGTCATCATGGGCAAATTCAAGACTCATGGTACAAAATTCCCAAACATGATCACGAGGATCGCTTTTCCCATCATATTTGTCAAATTTGGGAATATCTTGGTTTGGGGGAAAAGGTACCATGTTTAATCGTCTATCAAAAGGATAAGGACAAATTTCAGTCAATGAATACCGTACTGTTGTTCCTTGTTGCATGTCTTGCATTTGTCTTTGAAACATTTTCATTTGTTGAGTGAGTGAAATTAAAGGCACATTTGTTTTCTGAGGGAAGAGTTCTTCCCTCACATTGTTTCTAAGCTAGAATGGCATGTGCAAGGGTATGTTTTGTTTAGGGATGTTTTGCTTGGGTATATTCTGTTCTGATAGATTTTGCTCAGGTATGTTTTGTTTAGGGTCACGTGCTTCCTCCTCTCTTTGTCATTCTTGATAATCATAATGTCGAGACCTTGTTCTAAATATGTCAGTATTGAAGTCTTCAAGGAGTTTAACTCCTTTGCTTGTGAGCATGAGTAGGTTTTTCTCTTTGTCATTTTCCATGAGTCTTTCCACAAGTTTTTCAAATGAAACGCTTTCTTGATACTCTTGGAGGAGTTCCTCCGAAATTTTGGTGTCTTCTAGATTTGGACATTCGAAAGGATTTGATAATCTTCGATCCATACTGGATTCTGGTTGTGTTTCACTTTGTTTGTTTCATTGAGAGCGAGTAACAATGGGCATCTAGTAGAAACTTTCTATGACAAAGGGAATGAACTCCTCTTCGATGTGTTGCTCAAGAGTTGGTGGTTCAAATCAAGGTATATCGTAAGTGATGCACACTTCAGGGAATAAGGCTAGATTGATCTTTCCTCCTTGATTTAGGCATTGACTAAATGTTGATTTTTGATAGAATTCTCTACTCCTCAATGGTTCCTTGTCAAATTCGTTTGTTTTGTCTTGAAGATACAAGCGCATATGACGAAGGAATGTTTGATGAGATTTGAAGAGTTGGTGATTGATGTATAAAAATATTCCATTTGGCAAGTTTTAGAGAACTGGGTTGTTGTTTCCTTAACTTAGTGTTATGATAAATACTCTTTCTTCTCAGAATATGAGGATTAGTCATGCACAAGCAATCAATTATTTCCTTTGCTTTGTTTTGGATTTGGTTAGCTTGTTTTGGAAACTTAAGTTTTACTTTATCAAATGAAGGTTTAGATGCCCCCTCATGATAAAGCATGTCAAATGATATGGAATAGGAGCTTTCCTAATATGGAAACTTGATTTGACAACTTGGAGTTTAAAACAAGTGTGTTTTTGGAAAAAAATCTGTTTGATTGAAGGACCTTTTGATACATGTGATGATGTTTCCTAATTTTGATAGGAGAGATGTGCTTTACCTTGCGACTAGTTTTTAGATTTTGACAACTTTGTTTTACAAAGAACTTGCCTTGGGAATAGTTTTTGATACTCTGTTTTGATCTTTTGTTTGATGAAGTTCAAGCTAAGGAAAGAAAGCTTCCTCAATTGTTTTCAAATTTTTCAAAAATTGCCTCTATTTTGCCCCCTGTTTTCTTAGTTTTTGCGATGTGCTAAGCCAAAAATCGAATGCGCTATTTAATTTCCTCTACGCACTAGAGAACGAACTCCATGCACTAAGCTTCCCTCTGTGATGCGCTAACTAGTTATTTTGAATTTTTTTTTGATCTAAAAGGTCATGTGCTAATATGGGCTTCCAATGCGCTAACTGATGGTCCCGATGCGCTAATTCTTGATCCCCACGTGCTAAGCTATTGCTTCAATGCACCAGAATGTTTCCACAAAGTGCTAAGTTTAAACTGCTAGTTTTTTATTTTGATGACGTGCTAAAGTTCATACTCAATGTGCTAAAGTGAAGCTTGAGTGTGCTAAAGGATGGTTTCCATGTGCTCAGAAGTTGCTCTTACACACTAGACTGGCCTAATAGTTTGACTTGGTGGTTTTTCTGCAATTTTTGAACTTTATTTTTAATGATGATGGATGATTTTCTGAAGTAATAAATGAAAGCACGACACAAAAGAGGTAACTATTTTGTTTAGTCTAAACAATGAGTGTATGTTTTGTGAGGATGTGTTCAAATCCCCAATGTTTTAATAGGTTTCAGATACAACAAAATATAATTCAGTCAGACTCTTTATTCAAGGGTCATAAGTAATACCATAGCCCACTAGTCTCGATACTCTGTCAGCTCAAACAGCCTTGTCACCCCCTAGGGGGCACCCATTTTTTTGCCTTCTGCCATAAATTAACCCAAAGTGAATTGCTTCACAATTGAGTAGTTATGTTGGGAGATATATGGTGAGCGATCTTGGAGGCGGATTCTTCCCCACCCTTGCACTATGATATTACAAATATTTGGATACTGACTCGGCTCAAAGTTTCTATGCTAAAGTTCGTAATCAAGCTTCCTATTCGGTCGTCAGTGATAAACTGCCTCAGGAGGCTTCTCAACCTTTAGAACAAAGGCTTTACATATCTCAAGGATACTGGGGGAAGGCTAATCGCTGCGTGCAACCATTGAAAAGGACTTTCATCACTTTCCACCTTTGATTATAGTGGGTTGGAACACTTGGTGTCAAAGTTGTTTCCCACTTAGGTCGTTCCCTTCACACCAGCCAAAGAATGGCTTTAAGAGTTTTTCAACCCCTTGGGAAGGTAAGCCTACTAAAGGATTTAATGCAATAAACACTGAAAGCGTAAGAGTGGTCTAGCTTTTTTATCACCCTGTTAAGGGGAGAGCATATACCTTTCACTTTCGCAGCAAAGCAAACAAGTGTTCTTTTTAACCTTCTATTGTAATGATTTGGTAAAATATATATGGAGATGTTGCTCCACAAATACATGGTGTTCCTTTTATTTCCTCAAATCAGTGATTATCTAATCTAGGAAAAGAACTTGGTCAACAAAAGAAAAACTCTAATTTGACGTCAACAAAATAAAATTGACAAAAGAGGAAGAAGTTCCCTCTTTAACTTTGAATGAATCTAGACAAATGAAGTTCTTTTACTTTGCAAAAATTGAAATTGATCCTTTTTATGCACCAAAGGATGGTGAGGTTCTTTTTAAAGATTTTTGTTTGCAAAAATTAGAAAGATTATCTTGTTCTTTTTAGGGCCCAAAATGAAACTTTTTCTTCTAAGAAAGCAAGAAAGATTTTTTTGTTGTTCTTTTTACTTGCCCAAAGTAAAGGTGAGCTCAATTTTATTTAAACAAGAATTAAAAGACTTCAATTTTTTTACTAACTTAGCTAAGTTAGTAAAAAAAAATTCAAACTATTGTAACTCTTAAAATAAAAATGAGCTCTTACCTACAAGAAATTGTCAGAAATCCTGCAAAATATCAATTAAAACAATTAGAAAAACATTGGCTTTGTGGACTTCTACAAGTCTAAATTTAATCTCGGTTACAAATTAATTTTTGCCTTTTGTCTATGATGCACTACAAAAAGGACTGTATGCGCTACAGGATAACCGAGATGCGCTATCAAATAGACCAGAAGCACTGTAATGTTTTCTGAATGCACTGCTCTATTAAGTTCCCGCGCTGAGACCTACAGGAAAATGTTAAAAATTCTATGCGCTAAGTGATGGTTTTTACGCACTAGGAAATGAGTCCCATGCATCGAACAATCAGCTGAATGCGCTAGAATATTAACTAGATGTGCTAACGGATGTTCCCCACATGAGGATTCTTGTTTCTCGCGTACCTGCAAAAGTGGTTAGATTCAAAAAATGATTTGATTAATGGGGTTATGCCCCAAAGTGGGCGCCAGAAATGTATGCAGGAAAAGTGGTTCAATGAAACTTAAAATGTGAAAATGTTCAAAGGGCTTGTCCACACACCCATGGGACTCTTGGTGCAAGTTATGGAGCTATGAAGGATAGCTCAACTTCCCAAGGTGGGTTCCATGGTTCTCTATCTCACAAGATCCCTCAAGCCAATGCCTTTGCTCTCAGATCAATGAGCAAAGTGACTTAGGGATGACGAATGCAAGAACGAGGGATGATTTAGATTGATTTTAATAGGAATGCATCCTATTTATGCATGATTCTACAAATGAGTTGAACTAGATTATAAGATGACAAGGTTAGTAGTAATACTATCCTAACATGATATACTAATTATATGATTTAAGCTAATGATAATAGAAATGCTCTAAAATGCTTATTAGATTAATTCCTATTACAAAGAAAGGCTAGATGTATGCTAAAATTGAGTATAAGTGTGATACTAGAATCTTGGAGATATTTGAAATGGAGGAATGAGAGCTCTATTTATAGGGAAAATAGGGAAATGGATGGTCAAGATTGTAGGAGCTAATCAAGGGCCAGGATTGAAAGTTATCAATCCATGTCAACAATTTCCGCCAATGAAATGGTGACAACTGTCAACATAAGATTGGTTGAGAGGAGAGGTAAGAAGCATTAAATGCTTGAGAAGACCTCATGGTTACCTTAAAAGGTAAGGGTTAAGGTTAGGTTAGGGTTATCCAATGGATAAAGCTTTTACCCAAGGGGTAAACTCTTGTGCAAAGGTTAAAGGGATAACCATGGTCAAAGCAATGAATGCTTGATGAGACCCTTGGGTTAGATGAAGGTTGAGTTATGCAAAAATTCTCTAACCATGCCACTAAGGGTTAGTTAACCATTAATGGTTTGAAGACTTTGGGGACAAATTTGTAAGAGTCCTTCCAAATTTGGGGGTATTCAACAAGTTAGCTTATTGAAGGCATAAAGGCTTTAATGCCTTTTGAAGACTTTACTCCAAATTTGAGAAGTGACCTCCTCAAATTTAGGGAAAGGGGAAAATTGATGGGCTTAGGTTATTTGATTAGGATTAGATAGGTTCGAGAGGAATTTAGGAAGAGGGTTAGGATGCAAGTGGGAGATGTAGGAAAACGCAAGTGGATGAGAGATAATAGTATTTAATTAAAATAAATTGCTTAATTTCAATTTGGTTGCAAATTGGGGATTTAAATAAATTAGATTTATTTAATTGGGGTAAACTATTTAATTAAATGTAAATTTAATTAAAAAGTAGAGAGAAGGGTTTTAATTAATAAAATGATTTATTCAATTAAATGATATAAAGGGCTTAAGTGAATTTAAATAAATAAATTGAATAATTTATTTAATTAAATAGAAGAATGTGGGTGATTTAATTAAATTGGATTTAACTAAAAAGAGGAATGAGAATAAAATGAACATTAAATATTCATTTAGGAATATGGTCATTTTTATACATCTACATATACAAACCTAGAAGTATGCCACCAGAACCACCAACGTATGTTATGGTTAAGTTTGATACTTACTCTGGAATACCGTTCGATGCTCAAAACCCACAAACAATTCCTATCAGTGCAACACATAGAGGATCTACAACCCAGATACCACTGATATTGGCTTGGGCAATGACAATACACAAATCACAAGGTCTAACACTTGAAAAAACCACAATTGATATAGGTCCAAGTGAAAGATAGAAGGAGTATGAATAATGCCACCATTTACATATGATCGATATGAAAAAATGAAAAAGGGAAAACAAGTTGAAAAATGCAAAAATGAAGAAAATAGACTGAAAGCTATAGAAATAAGTTATTGTAACATATTATCATAAGCATTCTATTTTTTATGTAATAAAAATTTAATTTATTTACCTTATGTCAATATACAATAATCTTGTAATGTTTTTTTTATCAGGCCTATTTTATTCAAATGTATTACATCTATATGGTTATGTCATAATTGATTACATGTGTATCACTCTCAATTATTTTTATATACCATTATTTACTATGCCACTGGAATTTGCAGATGTAAGGTGCGAAACTAAATTGCTTTCAATAAATTACTTTTGTGTTGCATAGCAGGGGTTAGAATTCAACAAAAAAAATATGTTAAGACATATTACCATTACAGTTGATCACATGTTTGAACATAATGATCTTCAAATGATCCATAATGCAAAAAGAACTACCTTTTTGTCTTCCAAAATATTCCTACAAGAGAGAGGCTTAATTACTTATCGACCACCAGCTCTTAGAAATTCCAATCAGTTCTATAGAGATCCTGAAATCATAGAATTAATTAATTGTGAAAATTGTGATCCAATAGAGGTACAATTTGATTGAGGAGAAGTTTGGTTTGAGTTGCCTCCAATGAGACCTGAAATTGATTATCAAACTATATTCGAAGAAAATGGGTCGCTTTATTTAACAATAATCCTTAGAGGACCACATATGAGTACTATTGGCCTATCAAACCTACACTATCATGGACAACTATTTCATATGCAATTTGTATCTCAATCAAATAGTATATGGAATCGACAGCTCATAGATAGATGGAGCCTACAAGGAATTTTTTTAAATATACCATATTATGAACGCATACCTAAGATTGTCAGAGAACAAATTACGACATGGACACAAACAATTTGCAAATTCTATCCAAAAAGAAATCAAGACACTGGCACCTGGCATCTCCACCGATGCACCTTTGAGCACCTATATTGGTTTGACATCATCGATCCTACAATTGAAGATTTTATTTTGATAAATACTATCTAGACTACAAATGTTAGTGACTTTAAATAGAATAAACTACCAGAAATGGGATTTAAGTTCTCATTACTTTTAGTTAAATTTTTCAAAAATTTGACTTCTTAAATTTTTCTTATTCAATACTTATCTCATCTTAAAATTAAAACACTATTTATTTCAATGATCTATTTGAGAGGTATTATTTTTAACTTTTTATCGTATTTAAGAACTAAAGTTTAAAGGTTAAAATAAATTGGGATTTAATATTGTTGAAGAAATTAAATATGCTCGCCATTATCTAATGCATGCAACAATATTTTTTCACTTTATTTTCAAAAATAGAATATAGTTTCAAAATCCCATTATATGAGTCCTTACTAAGAGGTTGTGATTTATAAAGTACGTCATCAATATTTTCTTCCACTATGTATGTTTGTTTCCTCAATATGTGAATTCATATAAAGAGCATTACATAAAAAATAATACTAATTAGTGAAAAACAAAAAGGTGAAGAAAACAAACTACAACATTTAGAAGCAACTTCATTTACTATATTTCCATAAATATTTTATAATTTCTATAAAATATTTACATAATTTGATCCATAAATTATTATTCAAACCCACAAATATTGTAAACATATAACATTACAAACTATACCTGTAGATTGAACAAATATATAGTTGTCACAGAAAGATTTTACTTGATCATTCTTAGATATAATTTTATATTTAAAATTTTTTTAAAAGAATTTTATTATAACTAACTTAATTATAACCCTCTCACTATTTTAAATACTAATAAAAACTTAAACATTGAAAGTACGACTAATCTAACTTTAATCTTAATTTTTATAGCATCTATTAAAATCGAAGTTCTCTAACCATCCTATATTCTATATTTTTGAGAAAAAACCCAAAAGCATGTGGGCGGACCTAATAGAATGGTTGTTGTTAATGATTATAAGAAAATTGTCTACCAAACATTTCTCAAGAATGAAATTGGTATGTAAGAGTTGGAAAGACATCCTTTCAAAACCTCATACTTTGGGAAACATATTTTCAGATAATTATCCTCCAAAAATTAATTTCTTATTGCACTTTTTTCCATTTGAATCAAAAAGGATAAAATCATGGGTCATGAAAGGTGATGCAGATTTCTATAGAGTACCTGCAACAAAATTCCCAAAGTATTGCAAATGCATAGAGATGGTATCCAATAATATCTATTGTTGCTCAAAATGGATAAAAGATTTTGATTTCAATTTTTACATATATGACAAATCAAATGCATGTACTCCATCTTGGATTGAACTTTTTTCTATAAGAGGTATCGCAACAACAATACATACTGATTTTATGGCAACAAGTTATGTCTCCTCCACTAATTAGCTAATAATCTTGCTTGGAAAATACTACAAGAACTATAGTGGTCAATGCTATATTGAAATTATGAGTCAAAATCAGATTCATGGAATCAAATATATGTTGAAAATTCATACTATCCATTGGCAAGAGGTTTTTGTTGTAAGGGAAGATTTAACTGGATGAGAAATTATACAAACAATGGTGAGATTGTTGAATTCAACTACACTACATTAACTTGGATAATAATTGCATCACCAATAGATACTACTAGAAAGTATGCACCAATTGCATAATTTGACTCTCATGAAGTACAAACAAAAGTTTATGAAAATTATTTTGATGTTATGATTCACTAGAAGAGTTTTACTATGTCTTGGGAAATATCTGGATGTGACAGTTGGATTGTGTTGGTTGAAAAAGAATATCATCAAATGTGGAAATTAGAAACAGATAATGAAGAAGGTGAAGAAACATATAAATGGTGTCCTTTTCACATTGATTTACCTAAGAAAATTTACAAGATAGCAGTAAATAATAATGGATGCATATTAATTATGGGAGAGAAAATATCATTATATAATACTGAAGGAAAAATACTACAATCCATTGAATTAGAAAAGTTTAATCCACAACTTCTTATTGAAACCAATAAGTATGGAAATTATATACCATTATTTTGCACGCCTTTAGATTGTATGAATATATGGTGGCCAGAATAATTTGTCCACTACATTGTATGAAAGTGTAAAAGCAATAATCACTTATAAAACTTTATATTTTTCATGTGGAATGAAAATTATATTGCAATTGACTTTATTTAATTTCAGATATAATTTTACATATATATATATATATATATATATATATATATATATATATATATATATATATATATATATATATATATATATATATATATATATATATATATATATATATATATATATATATATATATATATATATATATATATATATATATATATATATATATATATTGAGAAAAGGTGGCAGTGCCACTTAATATTTTATTTATATATTTATTTATATATATATATATATATTTTTGAGAAAAGAACTAGAAAGAAAAAATCCGATCCTTGCTCAATATTACATAGAAAGGTTGTGAAACTTAAATCCCTAATATGCCACAAAAGTAAAATATATCTCGTAATGTCTAGAATACCAAATGTCGCAAGTCATCTCCAATTATTGAATGCTTGTTGAAGTATGTTGACCAAGATGAAGTCTGAACCAAAACATCATGAAAGCTATACACATTTACATAGTTATCCATAGTCTACCTCGCTTCATAGATCCATTCACATAATTCAGATACTACACAACCACATAACCTTGCAATTATAATACCTCACATACCAACTTTTTATCATTATGAAAACATCTGTATAACCATGTACAATATTATCCTGTACCCATGTCCTCCAAAATTATTTTTCTAAGGATTGGAAAAGAATCGAGATCACAATTCAAACCCATCATATTAAGTTCTACCTTGGAACTTCCCATATTTGCCAAATGATCTGCAACCCGATTTCCTTCTCTATATACATGTGAAACAGTAAAATTTACAAATGTATCAATGAGTGCCCAGCTTGTTTAAGCAAATATCTTATCTGCCAATTGTCAATATTTCTCTTTATGCAATCGTTGATAATAATAGTTGAGTTGCCTTCAATGTGAATACAAGAGATGTTCAATTTTTTAACTAGTAGAATGCCTTCCAGCAAAGCATATGCCTCTGCGTAGTTGTTAGTACCTAGTGGAATGGAAACAAATTTCAAAGAAAAAACACACCCTGTATGGTCCCTAATGCATACTCCTACTTTTGCATCACCCGGGTTCCCTTTACAGGAGCCATCAAAATTCAATTTAAAATGTGTTGAATTCAGAGGACACCATTTCACTTTATTTCTATCAATTTTACTAATCCTCACTCTCAGAAAGCAAGGTGATATGGGAATAGTGATGCCCTTCTAGCAATTAATAACTTGACTATCCCAAGAAGTAAATTCCCTACTTGGATTGAACTGATTTGAAACATGAGCATTAACCAGTTCTGATACTAATTTTTTAATGTAATCAAAAACATCAGAAAGAGGAGATGTCTGTTTTCTAAAAATATGCTTATTTCTTTCCCACTAGATTGACCATACTACTGTGGATGGGATCACTTTCCAAATGCATGCAAAAAGAGAGGATGGGTATAAGATTGGCTAGGTTTGGAACAAATCCCATACATTATTTGGAAGAGGGATGATAAAGGAAAGTTTAGCAAGCACAAACATCCAACAATTATGAGAAAAATCACATTGGAGGAGGAGATGATCTAACATTTCATTATGCTCACCACAAAGTACACAGGAAAATGGAGGTGCAATGTTCAATTTATCAAGTCTCTCATTGGTAAGTATTCTCTTGTGTAGAGAAAGCCAAGCAAACATCCCTGCCTTGGGAATAATATTGTTGTTCCAACAAAAGTTATAATCTCTTTGTGAATAGGATTGAACTGACTTCTGATGAATTGCTTTCTACCCTTCCTTGATAGAGTACTTTTCATTCTTTGAAGGCACCATATCAATTTGTCTGAACCATTAGAGATAAAAATGATGCGGTTCTTGATAATCAAAGAAAATTTTACCTTTTGAGCTGGGGATATTGGGAGTGAAGCTGGATTATTCCAAATGACACGATTTGAAGGCTTCTCAAGACCATATATGTAATCATAAAGGTAAGATCCCCATTGAGTAATAAATATGGGGATTGCATTTACTAGAGATTCCTCAAGATTAAGGGGGGGGAGACCACTCCATGAATCATCCCAGAAGTTGACATCTTTGCCATTATGTACTTACAAAGATAAATATCTAGTAATCACATTCCTAGAAGCCATCATGAAGTTCTAAACCGTAGAGCCTGATGGAGGATCAAGGATAGTAAAAATACGTGATGGGGTAGGAGTATCTAAATACTTTTCTTGCCTAATTTGACACCACAAAGCTTGTGGTTTTACATAAATATTCCAAACCAACTTTTCCCCAAAAGCCTTGTTCCTTTTTGAAATATCGTGTAGACCAACCACGCTCGTAGATTTACTTGTAGTCATTTTGTTGAGAGATACAAGAGAGATCTTTATCTTTTGAAAGATTACCTTTTCAAATAAAATTTTGAATAATTTTCTCGATATGGGAAACAATAGATTTTGGGGCTTGAAGGATTAAAATGTAGTAGTTTGGGATTGTAGCCAAAAGAGTTTTGATGAGAAGGATTCTGCTTGATAGAGATAACCATCTAGCTTTCCACACATAAATTCTTCTTTTTGAATCTGTCAATCACATAATTCCAAAAAGAGGGTTTCCCTGCTCCGATAAAGAAAGGGATGCCGAAGTACGAAGATGGAAGAGAATCCACTAGAAATCCCAATGTCTGGATAATGTTGTTAGACACCTTTTCAGAAGTATTAAATATGAATAGTTTAGATTTCTGAGCACTGATTTTCTACCTAGATCCGGAAGTATATATGTCCAACATTTTCTTAATATGCCTTGTTTCTTGAATGTTGGAACAACCAAATATAAGTGTATAATCTGCAAATAAAGTGTGGGTGATGGGAATTGAAGTATTAGGGATGCATACCCCCTTAAAAAGACCCAGAGTCAGTTGTTTATTCACCAATAAGCTAAAAGCTTTTGTCATGATGATGAAGAGAAAAGGTGATAGTGGATCACCTTGTCTAACTCATGGAGTGGCTAAAAAAAAACTAGAAGGATTACCATTAATAATAAATGAGAAATGTGCACTAGAGAGACAATTTTTGATCCATTTGCACCACTTATCCAAAAAGCCAAACTTCTAAAGCACTCACAAAAGAAAAGACCAACATACTTTATCATACGCTTTTAACATGTCTAATTTAGCTATGAAAGCAGGGGACTGTGAAGAGTTAATTATGTGCAAAGCTTCATGGACCACAAGCACACCTTCTGATGTTTCCCTACTAGGAACAAAACCTCCTTGTTGAGGAGATATTACTTTGGGTATCAAGGATTTTAATCGAAGATAAATAGATTTTGTGAAGATCTTGTAAATTGTATTACACAAGGAGATAGGCATAAAATCTGAAAAAGGTTGAGGGTTGTTGGATTTGGGGATAAGAGCAAGATGGGTTAAATTGAAGTTCTTGAGTATAAAAGATTTTTGTCTTGACTCCTCCAAAGCCATTAAAAGATCAAAACTTAAAACGTCCCAACACTTTTGAAATAATAGCATGGTGAAACCATTAGGGCCTGGGGGCTTGTCAGGAGCCATCAAAACTACCACCTCTTGAAGTTCAGCAAGAGAGAAAGGTTGCATCAGATAATCATTATCACGTTGTGAAATCAGACAAGGGATGGAATCTAGCAATACCTCAACACTGGACTCCTCAAGAAAAAAGGGAGGATAAGGAGCAAGAAGATTTTTAAAGAAGAGTTCAACCTCTTCCCTAATTTCTTGTTCATTAGTTAATTCTATCCTTGAAGAAGAGGCATTTATAGAAAAGAGAGTAGATGTAGCTTTCTTAATCTTTGCAGATGCCTGAAAGAACTTTGTATTTTTATCCCCATATTTTAGCCATAGCTCCCTTGATTTTTGTCTCCAATACTCCTCCTCTCTAGAGCACAATTCTTCCTAGTATCTTTGTAAATGCTTCTTCCTTGAGAAGGTTTTAGGTTTAATCCCATTAGAAAAGATAAGTTGGTTGATGTCCTTTAATTCGTTCTCTACATTTGGTTTCTCTATAAAGAGGTTTTTGAATACTTCCCTATTCCAAACTTTGATATTTGCTTTTACAAACTATATTTTCATATAAACTTGAAACATTTTGTTCCTCCTATAGAAGGGGGCACTTACCCACCATTGACGAAGCAGAGCATGAAAGTGTGGGTGTCGAAACTAGATTCTTTCAAATTTAAAAGAAGGACTATGATGAGAAGCTTCATGTTTATCCAAGCATAATGAAATAGGAAATTGGTCAGATCTAGGGAATGATAGAATATTAGAGCTACAAGTATATTTCTGAAGGATCCATTCATATGAAGTGAAAAACCTGTCCAATCTTCTTGCTATTTGAAGGGAAGTTCTCTAGTTTGTCCATGTAAATTGACCATTATAAAGTGAAATGTCAGAAAGGGCGTTATCAGACATGAAAGATCTAAAGTCATCAATCACCTTAGAAGAAATAGGGTTACCTCCCTCTTTCTCATCCTGAGACAAAATGGCATTAAAATCACCTCCTAAGATGATTTTCTCAGCTCCTTGCTGATGGATTTGATAAGATAAGGTATTCCAAAGAGAATGTTTCTCATGGGGAGTTGTTGGACCATAAATATTAAAGAGAAGAAAGGATAAATCAAAAATTTCAATAAGAATAAGTTGCCAATTTGTCCCTTGGTTTAAGGTTTTTGCTTTGATTATCTTGGGATTCCACAATGTCAGAATACCACCGGAAGCCCCTACAATAGGAACATGTATGAAATCCCATAAAGTCCATTTTTAAAAAATCTTTTGAGAGGCTTCATTAGAAAGCTTTTTTTCTTGCAATAAAATGATGTCTACTTGGGAGGAATCCAGAAGCTGCTTCTTCCATCCCCTCTTGTCAGAGGCATTCAAACCAATGACATTCCAAGATATGATCCTCATTGCACCCGAGAAGAAGAACATGTTCTTCTTGGTCTTGGTTGGGGTAAAAACTTGTCTACAATTGTAGATTGGATACCAGTTGCGATCTCTTCTTGGATTTTAAGAATCTTGGGCTTTTGACCACTTTTTTTAGGTGTTTTCGTTAACAAAGGAGATGAAGAGACTGATTGAGCAAGAGGAAGATGTTGAGAAAAATCAAAGTCAACCTATGTGGGAGGTTGAAAAGGCTGATATGAATTATGTTCAACCACAAGGTGATCAACATGACTAAACTCCAAAATGGGTGGTGAAGTATTAAGAGCGAGAGGCATAGCATCAACAAAAGGAACATCCTAAATTTTTTGGGAATTCCTCAAGTGCAATTTCATCAATCAAGTTTGATACAACAGAGATAAGGATATCATGTGCCATTAATTCAATATTTGGAGCATTCGGTAAGGGTCCAACAGTGGGAAGATTGCAATCAACCACATGGAAAGGTTGACAATTAAACATCAAGCTATGAATCAAATTATCCTTTGCATTCTATGAAATAGAGATTTCCTGCTCTTGAGAATCTATGGGTCCCATGGAAGTTAAACTCAGAAAAGAAGAAGTGACCTTCCTAAAGAGAGAGGAAGCAAATATGTTCTTGTACAACCAATCAATCAAGATTGGAGAGCAGTGGATCTTAAAATATATTTTCTTGTATCTACCCACAAATTTTTGTAGAGAACATGAACCAAAGATAACAACCTGGTATTGAGGAGAATTCTTCCAATTGGAGGGCCTTGTTATTTTTTCTTTTGGAAGTAAAACATCTATCATACAATCTAAAAATAATTGAGAAAGAATCATAGAAAGAAGAGGATTTGCCTGTAACTAAACACCTTGGAAAGGTCTTGCAATATTATCAACATTCTTTAGAGGTACAGGAACCTCTGATAAGTCTATTTTACATATGTTTTTATTAGATGTTTCATATTGATTTATAAATAGTAAATATTTGATGATTCAGAGAGAGATTTTAAAAAAATTTAAAATATATTTGGTTTGTCTATTTCTAGCGTATTTTTTGTAAATTTTATATCATACTCAAAAAATTTAGTTTACAAGGTAGAATAAATTGGGGTTTTATTATTCGACAAGAATGTTAATATGATCACTTTTATCGTATGCATGCATCAAAATATTTGTACTTTTTATTTTGAAAACTGGAATATATTATGAAAATTTCATTGTATGTGTTATTAGTGAGAGCTTGATGTTTTCAAAATAACTCATCAATATTTTCTTCTACTTTATATGTTTATGTATCTTTGTTACTAACACAAAACCAAATTTAACCCTAACAATATATGCAACTCAATATTATTTTAAAATAAAAAAGATAAATCTTGACCTGAATAATGAATAACATAAATTAAATGATAATATTAAAAGAATTATAATTCTTCATGTAAACCTAATTAAACATCAGAAAAATAATTAAAATAATTATCATCTGCTCAATATTAATTATTGAACAAAATTTAACTCTAACTCTAAACGTACTTGCACAATAAATAAAATTGAACCCTAATCCTAACCTGAGAAGAAATTAACATTACAATTTTATAATGATTATATTTTAATTTGGGTTTACCTTTACTAAGGGTCAAATTGTTTTGTTTTATAAATCTATCTTATTAAACTTAAATTATTTAGGTTAAATAAATTATCAATTTCCCTTTAAATTGATTTAAATAATTTAAATGAAAAATATTATTAAATTTACAAAAGTATTATTATTATTATTATTATTGAGCCGATGGGGAAATTTTGATCTCCCTCAAGATGTATGTATTGGTTGCATGGGATTTTTTGGGTTTGATGGTTTTCTTTCCTGATTCTTTCCCTCATGAGCTATCAAATCAGGTTTTACTATTAATAAAATTATAGTGGTTCATCAATTTAAAAAAAACAAACATTGAATAATGTTTAATTTAAATTATTAAAGTAAAATATTTATTATTTTACATTTCATTTGATTTGAAATAAATTATTCTTTACTTATTAAATTATTATTATTATTATTATTATTATTATTATTATTATTATTATTATTATTATTATTATTATTATTATATTTTATTATCTTAAATTTAATTTTTTATGTGTTGCACGTGCCAATGCTACTAGCGCGCACACACACACACACACACACACACACACACACACACATATATTAAGCTGAGTGATATCTCAAGGCTTTAATTTTTCTATTATTTCAAGAACTTAATTTTATTTCTTGAAAATTAAAGCCTCGATATCTCTCAGCTTAATTTATATATATATATATATGCTAGTACTAATTCAATTGTACTTATTGGAAATTCCAAAGACACATCATATGAGATGAGATATTTGTTAGGGAAAACAATTCATAAATCTATCTTTAACGAAAAGAACTGACCTCACTTATCCACTTAGTTTACTTAATATTTGGTTTTAATTTTTTTAAATACTATAAAACATTATTTTGAGATTGAAAATACTATTTTAGGAAGATTTTTTTTAAAGAAACCTGTTTTCACAAAATATTAAATTTTTATATTATATTTTAATTTATACAAATTATATATTATAATTGTATTTGTTATTATGTATATCTTATTAAATTATATATTTAAATATGTACATATAAAATATGATATCACGATGACTTACCGTATGGAAGTTGTGTTGATGTGTGTGTTTTTTACAAATTTGCATTTCTTTAATTCTAAATTTAAGTAAAGAATAGTTTTAAATATTGGATATTAGTTATATTGTTACGTATTTCAATAATGATATTTTTTAAAAATTTGGGATGTTTAAATCTTTACAAATTTATTTACTACTAAAATTTTTTTTGAAAGCTGACATTTGATTTCACAAAAAAATCATAGAATTACTAGAAATGTTAAATAATTTGGATAAATAAAAATTATTTCACTAAAATTATGATTAACATCAATAATACATGATGTAAATTACTTCATTTCAATTGAATCTAAAATTTATTTTTCAAGTTGTGAATATGTATAAATAATATCACTAATAAATGTAGTTTTCACAACCTAATTTTATACCCTCCAACATAATGATTAAAGTATATATTTTACTATCAGCTAATAATTGCACCTTTGTTTTGGTGCAAGCGCTAGTTGGTATCTTAGTGTGGAATAAGGGAAAGAAAAAAAAAGTGCAATGTGAAATGGGGAGGGGGAGAAAAGAAAATTGTCAGAACTCATAGTTAGCCGCACATATATAATATGTAATATAACAATCATATAATATATAATATGTAATATAAAAATTATGATTGTTATATTTTCAAATAGGCCCTTCTAGTATTCATGGTGATGGTCACATGGTCACAAGAAATGCCATATAGTTCATCTCTATAAATTCCCTCATGTACTATGGAAATGGCAGGATCAAAGTTTATTTCTGAGTTTGATTGTACAAAAGTGTCCCCATGGAATTCAAGAAGCTGTCCAACGATGCAAACTTATTAAAATTAGGTGAGAGGCGTGTGGCAAAGATTTATCTCTAAGCATGAGCTCAGTGTATGAGACACCAATATCAATAGAATATAAGAGATGAAATGTAGATCTTCAAGGATGAAAATAGTGCTTCTTTTTTATCTAATCAACTTGATAACTTCATTACACAATTTATATGATCTTCAAATAAAATTGCATAATGATTGAGATACTATCACATAGAATTACCCAAACACTTGCACATCTATCACTTATTTTTAATATTTATTAATAGACAAACTAGGAAAGAACCTATATCAACTATATTAATGAGTTACAATGGTCATTATGTCAACCTTGAACATAATAATATTATCAAAACTCATCCACAAGAAGGTTCATTAACCAAACATGTAATAGGATTAGTGCAAAAGTTGACACATTGCTCCAAAAGAGGGAACACACTATTCATTACCCAACATAGACTTATTTGGCCACAACAATCATCTGTATGCTTCATCAGACTGGTACATATTATAATCTCTTAGTGAATAAATCTAAAACATCAACATAGTCTGTAGTACCCCTACCGTAATCGATCTCTAACCTTGGTTTAATCTTGATCAGTTTATCGTGATATTATGATTATAATCAGATGTTGATTTTACGCATAGCTATTGATGTGGTTTTCTCACTAGTTTTATGCTAGTTGTTTAGTGTTCTTATTTCATGGTATTCATCGAGCTAACGCATTCATTAAGTTATTATATATGTATGCATGTATGATCGTTGGTTGCAGGAGATTTCAGGTACGAAGTCGCATGAGTGCGAGGTTCGTCATCACCTGGTTTTGCAGGTTTGAGCATACCTTTTAATCCTTAGAGTTGGATTAGGTGGTCGTAAGACCCTAGTCGACCTTAGTCGTGCTCAAGTGAGCATCGTCAGTCGTCGTCGGTAATCCCTTCTTGCTTGGGTTTGCGAGTCGTCTGTTTGGTTGACTTTCTCGATTTGCGTGCTTGGTGTGTTTGGTTAATTGGATTAATTAGTCCTTAGTAATTTGTTGAGAATTTATGCGTTTGTGCAGTGAAGATTAATGGATTAAATTGATTGAGAATTCGTTATGCGTTTTTCGTTGTTAATGAATTGCTTGTTTTAAATTGGGAGTAAATTTGAATTAATGTCTGTTTTTGAATATTAAATGCATTATTTATATATGTTGTCGAAAAAGAAAGTTTGTTTTTATTATCGCAATAGATTGATTGTGTTCTGTTGGATTATTTAATTTGAATGGCTAAATTTGATTAATCGAGAAAATCGAATTTTGAATTGATAAAGCAAGTTATATTGTTGCTAGTAGAAAAGGATAAAATTTTGAGGAATTAATTGTCAATAAAGTTTTAAATTCCAAAAATAGAAATTTTTGGGTCAACTCTTCCATATAACCCAATTTGGGGAAATTGGAAGGCATGGACATTTTGGGAGAGAATTTTGGTTGGAGAAAATTTTTGGACAAAATTGGAGGTTTTTGGAGAGGAAGATGGTTGGTTTTGATCTGGCAGGACTGGGCTCTCCCTCAGCCATACCAGGATTGCGATTTGAGGTAGGATTCTGAACTGGTTATTGAAAATTAATTAGATTGCCCACTTGATTTGGCTGGAGATTTTAATTTGGGTGTGTATTCTTCCATTCTGGTTTGGGTGTTTGAAACCCTTGGATGTTTGTATAGAATGAGGATGCCATCAAGAAGATGTGATATCTAAACCAGACATTCAAAACCGAAACCATATTGAAATTAAATCCATTTGCAAGCTCGGTAATGGGCGTTTGTCTTTACAGTTATAACTGTGTTTTTTTTAGGAAATGGAAACATTTATTTTTTTTTTAATTTCCGAACTGTGTGTTCGAAGAAAAATTTTAAACGTTTTTGACAAAACGAGCTGGGCATTTAAATCAAGTTTGTTTTTTTTATCAAATCCCATTCTGGGATTGTAAACCAACTATGTGTTTTAATTTAAAATTTAAACATATTACTTTTTTGAATCTGGGCGTGCGTTTTTCGCTGTAGGTTGGGGTTTGGGAGAGCGGGGAGCGGAGCTCCACCCGCTCCCCTCCCCTTCCCCCGCGCGTCCTCCCTTCTTTCCCCACTCATGGCTTTGTTTTCGCCTCCCCCGAGCTTCGCCGTGCGCGGTTCTCCCCTCTGCTCGCTGTGTGGGTTACGGTGGCTGCGGCCCACGGTGGTGGCCGCAGGGGCCACGGTGGCCGTAGGGCGCCGTGGCACCTGCGGGCACCACCGTGGCGCCGCCCACGGAGTGTCTTCCAGGCGTGGCGGCTAGGGCACGGCCCGCCCCCGCCTGTGTGTGAATAAACACTTTGTTTTTTTTGTTTAATGAATAAACACGGTGATCATAGTTTATGTTTGATGCGTAGTTGTCTTAAACGATATTTGAAATGCGTTTTTTTATGTTTTAAATTAGTTATAAAATGAATTTCTTTAAAAGGTATTTCCTTCTATCATTCAAAAAGAAAACATATGATATTTTATATCATTTTAATGATAGTTATTTTATTATTAGGATAATTAGAATTGTAAGTACGACTAAGATATTATTGCTTAAAAACGTAATAGAGAACAATCTGTTTTCGGGAAATCGTCTTAATATGATGGAATTACTATTGATAAGGTCAAATGCTATATAAGAACATATCAGTTGAGTAATTGGAAAGTAAGTGATATATTATCGTGGGTGTTTGAATTTAAACGATATGCCTTGGAAGTGAGTATCTCCATTTAGATTCTCTTTCTACATTTTTATTTTCGTAATCCGTATTATGTAACTGGAATTGAAATTTATAATCTGTTGAGATTGATGTTAGACTAGTAGGTCTATGATGCTTGTTGGAGATTAAATATCTTATTTTAATTGTTTAATGGTTGTCTGAAGTTGATTTTCATGAATTTGGTTTAAGAACTCATTGTGGCTTTAAATTGCCTGTTCGATGCTTGAACCTTAGGAGTTAGAAAACCAAGAACAAATTATTCCTTGATGAGGTAGATTACTGTAAGTTGTTTTAGATCTCGTAGAAAACTTGATCGATTTTAATGATTAAATCAATTTGAGGAAATATTGTCCTTTTTGATTATTGCCTTGCGAGTTGAATTACTGTATTCGCTTTAATTTACGAAATGGCATGTTTTGCTTGTTTAAAGGACCCTGTCGTAAGGATGATTTGGTGTTCCTGTTTTAGTCCTCGATTTCCGAGTTGACTGTAGTATTGTGATGTTTTCATAATTGGTCATATCCTCTTTGTACGAGTCGAATGATGATTCGTGGTTAACCTTATTTGTCAGGTCTCTAGTTGAGTATCGTCAGTAAGTGTTCACCGTTGAATTGTTTTTGACCTGATGATTGTATCTTCTTGAACTCCGTTCGTCTTGCCATGTGTATTCCGTGGTTTGAGTTCGTCTGAGTTAGTCTAGTGTCGTATGGGAAAGTGGCTTTCGATTGGGGGCCGCGCCCAAAGTGGCTGCTGGGTAACCCATCGAAAGTGAGTCTAATAAGTGATAACCTAAGTAGATTAGAAAATAATCTCTAAATAAGATAATGTGCCTCACACATGGGACGAATGCTATCATAGATTCGGCATGCTGTGAGAAGGCCTAAAATGGCAAACTACCTTCCTTGTCTTCACGAGAGGATGTGTGGGTCCACATGAGGCTTGGATGGGCCGGAAGTTCGGATTAGGTTGCCAGGGTTACCAGTGTATGGGCCGGGACCTATGAAGACTTGCCATGGTATCCATACCAGGTTGTGTGATGACACTTGTCCCTACGTTCGCTAGTGTGTTGTCGTTTTGTCCTGCTTTGAGTACCTTTGAGAGTCGTCCTTTTGGTCTCTGCCCTTGTGAGTGTCGGTTTCAGGTTAGACCTTGGGTGGTGATGGCTCAGTTTTATGGATGTTCTCATGGACTCTTATGTTATTAGCTTTGATTATGTTCAGCTGGATCCTGTTCTTTGTAAGGATCGTTTATGTATTATTGACCGTTGTGGTCGTTGTATATTGCTTATGTATCGCCTTGATGGCTAGATTGTATAGTGTAACCTCTTGTACTCTTAACCTTATTATCTATCAGAGGGGGTCTTGCAGTTGAGCAGACCCGGAGATGTAGCCCTTTAGGGGTGAACTCCGAGATCATTATGGTGTTATGTGATGTATTCTCTTGTGTTTCTTTTATTCAGCTTATTCATGTATGATTAATTTATGTAAAATGGTTAAGTGGATAATGGAATTAACTTTAAATGCTTATATTCAGTTCTATCTTGAATGCCATGTGGATCGAATGCATAATTGGTTGAGATGCGATTTATCGTAATGCATGTGGGAAATCGTCCGTTTAATGCAATAAGTTGGAACATGGAATAATGCATCTTAGAGTAATGAATTGTACTTAGTTGATGTTAAGGAATTTAAATATGCTAGGTAAGATCTCTTATGTTTTCGATGAAAATCCTAGTGTGTTAGAATGTTATATGTATGGGGTGTAATTTTAAATGAAAAGATTGAATGAAGTTTATGAATGGATCTTAAATGATGAATCTTGCTTGTGATTTATATTTCCGTCCTTTGAAGGAAGTTTATCCTGTTTATGAAATTATCTCGTTATTAAGATATTCAGCGTAATGGATTGATTGTGTGAGTTAAATGAATTGTGGGATTTAAGTAATCTCGTTGGGAAACTCTTTAGGTGTTAGTTGAAGTCTTCCGCTATGTAATCTGAATCTTTGATATCTTGTTGCATCTTATGTGTTGTAACTTTAAAAAAAAAAAAAATTGCACTCTATTCTTGTTATTTTAGCTTATCCCTTCGGGGTTTCCTGGCGGGGCATTACATTTGGTATCAGAGCCCATGTTGCAAACATTGGGATCTCTGGTGTCGCGTGTGCCCACTATTGGTGTGAGGTGTATCGACCTTATGTGTATGCTTGTCCTCCTCTTGCATGTGAGTGATTGAGCAGACCTTAGCTGGTGTGTAATGTGTGTGTGTTCACACCTGGTTTTCGCCTTCTTGATGTTGGTGTTTGAGTGCTTATTTGTGCATTGTGTGCTTATTGATGTCTGGGTCTACGATTACTATTATTTGGAAAGAGAGTCGTATGTACCCTTCCTTAGTGAGCGTTGTACTCTTTAGACTAATCCATTTGGATTGGTCCATGCTTGTCTTGAATCTGAAAGTGCGAATTATGTTTGTTTAAAGATTATGATCTAGCTTAGTGTTGTCCACTTGAAAGTCTAGTGTGGCTATTATTGAATGCTTATTTTGCAGAAAAATTAAATGATCATCACCATTCCTCTCTCTCTTCTGAAAATTGAAATGATTGATATGCGTAATTATCTTTGATTTGAATTTCATGTTGCAAGAGAAAAGAGTGTGACTTCTTGAACCCTTGCATGAGCCTTATGTCGTTTATGTTTTTAGATTATTAAAGGGCTATGGGTTTAAAATTTATATTGGGTGATGGGAGAAAACTGCATGTGTATGTTTAAAGAATTCTCCATATGTATGTTGTAGGAGTAGCATGATTAAATTCTACCTTATTAAGGTGCATTGATATGCGAATAGTTGAATTATGTGAAACTGCTTGGTTTGTAGAAGGTTAAAAGGAGCATGATTATTGTAGCTTTGAGAGAGTAATAATGTGTCTTCTGAAAGATTGTCTTATGTGTTTCATTAACCAGTTTAATTGAAGATTTATTTTAGCAAATGCTCCATTGAACTCGCTTTTGGGTATATGTAATAACCTTAATGTGTTTAGAAGGTGCGAATGGAAAAGCTTGTTTGATGTGTATGCATTAATATGTTCTAGTTGGTCAATAGCTCTTTGCTTATCTTTGATCGTAATGTGATCTTCTCTAATAGGTTGCAAATGACGGCATGTGTCTGAATTGTATTATTTATGTGAGTGTTCTTATGAGGTCTTGCATTATCGAAAGATTGCCTCTCTTGATCTCTGCCTTGTTTGGAAAACTAGAACCTCTTGTTGCAACCATAATCATTGGAAATGGTTTTGTTAGACTGATTGTCATCCTTCTAATGGTAGCGAAATGAAAACCGTGTAATTGAAATGATAGGCTTATAGTGAGAAGTTTAATATTATAGCGTGATCTTGATTGATCTTGTGTCCTTGTAGGAAATGGTTTGGTTATCAAACTCTTTTTCCCTTCTCCTTGCCTAATCATAAGATTTTTAGAAATGGTATTAAGGAATGCTTTGAGTTAAATAGAATGTTTATAAAACATGTGAAATTGTGTGTTTGCTTTTGGCTTCATAGTGATAGATGAAAGTCTTAAGCTTTAGAAGTGAACTTGCTTAGCTAGTAATTTAGTTATGAATGCTTAGTAAGATTCGAGAAAGATGTAGGAATAATGTCATTTCCTTATGTAATTGTGAATTGTTAATGAATTCAATACTTGAATCTAGAGTAAACGTGATTCAGTTATTTATATAGAAAGCGTAATTGGAATCTTCCTTGAATAGATGTTAGCGTACTGAAAAGTATTCCCCGTAATGTGACTAAACCAGTATTGGTGTTTTATGTGCATTGTGAGAAACCAGTGCTTATCTTGTGTGCCCATGGGTTGGTGAAGTAATCAACCATGGAGAATATGTTGTTTATGAGTATGGGAAACCATACTGTTTATGTAATGTTGCTTATTTGTTCCCTACTGAGTACCAAACCTCAGGTTGTGGGTAACTCGGTATGTTAAGGGGTAGTATTCGAAGCGACCGTTCCTTGAATAGTATGGATTGGCGTGCGAGTAATGTCGACGCGAAGCGACATTAGCTTCTCTACTTCGAGGAATGATATAGTTGTTCTACTAAACTGTATCAAGGTGTACTCAATACTTTCCCTTTGATGAACCTATTTATAGGTTTATGTGTGTCAGCTTATTCTCTTCCTTATCTGAGCATATAGATGGTAGTTTTTGTGCATATTGTTGGATTCTATTGGAGTATCTGCTGCCTTGTCTTCTTGAGAGGCGTGTTATTATTCTTACATAAGTTGCCAACTGGCCTATGTTGGTAGACTTGTGGGTGGACCAGAGTCATGTATACCTCTGACTTACGGCGAGTATCCTTCTAGATACGTCACTATGCGGGATGTGGCTTGCACGTGCTTTTTCCGCGAGGTGCACTACCATGCGGGATACGTCCATTGTGTGTTTTCTCCACTTGGGGTATTGCCATGCCACGTGACGACGTGATGCGGGGTGATGTCGAGGTGCACACCGCCATGCCATGTGGATAGTGTGACTATGTCGCACCACATGATGAGCTACTGCAATAGCTAGTCAGTTGTTCCTTCCTTCCTCGTTGGTGGCTAGATGCTAGTCACACAGTGCTGTTATGTGCAGTTGTGATATTCTTTATATTTCTTTGGGGATCAGCAATTTATTTTACTTTGACTTTGAAGGTTTAGCCACGATCTTGTGATCTTTTGCACTTTGATTTGGTGTTGAAATTCCGGATTATTTTCTTGCCTTACTGTTGGAATTGATGATTTATTATCTTTATTCATCTATGCTTTGGTGGCTAAACTGGTTTATCCTTATTGTTTTCGGATGCTGGTCTTGTGTCGAGATGTGAAATTCCTCTCCAAGGACGTATGATACGGAATTGGTAGAGTGTGTGCGAGGAAGTTGTTGTAGGGAACCGTGAGGATGGGGGTATGTGAGGCTATGTTGCAGCTATGATCCACTACCTACCTTGTGTGGTGACTATCTCTTGGAGGCTAACCACCTTGCACAACAAGGGATATTCACAAAGGTCTTGTATGGAAGGTAGCACCGCCATGGTGTGCCTAGCATCATCAAGCCTTTGAGTGAGATATTGGATTCTTATGATCATATTGTTGTTCTGAGATCAGTCATAGAGATGCTGATCGTGCATGTTATCCTTGCCGAACATTAGACATGCTCACATGTGGCCTTTTGTGTTATGCATTCCAGTTATGTGAATGGTTATTATTTGTACCTTGGAGTAAATTGTGTTAACTTGTCACTATGTTATGGGACATAGTCTTTGGAAAGGTTTTCTTATGCCTGGCAAGTGTAACCAATTGAGTTATTTATGTTGCTCTTATTTCATGAAAGTTGATTTGGTTATAGAAATTGATATTTTCAGCTAGTTCTATGTTATTAAATTTTATGATAAAGATGGATTGGTAAAGGAAATTGATCTTATGGCATGTTTTTCTGTCATTTTGATCGATGATTATGGTAATTGTGGTTTACCTCTTTAAAATGCTTTAATTTGATGTTACGAAAGGAAGAAAATTCTTGTTTGTCTGCTATGCTTGTGGATAATTCCTGGAATATATTAAGGAATGTATGGTTTTAGATGTATTTGGCCAATGGATAATGGCGTTTGTAAAGGATTTTGCAATAATATTTCATTTATTTATGAAAAGATTTCTATGTGCAATTTGATCTTTGTTGAATGAGTTTCAGGGCTGATGCGTACGACATGTTCTTCATCTAGCCTTACGACTTCTAGGAGTAAGTCGGAACCTAGGGGGGAAGAATGTAGTACCCCTACCGTAATCGATCTCTAACCTTGGTTTAATCTTGATCAGTTTATCGTGATATTATGATTATAATCAGATGTTGATTTTACGCATAGCTATTGATGTGGTTTTCTCACTAGTTTTATGCTAGTTGTTTAGTGTTCTTATTTCATGGTATTCATCGAGCTAACGCATTCATTAAGTTATTATATATGTATGCATGTATGATCGTTGGTTGCAGGAGATTTCAGGTACGAAGTCGCATGAGTGTGAGGTTCGTCGTCACCTGGTTTTGCAGGTTTGAGCATACCTTTTAATCCTTAGAGTTGGATTAGGTGGTCGTAAGACCCTAGTCGACCTTAGTCGTGCTCAAGTGAGCATCGTCAGTCGTCGTCGGTAATCCCTTCTTGCTTGGGTTTGCGAGTCGTCTGTTTGGTTGACTTTCTCGATTTGCGTGCTTGGTGTGTTTGGTTAATTGGATTAATTAGTCCTTAGTAATTTGTTGAGAATTTATGCGTTTGTGCAGTGAAGATTAATGGATTAAATTGATTGAGAATTCGTTATGCGTTTTTCGTTGTTAATGAATTGCTTGTTTTAAATTGGGAGTAAATTTGAATTAATGTCTGTTTTTGAATATTAAATGCATTATTTATATATGCTGTCGAAAAAGAAAGTTTGTTTTTATTATCGCAATAGATTGATTGTGTTCTGTTGGATTATTAAATTTGAACGGCTAAATTTGATTAATCGAGAAAATCGAATTTTGAATTGATAAAGCAAGTTATATTGTTGCTAGTAGAAAAGGATAAAATTTTGAGGAATTAATTGTAAATAAAGTTTTAAATTCCAAAAATAGAAATTTTTGGGTCAACTCTTCCATATAACCCAATTTGGGGAAATTGGAAGGCATGGACATTTTGGGAGAGAATTTTGGTTGGAGAAAATTTTTGGACAAAATTGGAGGTTTTTGGAGAGGAAGATGGTTGGTTTTGATCTGGCAGGACTGGGCTCTCCCTCAGCCATACTAGGATTGCGATTTGAGGTAGGATTCTGAACTGGTTATTGAAAATTAATTAGATTGCCCACTTGATTTGGTTGGAGATTTTAATTTGGGTGTGTATTCTTCCATTCTGGTTTGGGTGTTTGAAACCCTTGGATGTTTGTATAGAATGAGGATGCCATCAAGAAGATGTGATATCTAAACCAGACATTCAAAACCGAAACCATATTGAAAGTTAAATCCATTTGCAAGCTCGGTAATGGGCGTTTGTCTTTACAGTTATAACTGTGTTTTTTTTAGGAAATGGAAACATTTTTTTTTTTTTAATTTCCGAACTGTGTGTTCGAAGAAAAATTTTAAACGTTTTTGACAAAACGAGTTGGGCGTTTAAATCAAGTTTTTTTTTTTTATCAAATCCCATTTTGGGATTGTAAACCAACTATGTGTTTTAATTTAAAATTTAAACATATTACTTTTTTGAATCTGGGCGTGCGTTTTTCGCTGTAGGTTGGGGTTTGGGAGAGCGGGGAGCGGAGCTCCACCCGCTCCCCTCCCCTTCCCCCGCACGTCCTCCCTTCTTTCCCTGCTCGTGGCTTTGTTTTCGCCTCCCCCGAGCTTCGCCGTGCGCGGTTCTCCCCTCTGCTCGTTGTGTGGGTTACGGTGGCTGCGGCCCACGGCGGTGGCCGCAGGGGCCACGGTGGCCGTAGGGCGCCGTGGCACCTGCGGGCACCACCGTGGCGCCGCCCACGGAGTGTCTTCCAGGCGTGGCGGCTAGGGCACGGCCCGCCCCTGCCTGTGTGTGAATAAACACTTTGTTTTTTTTGTTTAATGAATAAACACGGTGATCATAGTTTATGTTTGATGCGTAGTTGTCTTAAACGATATTTGAAATGCATTTTTTTATGTTTTAAATTAGTTATAAAATGAATTTCTTTAAAAGGTATTTCCTTCTATCATTCAAAAAGAAAACATATGATATTTTATATCATTTTAATGATAGTTATTTTATTATTAGGATAATTAGAATTGTAAGTACGACTAAGATATTATTGCTTAAAAACGTAATAGAGAACAATCTGTTTTTGGGAAATCGTCTTAATATGATGGAATTACTATTGATAAGGTCAAATGCTATATAAGAACATATCAGTTGAGTAATTGGAAAGTAAGTGATATATTATCGTGGGTGTTTGAATTTAAACGATATGCCTTGGAAGTGAGTATCTCCATTTAGATTCTCTTTCTACATTTTTATTTTCGTAATCCGTATTATGTAACTGGAATTGAAATTTATAATCTGTTGAGATTGATGTTAGACTAGTAGGTCTATGATGCTTGTTGGAGATTAAATATCTTATTTTAATTGTTTAATGGTTGTCTGAAGTTGATTTTCATGAATTTGGTTTAAGAACTCATTGTGGCTTTAAATTGCCTGTTTGATGCTTGAACCTTAGGAGTTAGAAAACCAAGAACAAATTATTCCTTGATGAGGTAGATTACTGTAAGTTGTTTTAGATCTCGTAGAAAACTTGATCGATTTTAATGATTAAATCAATTTGAGGAAATATTGTCCTTTTTGATTATTGCCTTGCGAGTTGAATTACTGTATTCGCTTTAATTTACGAAATGGCATGTTTTGCTTGTTTAAAGGACCCTGTCGTAAGGATGATTTGGTGTTCCTGTTTTAGTCCTCAATTTCTGAGTTGACTGTAGTATTGTGATGTTGTCATAATTGGTCATATCCTCTTTGTACGAGTCGAATGATGATTCGTGGTTAACCTTATTTGTCAGGTCTCTAGTTGAGTATCGTCAGTAAGTGTTCACCGTTGAATTGTGTTTGACCTGATGATTGTATCTTCTTGAACTCCGTTCATCTTGCCATGTGTATTCCGTGGTTTGAGTTCGTCTGAGTTAGTCTAGTGTTGTATGGGAAAGTGGCTTTCGATTGGGGGCCGCGCCCAAAGTGGCTGCTGGGTAACCCATCGAAAGTGAGTCTAATAAGTGATAACCTAAGTAGATTAGAAAATAATCTCTAAATAAGATAATGTGCCGCACACATGGGACGAATGCTATCATAGATTCGGCATGCTGTGAGAAGGCCTAAAATGGCAAACTACCTTCCTTGTCTTCACGAGAGGATGTGTGGGTCCACATGAGGCTTGGATGGGCCGGAAGTTCGGATTAGGTTGCCACGGTTACCATTGTATGGGTCGGGACCTATGAAGACTTGCCATGGTATCCATACCAGGTTGTGTGATGACACTTGTCCCTACGTTTACTAGTGTGTTGTCGTTTTGTCCTGCTTTGAGTACCTTTGAGAGTCGTCCTTTTGGTCTCTGCCCTTGTGAGTGTCGGTTTCAGGTTAGACCTTGGGTGGTGATGGCTCAGTTTTATGGATGTTCTCATGGACTCTTATGTTATTAGCTTTGATTATGTTCAGCTGGATCCTGTTCTTTGTAAGGATCGTTTATGTATTATTGACCGTTGTGGTCGTTGTATATTGCTTATGTATCGCATTGATGGCTGGATTGTATAGTGTAACCTCTTGTACTCTTAACCTTATTATCTATCAGAGGGGGTCTTGCAGTTGAGCAGACCCAGAGATGTAGCCCTTTAGGGGTGAACTCCGAGATCATTATGGTGTTATGTGATGTATTCTCTTGTGTTTCTTTTATTCAGCTTATTCATGTATGATTAATTTATGTAAAATGGTTAAGTGGATAATGGAATTAACTTTAAATGCTTATATTCAGTTCTATCTTGAATGCCATGTGGATCGAATGCATAATTGGTTGAGATGCGATTTATCGTAATGCATGTGCGAAATCGTCCGTTTAATGCAATAAGTTGGAACATGGAATAATGCATCTTAGAGTAATGAATTGTACTTAGTTGATGTTAAGGAATTTAAATATGCTAGGTAAGATCTCTTATGTTTTCGATGAAAATCCTAGTTTCTTAGAATGTTATATGTATGGGGTGTAATTTTAAATGAAAAGATTGAATGAAGTTTATGAATGGATCTTAAATGATGAATCTTGCTTGTGATTTATATTTCCGTCCTTTGAAGGAAGTTTATCCTGTTTATGAAATTATCTCGTTATTAAGATATTCAGCGTAATGGATTGATTGTGTGAGTTAAATGAATTGTGGGATTTAAGTAATCTCGTTGGGAAACTCTTTAGGTGTTAGTTGAAGTCTTCCGCTATGTAATCTGAATCTTTGATATCTTGTTGCATCTTATGTGTTGTAACTTTAAAAAAAAAAAAAATTGCACTCTATTCTTGTTATTTTAGCTTATCCCTTCGGGGTTTCCTGGCGGGGCATTACATAGTCATCTAACATAGCATTGTGAGCACTCTATCACTCCTAACTTTTTTTCCAATTAGGCTTAGCATGTGAATCTCTATAATATGATACTTCATACATAGATTTAGTTTACTTCCACATTGCAAGTAAGAACTTCAAACTACATTCAAATGTAGAACCAAACATCATTATAGTTTAACTAAGTGCACTACTATTTTTTAGCAACATAACTAAAAAAATATCACAGATTCTTCCATACTATATAGCATATGCTAATCAGTATAATGATAAAATTAAGAAGAATCAACCATAGCTTGCCATAATCCTTCCAAAACTCAAATTCTCATGCATGTTATGTCATAAGTAAATAAATCTTTTGTAGTTGCTAAACACATGAAACTGTGTTTAATTACATTTAATTATCCCTAATCTATTGACTCCTTTGACATCAATTACAACACAATATTGAACAAAGTACACTTTCTTATTAGCAATAACCTAAATAGTTGTATTTGAAAAAAAAAAACATTTTGTTTCTCAAATTTATGAGAGTAAATTATAAGACCTTGATGTAGGGGGATTTTTATTTTACCTAAAATCACATCTATGACTGAGTACTCTAGACATAATAAAAGTTAGAAAGGATATCAAGCTAGGTGTTTATTCCCAACATGGTTCAAAAGAGGAAACTAATAAGAGAAGACACATTTACACTTTTCTTTGATGGTAAAATGTTTCATGAGGAAGAAGTCAAATTCATTATAAGGATGAGGAGGATCTTCCCTAGTATATCTTTTTTGGAATTTAAAGATTTTCTCAAAT